>NC_065584.1:38498963-38840391 GCF_024542745.1 Macaca thibetana thibetana
TCCCAACACTTTGAGAGGCTGAAGCAGGGGGATCACAAGGTCAGGAGTTCAAGACCAGCCTGACCGACATGGTGAAACCCCGTCTCTACTAAAAATACAAAAATTAGCCGGACGCGGTGGCGTGCGCCTGTAATCCCAGCCACTCAGGAGGCTGAGGCAGGAGGATTGCTTGAACCCAGGAGGTGGAGGTTGCAGTGAGCCAAGATTGCACCACTGCACTCTAGCCTGGGCAACAGGGTGAGACTCTGTCTCAAAAAAAAAAAAAAAAAAATTAGAACCCTCATACAACCTGTGGAATGTAAAATGGTCAGCTGATATGCAAAATAGTTTGGCACTTCCTCACAAAGTTAAACATAAAGTTACCATATAACCCCAAAATTGTCCTACTACATAAAATACCCAAGAGAAATAAAAACATATGCCCACAAAAAAGTTGTACACATGTTAATAGTTGTATTATTATTCGTAATAGCCAAAAATTGGAAGCAGCCCAAAAGCCCATCAACTAATGAACAGATAAACAAAATGTGGTATATCCATATAGTGGAATACTATTTGGTGTAAAAAAATAATGAAGTACCTTGAAAATATTATGCAGGCTGGGCGCAGTGGCTCAAACCTGTAATCCCAGCACTTTGGGAGGCCAAGATGGGTGGATCACGAGGTCAGGAGATCGAGACCATCCTGGCTAACATGGTGAAACCCCGTCTCTACTAAAAAAAAAAAAAACTAGCTGGGCGAGGTGGCGGGCACCTGTAGTCCCAGCTACTCAGGAGGCTGAGGCAGGAGAATGGCGTAAACCCGGGAGGCGGAGCTTGCAGTGGGCTGAGATCCCGCCACTGCACTCCAGCCCAGGCTACAGAGCGAGACTCCGTCTCAAAAAAAGAAAAAAAAAGAAAATATTATGCTAAGTGAAAGAAGCCAGATACGAAGACCACATATATTGTATGATTTCACTCCTATGAAATATGCAGAATATGCCAGGCGTGGTGGCCCATGCCTGTAATCCCAGCATTTTGGGAGGCTGAGGCAAGTAGATCACTTGAGTTCAGGAGTTTGAGACCACCCTAACCAATGTGGTGAAACCCCATTTCTACCAAAAATATAAAAAAATTAGCTGGGTGTCAGTGCACGCCTGTAATCCCAGCTACTGGGGAGGCTGAGGCAGGAGAATTGCTTGAACCTGGGAGGTGGAGGTTGCACTGAGCTGAGAGCATGCCACTGCACTCCAGCCTGGGCTACAGAGCCAGACTCTGTCTCAAAAAAAAAAAAAAAAAGCAGAATAGGCAAATCCATCAAGATAGCAATTAGATTAGAGGTTGTCAGCAGCTGAGGGGAGGGAGGAATGGTGAGCGACTGCTAATGTATATGGGGTTTCTTTTTGGAGCGGTGAAATGTTCTGGAATTAGATGGTCATGGTTATACCACTTTGTGCATACATTAACAACCACTGAATTGTACACTTTAAAAGCATGATTTTTATGATATGTCAATTGTATCTCAATAAAGTTATTAAAAAATAAAAAGATATATGTCCTATGGATCTTGTTGGAAGAATACGAATTTAAGTACCTCAGTTTCTTTTCTCCCCAACATTAAAAGTGACCGTTGTCTATTTGAGATGATCAATAAATAATTTACCTTTTAAAATTTAAATGTTGGCAGGCCGAGGTGGCTCATGCCTGTAGTCACAGCACTTTGGGAGGACAAGGAGGATAGCTTGAAGCCAGGAGTTCAAGATCAGCCTGGGCGACAAAATGGGAAAACATTTTTTAAAAAATTAGCCAGGCATGGTGGCATAAACGTGTAGTCCCAACTACTCAGGAGGCTGAGGTGGGAGGGTCACTTGAGTCCAGGAGTTCCATGCTGCTGTGAGCTATGACTGCGCCACTGTACTCCAGTCTAGGCAGCAGAGAGACTGCGTCTTTAAAAAGTTAAAAATAAATGTTACAGTTAAATTATATGTATATTTGAGGCGCTGATCTCTGCATGAATTAACATCTTGTATTATGAATAGTTATTTTAAAGTTGAAAATATTTTGAATAAAAAATTTCTGAGCATATTAGTGTCCATATGTAGTACTTAATATGCTAAGATTTAATAAAAGTTTCAGAAGGGCTTAGTATTTTCTCAGTTAAAAAAAAACAAAACAAACAAAAAAACAGCCAGGCTAGGTGGCTCATGCCTATAATCCCCGTACTTTGGTAAGTGAAGGCTGGAGGATCATTTGAGCCCAGGAGTTTGAGAGCAGCCTGGGCAACATGGAGAAACCCCAGCTACAAAAAACACAGAAATTAGCTGAGTGTGGCGGTGTGAGCCTGTAGTTCCAGCTACTCAGGAGGCTGAGGTAGGAGAATCACTGGAGCCTGGGTGGTCAAGGCTGCACTGAGCAAAGATCATACCACTGCACTCCAGCCTGGGTGACAGAGCCACACCCTGTTTCTAAATAAATATTAAAAACACAGTTTCTAATGTTTGAGCATTTCCTTAGCATTCAATCAGTTTTTAAAGATTCCTTACTCTTTCTTCAGCAATATTGGAGTCAAACAAAATAGAAGTCAAAGAGTAAATACATTTCTGGGAATTCTACATTTGACCAGTATTCAACCCATGGTGAAGCAATTAAGAGTTCTTGGGTTAAGCAATTTCCATATCTTTGTTTTTCCAGAATGAATTTCCAAATCAGTGTTTCAAGGCTTCCTGAACATGAACATTAATACACGTAAGTTTCTGGGTTTAGGTAAGAAAATTATGAGTTTTTCACTCTTCTCCCTCTTCCTTCACACATTCTCTGCAGTGGTTCAATTTACTCAGAAGTAATTTCATTTGCTATTTTAAAGCTAAGTACGCTGGCCTTTTCACAATAAATGCCTATATGAAAAAGACAAAGCTCATGTGGTCATCAAAGATGATTAAATGTTTGTGGTATTTCAGTTTTGTTACAGGTGTGGTGGAAAAAAGTTTGTGGTATGTAGTTATGTACAATATTATTAGTTTGCAATAAATGACATAAGGGACTATGTTAAATTCTTAATAAAAGCAAATTGATATCATGGAGTTTCATCTTTTGAAGTTGGTTATAAGTAGGTGGCCAGATTGAGCAAATAAAAAATTCAGGATGCCCAATTCGAGTTTCAAATAAACAATAATTAGTATATCTCAAATATTTCATGGGGTATACTTAAACATTCATTGTTTATCTGAAATTCACACCAAATTGGGTATCCTCCATTTTATCCGACAACTCTAATTATAGAAACAGGAAGATATTTCACTCAGGCTTATAAAAAGCTGGCCAGACTAGCAGTAGGATATAAACAGACTAGGTGGTCCTACCTTTCTGTCACGGTTGGTCACCCAACAGTTAAGGAAGTTTCCAGCAAAGTCCTAGATTTGGGCTGGCATGTGACCAGACACTGGTCTATTTTTATGCTGAGGTAAATGGGACAATTTTTCCAGGAATTCAGTAAAAACTGTAGAGAAGGGGGTATGTTCTTAAGAAGGCAGAGGAGGGTACGTATTATATACTGCCACAGTAAAGGCCACTTCAAACAAATCTCCCCCACCCCAGGCAACTAGTGTAGGTATAAATGATGGCCTATTAACTGGAAGAAGTCAGAGAGGGTTTTGAATGTGTGGACTGAGGATGCCAAGCAAAGGAACAGTGAGCAGGGAAACTGGCCTTGGAACGAGTGGATCCCACTGGAATGAAACAAGTCAAACTCAACATATCCAAACCCGAAAGCACGACCTTTCCCTCCAAACTCTTTCCCACTCCCTAAGTTCATTCATGAATTCAGCAAGTATTAAAGTGGCCACTAGTGCCAGCAAGTGCTGGCTCCAGGCATACACCCTTGAGCAGACGTAGTCCCTGCTCCCGGAGAACTTATAGCAGAGTGGGGCAGACTCACATCGTCACAAAAATAAATGATTAATTACACATTTTGACATTTCTATGACAAAAGGATGTTTGGTGCTATACATCTTTAACAAAGCTGGTATACTGCTACTAATTTTCAGGTGGTTATTATAATGAATAAACATAAAGGATTATTAGAAGGCATCCTACATAGTTTCTTATTTAGGGGAACAATATTCCGTTAAAATTCACATTTTAGGAATTTGATTTTTCTTTAAAAATATTTGTTGCCCTTTTCCACAAATTCTGATGGAATTTGGTTTCTGTTTAGTAATGCTTGCTAGAATATGTACTTTTATATGAAACACTTGCATATTTGTTATTAGTACGATTAATCTTATTGTCACTGAACAAAAAGTAGAAGTTAATTTTGCTTGACGGGTAAACCTCTTCCATGTTCAGCCGATCCTTTTTTTTAAAAAAAAATTATTATCATCTTCCCCAGATCAGAGATGTACAGCCCATCGTTCAATGATGATTCTACTCAACTGCTCCTGTGCCACCTCTGGTCCAGAGGATGTAATTCCTGCTAACTTGAAAGGGCAAAACTGACAAGTGCCTATTTCAGTAGCTTATTACCACTTAATGACAGAGGATAGCTTCCAGGAAAAGTACTATAATACATCGAAAAGGGGACTTTTAACTGTATCTGGTAGAATTCCAAAGCACTTAACACCCACTAGGGTCAACGCGGTGACTCCCATCCTACTGAAGTGCAGCCACTTCTGGCCTGGAGCGCAGCTGCTGGTTAACAGCTGTCCAACCTCAGCGCTCCCGACTCGAGACCTTTAAGAGGAGCTCACCGCACCCAATTAAATAACATATATCGTTAGTTTCAAATCACGCTTCTTGTGTCCTGCAAATTTATCTGGAACGGAGAGAAGTACCTCGTGCTTCTCGGGACTTCAACAACTCGGTTTTGGCAATTTTCTTCCCACTTCTTTATCCCTTTCTCCCTTTCTCTTTCCCCCCATGTACCACTCTATTTAATCTGCCAGACGGAACAATTTAGCCTTTTTCTACTGAAGGACCGGAGGAAGAGAGAGTTAGAGAACTGGACTTGGGGAGGAGCGGTGGTGTTAAACATTTACCGGGAGAGGGGAAGGGCCGGGTGCGCGAACAAAACCCCCTGGCAACCTTCCTCCAAGCGTGCAGCCCGAACTCCCGGTTCCCCCGCCTCGGGCAGGGCCGGACTGCCCAAGGCAGAGGCTAGCAGAGGAAGGAGGACCGGAGCCCCCATTCGCACCTTCCCCCACTCCAGCCGGATTTCCCCCGAACTCGCACAGGCGCTGGCCTCCGGACAGCCGCCGGCCCGCGGATTCCCGCGGGAGGAGGGCGAGCCGAAGCCCAGCGGCCACCCGGATTGTTACGCGCATTCAACTCCGCGGAGTGCGAGGCGCTGGGGTGCAGCGGTGTCTCTGCCCGGCGCCACCCGGATCCCCGCGTGGGAAGCGGCTCAACGGCGAAAGCAGCAGGGGCCCGTGGTCTCCCGGCCGGCAGCCCGCGTTCTTCCGGCCAGCCCCCCGCAAGGGGGAGGGGCGCCGACGGCGCGTTCTCGGGGCCCCGCGGCCGGCGGAAGGGCCGCGCATCGCGGAAGCGCGGCAGCAGCTGAAGATCAGCTGCTGGAGGAGGCGGAGAAGCAGAGGGAGGAGCCTCGGGGGGAAGGAGAGGGAGGGGACCGTCAGGAAGCCGCGAACGCCGCCGAGTGTCTGCACACCTCGCTCTGCCTGCCATGGCTGGTTAAAGAACCATCCGGATCGCAGCGCGGGGGGAGGGCCGGGTGGGGGGAGCGGCGGCCGCGCGTGAGGCCGAGGGAGGGGCGGCGGCGCGAGCGGCGGCGGCGGTTCCAGCATGAAGAGGAGAACTGGCCTGGGGGGCAGCATGAGGTCAGTGGTGGGCTTCTTGTCCCAGCGGGGCTTGCATGGGGACCCCCTGCTCACTCAGGACTTTCAGAGGAGACGCCTGCGGGGCTGCAGAAACCTCTACAAGAAGGACCTCCTCGGCCACTTCGGCTGTGTCAATGCCATTGAATTCTCCAACAATGGAGGCCAGTGGCTGGTCTCAGGTAAATCAACCCCCTTCCCCTCCCCGCACCCTCCCAGCCTCCCCCTCTCGCTCTCCCCCGTCACCCTCCTCCTGCCCTCTGTCCCCACCCCCTCCCTTTCTCAACCCCCTTCTGCGGTAGGAAGGTTTGGTGTCAAATTAAAACCATTGCAGGGGGAGGGGAAGGACAGGATGTCTTCTATAAAAAAGACCTAAAATGGTTGACAGCTCCTTAATTCGCTTTATCCCAAGTGCAAAGTGATCTCTTCTGATGCCTGCCCCGAAAGTGTGGGTCGGGGAGGGGGGCGAGGTTACCGCTCGACAAAGTTTGACGGCAAACTCTTCCTCCGCGTACTTTAAAAGGTGCTGGGGGCATTTTGGGGATGTGGAGGGGGAGGAGGCCGAGGAGCGCCGGAGGCAAGGGGGAGCTGCAGCTCCCGTCGCCGGCGTCAAGGAAAAGGGGTCTTGGGGCTGGAAAGCGGGCGGTGACAGACCCGGATGCCGAGGGGCCGGGGGCTGCGACCCGGGGGCTGGCGGGGTCTGCAGAGGGGAGGTGACTGGCGACGGTAGGGCCGCGGTGGGCCGCCCCCCTTGGCGCTCTTAGGGGCCCAGCACCATCGCCTTTCGTTCGGTTGTGGCCTCTTCTGCGTCTTGTTTTTAATACGGTTTGGAGAGTGGCGAGGGCTGTGGAGGCTAAAGGGCACCAGCCTGAACTTGAATGCGCAACTTGTGAGGCAGGGGGTAGGGGGGGTCCCCGGGAGACTTGTTGGCGGGAGCCCGGCGCCCCGCACCCTGTTTCCTGCGGCCGCTGTTGCAAGTGGTCTCTGCTTCTCCTCCCTGTCGCCCAGACCGGCCTGGTTGCCCCCGGGCTCTCCCTCTGGTTTGGGGAAAGTGGCGAAATCGAGGCCGGGGCTCCGGCCGGGCGGTGTAGGCCTCGCTCTCCCGGGGCTCCTAGCGACAGGCAGCTGAATCGATAGCCTATTGCTCCCGGGGAGGCCCGGGCCCCGCGGGCCGCGGCGACAGCTGCCCCCGGGGAGGTGCGCCTGCTGCCGGTGGGGGCGCTCGCCGCCGTTGTCCCCTCCTCCCTGGGGTCGCGGGCCCAGGGCAGGGGCGGGTGGGAATGGACCTACGTGAGGGCTAGGGGGCGGCTCCCCGAAACCTGGCTCAGGGGAGGGGGGTGAAGACGACTGACTGGGCGTTCCTGCTTGGCTGCTGCCCTCTTCTGTCCCTTTTCCTATATTGGGAGGGATGAAGGGGGAGCCCAGCCCTGGACGTGGCGCTTAGCTTCACCCAGGTCGGTCCCCGAGTGGCTTTCTAATTTATGTCAGCAGCTCGCCAGAAACTTCTGGGATCATGGCAAAGCATCCGTCTTCGCGAGTAACCGTCTGAAGTGACACGGGGCGTACAGTCCAATTTGGGGGTAGCAAAGAGAAAGATCTTCTGTGATCATTTTATGATAAACCTTCTGGGGTCTGTCCAGAACTGACGTGACTTTTGTACCCCAGATCGTTTTCTCTTTGACTAGGTAGATTTTGGCCCTAGATCATCTGCTGAAGAAATCTGATCTTTCAGACGAAAGCTTCCTTCCCCCACACCACTATGTAAAATTTTATCAAATAAATTTCAAGAGCAAAAGTGAGGGAAGACTTCTTCTTTAAAGACCTAGCTACCAGTTTCCCCGCTACTGTTTTTTATGTATTCATAAAACTCCTGATGTATTCCAACAGAGAAGTTCCCAGACATAAGTAAACTTTACCTACTGAGTGAGGGAATTTGGGGGTACTCTTTTGGAGACAACTGAACTAATCATGTTAATGGAATTGTGAGTAGTCACAGGTTGCCCAGCTTGACACGCCTTTATTTATGTATTTATTTGAGACAGGGTCTCACTCTGTTGCCCAGGCTGGAGTGCAGTAGGCTATCACTGCTTACTGCAGCCTTGACCTTCCAGGCTCAAGCTAACCTCCCACCTCAGCCTCCCAAGTAGCTGGGACTACAGGCAGGTGCCATCATGCCCGGCTAATTTTTAAATTTTTTTTTTTGTAAAGGTGGAGTCTCCCTGTGTTGCCCAGGCTAGTCTTGAACTCTTGGCCTCAAGTAATTCTCCTGTCTCACCCCATAAAGTGCTGAGATTACAAGCGTGAGCCACCATGCCTAGCTCAAACTTTTTAAAAAATAACAAATTTATTGAGATAATTTCCCTGCCATATAATTTATCTATTTGAAGTTACATTTTGAAAAGCACTAAAAAGTTCCCTCCATTCGCTACCAGTTATTACTCCTTTTATCCTTGGGCAGGACGCTCCCCTATATCTTAAATGAACTCTATTTTCTCTAGTCTTGGCCAGGTCATTTCCTTTATCTTAATTTTAGCTTGTAAAAGAGGAAAGTCCTTTCCACAAGGGAGGCTCTGGCAGACCTTTCGATTCTGGGTATTTATTTCCTTACTTTTCTAGGCTTGTGGTGCCCATCTCCATCAGTACTTCCTGGGTTCCAGCCTTCTTTGCCCCTTGCTCCTCCTCCTTCCCCTCATACTCCCTCTAGCTCAGTTCTTCCTGTTCCCTCTTTATCTACTCCTGTTCCTGTTCTTAATCCTATCAGCAGGCTATTCCACCGCTCCTCCAGTTTGGCTAAGATACACCTAGCTTTTCCTGTTTGTTCCTTGGATATAGAGTTTTTGTTTAAAGCCTTTTTAGCTATTTACCTTCCATTATGAGTATACAGCTGTGTTAACAGAAAGTTCCTCCTGTTTGCTTCAGATAAGGAAGCCCCCTTTGGGAGTCCTAATATACCTTAACTTGTTAAAGCTAATTACATTTTGTTCTGGGAAGTCCTTCGATAATTTTCCCAAGTTTAAAACTAGTGTCATGTTTATATATTTTTTTCTTATCTATCTTTGTCTCTCATTAGCAGTCAGCACCTGAGTGGGGGGAGCACAGTATTCTGAGGCTAATGCTATGTATCCCCAATGTTGTAATGTGGTGGGATGCCAGACTCTGGGATGGTAATGAGATTACTTTTATGCATTTTGTTGTTCTTGTGTCTTGTCTGGATTGGAAAGCCCTTAGAGAGCTGTGATTAAAATGATAGATTGTTCATTGTTTTCATTTCATAATTGGGCAGGCTCACATTTCTGGTAACTGACACATACTACTTGACAGAATTAACTTAGACCCAGAGCAGAAATAATATTTGCATGATTCCTGTGGCTGGGTAAAGTACTATTAGTTAATAATACATCCCTTTTCTGTTCCAACAGTATCCCCTGTTCCAGGGCACAGTGAGGCCAGCAGATATTGAGTAAACCAGAGAAAATCAGGAAGAAGAAAAGGTGCTGTGCTTGGAAGTGAAATTATGACAGCAACAAGTGGAGAAATGGTTATTTGACACGTTAAGATATTTTAACCTAAAAAGTACTTGATTTTTCTTGTTGATGACCAGAAAAAGGCATCGCTGTGATACTGTGTTAGGCAGTGTGGTATAGCAGACTTGTGGCTAACATCATCGCTGTGTCATTTGTTTATTCTGTGACCTTAGTCAAGTTTCTAAGCCTCTCTGAATGTGTTTTCTGAGGTATACAGTTGGAATATCGGCACCTACCTGAGGGGCTTGTGAGAACTATGTTAGTCAAGGTATAGGTTGGGTGCTGAACAGAGTGCCAGGCCTGTCAGAGAAAATACTGAGTTTGTTTTGTTTCTCTTTTGTATTCGTAACACGTGGTGTCATTAATAACAGACAATTGTTCTTACAGTATTGGTAATAGACCAGTGCAGATTAGGCAGACAGGATAGTTTTGTGACTTTTTGATGTGGAATGAGGAGGCGCAATGTGGTGTGGAAAGTGCTTGGGATTTGATGTCATGTGATTTGAGTTGGAGGCTCCACCAGTCACAAAGTGTTTGAATTTAGGTAAGCCCCTTCACTACTCATCTGTAAAATGAGGATAATGATTGCCCTCAAACTGGTAGATGAATGGGGATAGTGAATGGTCAATGAAATGTTATATGTGAAGGTGCTTTATGAACTTGGTTTTGAGTGAACATTACTTTTTTTTTTCTTTTTGAGATGAAGTCTTGCTCAGTTGCCCAGGCTGGAGTGCAGTGGCACGATCTTGGCTCACTGCAACCTCCGCCTCCTGAGTTCAAGCAATTCTCCTGCCTCAGCCTCCCGAGTAGCTGGGATTATAGGTGCGTGCCACCACACCCGGCTAATTTTTGTATTTTTAGTAGAGATGGGGTTTCACCATGTTGACCAGGCTGGTCTCAAACTCCTGATCTCGTGATTCACCCACCTCGGCCTCCCAAAGTGCTGGGATTACAGGCGTGAGCCACCCTACCCAGCCCGTGAACATTACTTTTTATAAAGACTAGCTTATACTTGATGATTGTAGTCTCTTCTTAGAATATTTATGTGTGTTAGTCCTTTGAGGGATGGCGAACAACATTGTATGTTGAAGCGACACAAGAGATCCTAACAACATCAATGAGGTTACAGTAGTACACATATTTAGGGTATATCTCAGGTTTACCTTTTAGGTCTTTGGTTGCATCTAGTACTCTAAATTGCTCTCATTGCCTCCTCTTATGCTTTTCCTTTTTCCCAGAATGGGATCCTTTATATGTTTGTTTAAAGTTTTTTTTTTTTTTTTTTTGCGAAGAAAATGAACATCTTTTAGAGCTCTGATTAGATGACCAATCAGAATGTATCTCTATGTGCATTCGACTTGGATTGTTACTCCGCCTTTTTATATGTTGTAAAGGGTTTGTGCAGATCATCTGAGCAGTAAACAAAAACAAAGATTTGGCTGTTTGGAATTAGAGTGGCTATAATATTATTTCCCCTGAATCGAGATTTAAGGCATTGGAACTTGTAGAACTAGCAGAATAACCTGTAAGTATGAAGTTTTTAGTTATAGTGACTAAATATAGGAAGAGTGCCTTCAGAAGTTTTTCAAATAGCATGAGCAACTATGATGTTTCAAGGTATTAATTATGTAGGAGTTGTGAATGGGGAGAGGCATTTAGTTGCTTGGTCATAATACTTACAAATGGGGATAACTATTTAGCCTATTTCTAGTTCAAATGGGTTTCTGACCATATTGATCATTTTAAGGATCCATAATATATAGAGAGAGACTTTGGAGTATGAACCCTGAAGTTAGACTGCCTGGGGTGAATACCAACCCAGCTACTTGGTCACTTATCCTCTCTTGTCTGTTTCCTCACCCATGTAATAAGGATAATAATACCCTACAGGGTTGTAGTAAGGATTGAATGAAATAACATTTGTAAAGTTCTTAGCACAAGGGCCTAACCCATGCTGTTGCTGCTGCTGCTGCAACTGTTGTTTCCCTTGAATATCAGGAAAGGCTTTTAGGAGATTGATACTTTCATCATCTAGCATATACTGCACATGGCACAGTACACCATGAAAAATTGAGAAAGATCTCCATGAGGTCAACTGTTCAAAATACTTTGTGAATAAGCTTAACCAGTACTGTCATCAAAGAGTATTTTTAAGCATTGAATAATAGCTATGATTATACCTATATGCTTAATTTGAACCTGTTAATTAATGGTCATTTCCTGTTTCCCAATCACTAGTTTATATCATGTTTTATGAAATCAGTTTTTTGTAAATAAATTAGTCTAAAAGCACATTATCTGCAGGTAAGGTGTTTGGCTTTAGCCAGTTAAATAAAGCCTGACTTTATTAAAGCTGTTCATTTAATTAGAATGAATTTCTTGGTTCTGTGGTTACATATCAGGAGAAATATGGCCAGTGATAGAGCAGGTTTCTGACTTTGAAAAGCTTTCATAGTATAGACGTTTTAACAAGGTAATTGAGGAATTAATTTTCAAATTTTCTTCTGGCCTTTTCTATTTACTGATAATTCATTGCTGTGAAGGTATTAAATTTTATTATTTGGTCTATTTATTAGTTCAACAAATAGTTTTTGGGTGCATACTATTTGTAAGACAGGAGCTATGAGAGCAGGAATGATGAATCAGATATAAATTATGTTTTCAAAAAGCTGGCGTTTTAGGAGTGTTCAGTTCTCATTTGTAATCTTTCATGACCTTTTAAAATGTATCCCCTCTACCTTATTATACTTTAATAGATATTTGTTTTTTCTCTGGTTTGCTATACTTAATACAGCAAAAATGCCGATGCCTGTGAGATTTGATGGGAAAGAAAGAAGGCCTGTAGAGATGGCCCTGAGGAACTTTGCTATGAAAAATTGTAAGGATCATGTCATAAGGATAAAGTAATGTGAATATTTATAGATACACATTATTTGTCCTACTTGTTCTTTAGTCAGCTAGTTGATACCTATCAAAGGTTGGCAAATTTAGATTTATGCCAGGGTTTGTTACTTCTGCTTTAAAATAACCTAGTGAGATTTAGCTGATGATCATCAGTCACATTAGACATTATTATTAACACATCAAAAAGTTGTCCTTGTGTTCAGTATTGTTCAAAGGATCATTTTTAATTTGATTTATGCCAATGTGTTTTTGATTGCTAAGATTTCCTAAAGACTCAGTGTTCAGCCTGCTTCCAGACGGGCGAGGAGACTCGTGGTCTGGTTCTTGGACTTGCCTAACAGCATGGCTCCTAAACGCCAGTCTCCACTCCTGCCTCAAAAGAAGAAACCAAGACCACCACGTGCTTTGGGACCGGAGGAGACATCGGCCTCTGCAGGCTTGCCAAAGAAGGGAGAAATAGAACAGCAAGAGCAATTGAACACATTGATGAAGTACAAAATGAAATAGACAGACTTAATGAACAAGCCAGTGAGGAGATTTTGAAAGTAGAACAGAAATATAACAAACTCCGCCAACCATTTTTTCAAAAGAGGTCAGAGTTGATCACCAAAATCCTAAATTTTTGGGTAACATTTGTCAACCATCCACAAGTGTCTGCACTGCTTGGGGAGGAAGAAGACGAGGCACTGCATTATTTGACCAGAGTTGAAGTAACAGAATTTGAAGATATTAAATCAGGTTACAGAACAGATTTTTATTTTGATGAAAATCCTTACTTTGAAAATAAAGTTCTCTCCAAAGAATTTCATCTGAATGAGAGTGGTGGTCCATCTTCAAAGTCCACCGAAATCAAATGGAAATCTGGAAAGGATTTGACGAAATGTTCAAGTCAAATGCAGAATAAAGTCAGCAGGAAGAGGCAGCATGAGGAACCAGAGAGCTTCTTTACCTGGTTTACTGACCATTCTGATGCAGGTGCTGATGCGTTAGGAGAGGTCATCAAAGATGGTATTTGGCCAAACTCATTACAGTACTACTTGATTCCTGATATGGATGATGAAGAAGGAGAAGGAGAAGATGATGATGATGAAGAGGAGGAAGGATTAGAAGATATTGATGAGGAAGGGGATGAGGATGAAGGTGATGAAGATGATGATGAAGGGGAGGAAGGAGAGGAAGATGAAGGAGAAGATGACTAATAGAACACTGATGGATTCCAACCTTCCTTTTTTAAAATTTTCTCCAGTCCCTGGGAGCAAGTTGCAGTCTTTTCTTTTTTTTTTTTCCTCTTGTGCTCAGTCGCCCAGTTCTTGAGGTCTCTTTTCTGTACTCCATGGTTCTCAACTTATTTGGGGGGAAATACCTTGAGCAGAATACAATGGGAAAAGAGTCTCTACCTCTTTCTGTTCGAAGTTCATTTTTATCCCTTCCTGTCTGAACAAAAACTGTATGGAATCAACACCACCGAGCTCTGTGGGAAGAAAGAAAGCCCTGCTCCCTTTGCTCTGCTGGAGGGTGCTAGGCCCCTGTGTAGCAGTGCATAGAATTCTAGCTTTTTGGCCGGGCGCGGTGGCTTACACCTTTAATCCCCGCACTTTGGGAGGCCGAGGCAGGCGGATCACAAGGTCAGGAGATCAAGACCATCCTGGCGAACACGGTGAAACCCTGTTTCTACTAAAAATACAAAAAATTAGCCAGGCGTGGTGGCGGGCCCCTGTAGTCCCAGCTACTCGAGAGGCTCAAGCAGGAGAATGGTGTGAACCTGGGAGGCGGAGGTTGCAGCGAGCTGAGATCGCGCCACTGCACTCCAGCCTGCGCGACAGAGCCAGACTTTGTCTCAAAAAAAAAAAAAAAAAATAGAATTCTAGCTTTTTTCCTCCTTCTCTGTATGTTGG
This sequence comes from Macaca thibetana thibetana, assembly GCF_024542745.1. NCBI lineage: Eukaryota > Metazoa > Chordata > Mammalia > Primates > Cercopithecidae > Macaca > Macaca thibetana. Next base: position 38,513,090 of record NC_065584.1, read on the forward strand.
GCTCAGAGAGTACACTGTGTCTCGATATGAATGTGGACAGTTAGCATTTACCAACGTATATGTGTCTACTTTCTCTTGTTTAAAAAAAAAAAAAGACTTTAAAAAATGGGGTTATAGAAGGTCAGCAAAGGGTGGATTTGAGATGTTTGGGTGGGTTAAGTGGGCATTTTGACAACATGGCTTCTCCTTTGGCATGTTTAATTGTGATATTTGACAGACATCCTTGCAGTTTAAGATGACATTTTTAAAAATAAATTCTCTCCTAATGATGACTTGAGCCCTGCCACTCAATGGGAGAATCAGCAGAACCTGTAGGATCTTATTTGGAATTGACATTCTTTATTGTAATTTTGTTCCTGTTTATTTTTAAATTTTCTTTTTGTTTCACTGGAAAGGAAAAATGATGCTCAGTTTTAAACATTCAAAGTGTACAAATTGCTTTGTTACAATAAAACTAAATGTGTACACACACACACACACACACACACACAAAAGATTTGCTAAAGAGAGCAGTAGTCCTCAATTACGTATTCTGGCCAGCACATTGAAAGGAAATGTCAGCCCAGGTACAAGCATGTGCTTATTCACTGATTATTGATGGATTTGGTTGTAAAGTACAGTTGGAGTCATTTAGATCAGAGAAACTTTATTGACTAGTAAAACTTGTCACACAAATACCTACTGCTCTCTGAATTCCAAGTTAAGAAGTAGGTACATTTATTTTCTCATGCATTGATCAAGGCAAAGAGAGCATAAGTTTATAAGGGCACTTCCATTGCTAATAAACGTGGCACTTAATTTTGATCTCTGTTTTCTTTTTATGGTCTTAAGAAAGAAGAAACTAATTGCTTTTCTTATTTTAATCTGAATTTACATACTCAAGGGTGAAATGAAAGTCTTTTAAAGTTAAAGGAAATAAAATCCTAATTCAGATGAAGATTACCTAGATTAAGAAGGAATCAGTTGTTTTCAATTTTTGTTGCCTCACATTATTTAAAAAATATTCTTACATATAAAATAACTGAATATTAAATAGTTTGAATTAACCCTTACATTATTGTGGGAATATGAAATTCTATTTCTTTTCTACTCAATTCTCTGTCCTTTAAATTTTTTGATTTTCTTATGTTGCTATAGTATGGGAAAGTAAAATTTTTTTTTTATTTTCAGTTATAAAAATTAGGTTACCATTTGCCAAAGTTTGGGTATGTTAGATGAATTTAGGTAATCTTTGAGTGAATATTTAAAGTTTGGTAATTTATCTTTAGATACATTAGAAAAATTAACTAAAACCATAAAATACTTTTAACGGTTTTATTACTTAAAGTGAGGTTAAATTTTTAAGTAAATTAAGGCCAGGTGCAGTAGCTCACACCTGTAATCCCAGCACTTTGGGAGGCAGAGGCAGGAGGATCACTTGAGCCCAGGACTTTGAGATCAGCCTGGTCAACATAGCGAGACCCTATCTCTACCAAAAATTTTAAAACTAACTGGGTATGGGGGCATGCGCCTTTAGTCCCAGCTATGCTGGAGGCTGAGATAGGAGGATTGCTTGAGCCCGGAAGGTCAAGGCTGCAGTGAGCCATCATTATGCAAGTCAATTTAAAGAAAAACAATAAAGGTGTTATGTGGATATGGCAAAAATGAAAAGATGATCAAGATTGAAGCTTGTGAAATACTGCATTAGGTAACCCTTTTATATCTTCTCTTTTCTGCATGGAATCAGAGAAATGGAAGGATTTTCATTTTACGGGAAAGGGAGCTGAGATCTAGACAAGGTGACTTGCCCAGAGCTGTCTGCATTGTCTTTGGCTCTCAGGACTCTAAGTAGGACTCATTGCTCCCAGGCAGGTGCTGTTTCTCTCTTTTCCCTCTGTAGGCAGGTCACATTTTCTGGATCTGTCCTAAAGAATTGAAAGCTGAATGTTAGCAATTTCTGGAGCACATGTACAACTCTGGTTGCTTCTCTTAAATGATAAATTATATCTCTGTGTTTTGCTGTAAATAAGGGTAACTTGTTTTACTTATGTTTATTTACTCATTAAAATATTTATTGAGTACCCATTTTGTGCCCCTGTAATCTTTTTTTTGTTTTTTGTTTTTGTTTGTTTGTTTGTTTTGAGACGGAGTCCCGCTCTGTTGCCCAGGCTGGATGAAGTGCAGTGGCGCGGCGAGATCTCGGCTCACTGCAAGCTCCATGTGCCGGGTTCACGCCGTTCTTCTGCCTCAGCCTCCCAAGTAGCTGGGACTACAGGCACCCGCCACCACGCCTGGCTAATTTTTTGTATTTTTAGTAGAGACAGAGTTTCACCGTGTTAGCCAGAATGGTCTCAATCTCCTGACGTTGTGATCCACCTGCCTCGGCCTCCTAAAGTGTTGGGATTACAGGCCTAAGCCACCACGCCTGGCCTTGTGCCCCTGTAATCTTAATAACAATGAAAATCATTATTTAACTTTTAGCTTGTAACATGTGCCAGGCCTTCTGCTAAGCACTTTACATGTCTCATTTGCCACTTGGAAAATAGCCAGTGTTACCTGTAGTGTAGAAAGGCAAGGAGATTTGAAGGTTTTGTATTAATTGTCATAAGTGAGTGCTAAAGAATCAAGAAAGGACATTGATAAATTACTGCTGAGAGTTCTGTAATCCAGAGAACAAGCAATGCATTATGGAAAAATAGATATTAGAATTCATTATTTGTGGTTAAAATGAAGTGAAATATGGCTGGTCCGAATGCAATGGTGCTTACAACTAATTGATCACAACCAGTTACGGATTTCTTTGTTCCTTCTCCACTCCTATTCCTTCACTTGACTAGTCATAAAAAAATGAAGTGAAATGTAATTCTAGGGGTGAAAAAATGATTTTTTTATTACCATGATCCATTACTTTATAGAAAATTTGGTTCCGGTAACTGCTTTTCAAGTTTTTGTTTTTCAGTTTTAGTTCTTATTAGTCGCCACTGCCATTATAATATAAGCTTCCCAAAATGTAACTAATTGTTTCACATCCCCTGCTGATCTGCAGCACTCCCCAATGCCTACCAAATTAAGGAATGCCTCGCCCAGTGTTCAACTGAGACATTGCTGTTTGTAAAAAAAAAAAAAAAAAAAAAATGTTTAACAGATTTTCTAAATAGCTAATATTTGATGTCATTTATTTATCAAATGTTATTTGGGGGCATTTCATGTGCCAGGCATATGTAACACTTAAAAGAATCTTTCGTAAGTTAGGGTAGTATTATTATCCTTATCTTAAATATGAGGGAACTGAGGCTTACAGAAGTTAGGTAACTTATGAAAGTTCCCCTTTATGGTGGAGCTAGATTTCCAGGCTGTGTCTGAATATTTTCTGAGACATGCTAACTGCTTTGAAATTTCTACAATGTTATATACATTTTTAAAGGATCTGATTTTTTTCTCCTTCATTCTCCTCTCTTGATGTTATCACTCTTATATTTTGCTCTCTGCAGTTTTTCGCTTGTATATGTAAATGGAGGAAGATGGGTGGGATTGCGAAGATGGGAGTGGGCTTGGAGCCAGTAAGCAAGGTTCTCATCACAGCCACAGTACTTACTCCTCAAGCAGATCTCTCTTGGTGCTAGCACTCACCTCACCTATATTCTGATGTTTGCAGTCATCTAAAGTCTCCTTCTTCCTCACACTCTGTGTATTCCATACATAAACCATGTGAGTAACTCCCACTGGGTTTAACTCCCTACTTTAGTCTAATTAGGAGTAGGTATACTCTAGTTATCAAGTTGGTTTCTGTTGTCTACTAGCCCAACTAAAAGTAAAAACAATATATGTGTATTTACTGAGCCTGTAATTTGAGTTTAATATCTGTCCAAGCCATGCTGAATGATTACATTTGGCTGAATTTCAGTCAACAAATAGGTGTCTTTCCTCATATAATTATACATGGGGAAAAAATACCTGTCTGGGGCACAGATGAATACTGTGCTTCAGGATAAAGTGCTTTTTGGAAGAAAGTGTAAACCTAATATGGGCTGATTTGCCCAGAGAGCGCTAGTGTGGAAGCACTTTTTCATGCACATAGTATCATAAAGGGAAGTGTAACTGCTAGACCAGATGATAAGCCTGTTTAATCCTTAATGAGCTTGAAGCATAGTGTTTTTATAAGTAAGATTTACTTCTGTCACCACAGCTTCACTCTGCTTTTGTGGAAAAGAAGGCATTTCACTTTCATGGTCATTCACTGAATGGGTGAAAAGGAAAGTTGCTGCATTGGTTCTGGTCTTGGACTCAGTTTGCTCTTCCTGTCAGTTTTCTTAAATCAGAGATTTAGGGAAAGACTTGACAATAGTCGTTTGTCACTTTAGTTACCTGATCTTCCCATGCCTTCATGTTCACTTTCCCTGCCACTTTATTCATTCCTTGCAGTGTTGAATACCAGATATTTTTTCTTTTCTTTTTCTTTTTTTCTTTCTTTCTTTCTTTTTTTTTTTTTTTTTTTTTTGAGACAGGATCATGCTCTGTTGCTCAGACCAGAGTGCAATGGCAGTTACGGCTCACTGTAACTTCGACCTTCCATGCTTAAGTGATCTTCCCACCTCAGCCTCCCAAGTAGCTGGGACTGCTGGCATGCACCATCGAGCCCAGCTAATTTTTAAATTTTTCTGTAGAGACAGGGTCTCACTATGTTGCCCAGGCTGGTCTTGAATTACTGGGCCCAAGTGATCCTCCTGCCTTAGCCTTCCAAGGTGCTGGGATTACAGATGTGAGCCACCATGCCTGGCCAGAATACCAGAAATTCTATCATATACCTCTCGGGATACAGAGTTGATAATTCATAGATCAAGTCCATGTGTTCTAGTACTGTTTTCCTATTAGGGCCAGTTTAAAAAATGAAAGTTATATTCCAGAGGGCTGGGATTATGTAGGAGTCATTGAGAAAATGGCATCTGAGGAAATTGACAGGTTTATAATGGATCAACATAGCAGAGATAATGTTGGCAGGAGGACTGATTCCCATATTCCCTTCTGCCTCTGCTGGGGCTTCTGCCAGTTGATAAGATGAGGTAAGATTACCTTATAAGGTTCATTAGGTAACTCTACGTCCCCTGCCTGCCTTGTTGACTGTTGGGATCCTTCATAACCAAGCCGATCATATATCCTGATTTACTTGGGATCATCTGAAACTCTCCCATTGTCCCAGTGTAATTATTAGTGTTCCTTTCATTCTTAAAAAGGTCCTAGTTTAAAGGATAAGTTATATGGTCACCTACTTACAATCATTGAACTGTCTGGTGTGCAAGTAAAACCAAAGCCCCAGTCTCTTAGTTCCTCACATTCACCATGGGATGCCTCTAGGAGAAAAGCCTTTAAGCATCCATTCTCCCTACTTCAGGTCTTTCAGCTTCCACTTTTTTCTTTTCTTCTTTTTTTTTAATTTGAGATGGAGTCTCGCTCTGTGGCCCAGGCTGGAGTGCAGTAGCGTGATCTCAGCTCACTGCAACCTTCACTTCCGGGGTTCAGGTGATTCTCCTGCCTCCATGTCTGGCTAATTTTTGTACTTTTAGTAAAGACGGGGTTTCCCCATGTTGGCCAGGCTGGTCTTTGACGGAGTTCAGTCCCTAGGCGGGGGTGATCCACCCGCCTCGGCCTCCCAAAGTTCTGGGATTACAGGCATGAACCACCGCTCCTGGCCTCAGTTGCCACTTTTAAGGTACCAGATAGAGGCTGAGAAGCAGAGTGGTTAGTCACTTGCCTTTTTATTAGAAAGGAGACAAAAAAGGCCAAAACCATTATGAACATGCCAGATCCAGAGCCTTATGTTACTCCATCCTTTCTATATACATCATCTTGTAGTTCTTATTATACTGTTTACTTGTACTTTTTTTTTTTTTTTTTTACAGTCTTCCAATGGGTTGTTGTTCTTTGTAGAGTTGATTTTGAGAAAGGTATTTTGAGGAATGATTCTCCACTGAATTGAAGTTTTTTCTGAGGAGTGTTTAACTAAAAGTAGATGTGATATTGATATTAAGACCATGTTACAATTATCTGTAAAATATGAATGATAAAAAATAAGAATTAAATAAGAGAAAAATGTTATAGGCTTAATTTTTTGGGATAGCTGTCCAGCACCAGAGTATATTTGGAGTAAAAGTTGGTGCCCTCAAGTGGCCTTGAGAAGAATTTTCAGGAATTGTAGTTTTTCAGGTATATGGCTGTCGAATGTCTTTGTCTTCTCTCTTTCTCTCTCTGTCTCTTTTTTTTTTTTAAAGACAGAGTCTCATTCTGTCTCCCAGGCTGGAGTGCAGTGATGCTCTCTTGACTCACTGCATCCTCCGCCTCCCGGGTTGAAGCAATTCTGGTGCCTCAGCTTCCCAAGTAGCTGAGATTATAGGTGTGCACCACCATGCCCAGCTAATTTGTTGTAGTTTTAGTAGAGATGGGGTCTCTCTACATTGCCCAGGCTGGTCTCAAACCCCTGAGCTCGGCCTCCCAATGTGCTGGGATTACAGGCGTGAGCCACTGCACCCGGCCTCTCTGTCTCCTTCCTTCCTTCCTTCCTTCCTTCCTTCCTTCCTTCCTTCCTTCCTTCCTTCCTTCCTTCCTTCCTTCCTTCCTTCCCCCTCCCTTTTTCTCCCTCCCTCCCTTCTTTCCTTCCTTCCTTCCTTCCCTCCTTCCCTTTTTCTCCCTCCCTCCCTTCTTTCCTACCTTCTCTTTCTCCTTTGTTTCCCTTTCCCTCCCTCCCTCCTCCTTCCCTTCCTTCTCCTTTTCTCTTCTCTCTCTTTTTTTTTTTTTTTTTTTTTTTGAGACAGGGTCTTATTCACTCTGTCAGTGGCGCTGACAGGCTGTAGTGCAGTGGCGTGATCTCAGCTCACTGCGACCTCCACCTCCCGGGTTCAAGCCATTCTCCAGCTAATTTTTTAGTGTTTTTAGTAGAGACAGGGTTTCACCATTTTGGTCAGGCTGGTCTTGAACCCCTGGCCTCAAGTGATTCACCTGCCTCAACGTCCCAAAGTACTGGGATTACAGACATGAGGCACTGTGCCCAAGCCGCCTTTTCTTTTTTTCTTTTCTTTCTTGTAAGACAGAGTCTTGCTTTGTTGTTCAGGATAAAGTGCAGTGGCATGATCATAGCTAACTGAAGCTTCGACCTCCTAGGCTTCATTGATCCTCCTGCCTCAGCCTCCCAAGTAGCTAGGACTATAGATGTGCATCACCACGTCCAGCTAATTTTAATCTCTATGTTGCCCAGGCTGGTCTTGAACTCCTGGCCTCAAGCGATCTTCCCACCCTGCCTCCCAAAGTGTTGGGATTACAAGTGTGAACCACTGCACCTGGATAGAATGTCTTTCTTGTTTTCTTCTTTCTCTCTCTCTCTATTTCTGTTTCTTTCCTTTTTTGAGACAGGGTTATGCTCTGTTGCCCAGGCTGGGGTGCAGTGGTGTGATCACAGCTCACTGCAGCCTCCACCTCCTTGGCTCAAGTGATCCTCCCACCTCAACCTCTGGAATAGCTGGGACTGCAAGCATGTCCCACCATACCTGACTAATTTTTTAAGTTTATTTTTTCTAAAGACGGGGTCTCACCACGTTGCACAGGCTGATTTTGAACTCTTGGGCTCAAACAATCCACCCACCTCAGTCCCCAGGGTGCTGGGATTACAGGCATGAGCCACTGTGCCTGGCCCTAGAATGTCTTTCATGTTGTGAAATGTTTAAGTGATCTGGTTGGAGTCCTGTTTTCACCACTCTTATTTGTGATCTTATGCTTCTGATGTCTCTGTAGAATCATAGAATTTTGTTGCTGGAAAGGACTAATAATCATCTAATAGAAGTCTTTAATTTTACATCTAAGTAAACAAAGGAGCAAAGAGGTAAAGTGATTTGCTCAGTAGGTTACAGCTAGTGAGTAGTACAATCAGGATTAAGCTCTGGGTCTTCTGACCTTTTCCCTCAAAAGGGAAAGTTACAAGGTTCTGCATTTATAAAGGACTTGCTCAAGTAAAGTGTTAAACTCCTAAGTGGCTTACTCTGCCAGTACATTCTGTCTGCAGTTTCATTGCCTGTGAACATGGTTTTGATTAAATTGGTGATGCCCTATTATTTTACAGATGAGTAGGTAGAAATTTTTCAGGGTGGAGGCCAACTGTCACTCTGGTTGAGTCTCCAGTTTTAATTCTCAGCCTGCTGAGCTATAGTTCCTTACTTTGGAAAGTCTTTGTTTCCTTCCAAGAACATTACTCAGAAGGAGGAATTCTTTGCATATCCAGATGCCTGTCAAAATCATGTTACACAACTTCCCCCATTCTGAATTTCCATTCAAGTCTTGTATCTAAATTCCAGTTGTATCTTGGTGTTACAAGTTAAAGCTAAGTGACTAATTGGAACCTTTGAGGATTGCTATGTTCCTTTTTTTTTAAATAGGTGTCTTGACTACGTTGATGGCTTAGCACAGATACCTCATTTATATCACTTGCTGCCACAGATGACTCAAGTGTGTGCTTTGCCTTAGACGTACAGTAGTCCCTCCTCATCTGTGGGGGATGAGTTTCAAGCCCCGCTATGGATGCTTGCAACTGCAGATGGTACTGAACCCTATGTATACTATGTTTTTTCTTATGTATACATACCTATGATAAAATTTAATTTGTAAATTAGGCACAGTAATACATTAACAACAATAGTAATAAAGTAGAACATTTACAATATTATACTGTAATAAAAGTTATGTGAATGTGGTCTCTCTCTCTCAAAATATCTTGACTGTAATATTTTCAGACCCTGGTTGACTTCCGGTAACTGAAACTAGAGAGTGAAATCATGGGCAAAGGGGGTTACTGTACTGGCGAGAAACAAGTGAAGTTTGAGTGTTTGGCAGCTAGCCCCTGATTTAGTCTCAGAGTTGACTACTTTGTTTAAATCTGCTGGTGGGTGGCTGGGTGTAGTGTGCATTCCTAGAAGTGTTAGGGCCTTCACTGATTCAGTCTTTTTAGAATTGCCAAAAAAGAGACAAGAAAGCTTTATTATGTTGTTAATTTTGTGTATATAAGGAATTTTGCAAAAGTCCAGACAGGAAGTGTTCTTATGTACAAAACTAAAAAAGGAATAATCAGAAATTGCTCATAGAATGGATGAAGAGTATTTGATATAATCAGGAGAGCGTAATGTCCAGGTTAGTCCTCTATGGCAGAAGAGGTAAGACTGGAGATGAAGACAATCTGTGATCTGGAAGTACCTGGCAATGCATCGTCCACTAACTTAGTAACTTTCCTTCCTGGTGTTGAGGGCCTAAGAACCTGTTTTTAGTATCACCCAGCTCTATTTAAGGAACTTTTATTCTTGGACATGTCACTAATTCCATCCTTTACTATGGAGAATTGCCTGTTGAAATCATACAAGTCATCAGCATATGGTACTTATAAGATAGGCCCCCCCACCCATTCCTAATTTAAACAACCGTTATGTATTAACTACAGGAAATTTGGAAAATAGATATTTAAAGGAAAAAAGAAGTAATTCCACTTAGGAAGACCATTGTTAATATTTGGAACATGTTGTAGCCTTTTTGATACACATTTAGTATACATATATTAGACATATAATTGAAAGTAGGCCACCTCTGTTATTTTGTAATATTAAGATTAATATTTTAAAACTTAATATTTTTTCATATATCGTTGCATATTCTTTTAAAGCAGGGTTTCTCAACGTGAACATTACTGACATTTTGGGCTGGATAAGTCTTTGTTATGAGGAGCTGTCCTGTGCACTATAGGATATTTAGTAACATTCCTGGCCTCTACCCAGTATATGCCATTAGCAGTTGTGACAACCAAAAATGTCACATATTGTCAAGGATGATTTTCCCTGGGGGAAAAAAATCACCTGGGTTGAAAACCAGTGTCCTAAAGTAACAGTTCTCAAACTGAAAAAATGCTAGTTTTCATAAGCGAAAAAACATTAAATAGTAAAAACAGTATATTTTCCAAAATTAAAAAAATAGCGAGGAGAGTGTCATTGTTACATTTTCCCAAATCTCTGTGTATCTGTCATAATAGGCATTCACATTTAATCTGTTGCAAAATATTGCTTTAGCTGAAGTATATAAAGAAAATTATAGGCTGGGTGCTATGCCTCCTGCCTGTAATTCTAGCAGTTTGGGAGGCTGAGGCGGGAGGATTTCTCTAGTCCAGGAGTTCGAGACCAGCTTGAGCAACATAGCAAGACTCTATCTCTACAAAAAAGAAAAAAATTAGCCAGGCATGGTGATGTGCACCTGTAGTCTCTCAGCTACTCTGGAGGCTGAGGTAGGAGGATCACTTAAGCCTGGGAGGTTGAGGCTGCAGTGAGCTATGTTAGCCCCACTGCACTCCAGCCTGGGTAACAGAGTGGGACCCTGTATCCAAAAAGAAAAAGCTTTACACATCAGTATTTATAAAAGGGAAGAGCATGTTAATGACTTAGATAACTGTATTCTTCCTTAATACTGTATCAAAACTCAACAAGTGGAAGTTTCTTAAAGATTAGTTGCAATGTAGAATATAAAACCGTATCAAATAATTTGTCATAGCCTGTTACATTGTTACATTAAAATCCATTAATCTGTCTTAAACTTTGGGTCTTTCCTCCCATGCATCGTTTTATAATGTCATACATTGATCATTTGGAAAATACTCGTTCACTGAGTTTTTCAGATTTTCCAAATCTTGACACATTTCATTGTATATTTTAAAAAGTCACATCTATTGACATTACCACCAGTCTCATCAGAAGAGCCTCTATGTATTGGGAAGTGGTTACATTCACCATGGTGAATACAATTTTTCCAAAATTTTTATTTTTACTTGAAAGCTTGAATTTTATCATTGGCCGCAAATACTGCCAATTATTTTCTTTGAAGTGACAGGCTCGTCTTATTCATTTTTGAGAAAATATTACCAAATACCCAAGTCTGAATAACCATAGTTTTTCAGTAATTTCAAGTAAAATGTTATTCGTGAAAAAAGCAGCCAGTTCAGTTCACAATGCAAACTATCTCATACATACGTTTTCACAAAATAGGTATTGTTTTTCAGTGTGCAGTAGAAGTGTTTTATGTGTACTTTCCATTTTGTCATACAAAGTATTTAGATGTGTACTCTGGTTGAAATTTGATACAATTATTTTTACTGCTTCATCAAGGCACTCCTGAGTGAATGTGGCATTTGTGTCTTATTGTGAATGAGTGGCAGTTAAAGAATACACTAATGAATAGTACAATTTGCTGTCACTGCCGTAGTGCCAAGGCACCAGTGGTTTTACCCACCATTGCTTTTGCATTGTCAGTACAGTTTCAACACAGTGAAAAAGGCAGATAACATTGTAGTGTTGTTGCGAAAAGAGTTTTGACTTTGCAGACCTTCTGGGATCCATGGAACACACTTTGAGAACAACTGTTCTGAAGCATATTATGACATCGTATCCTTTCAAGTGTCTATATCAGAATTTAACCAATTCTGTCTTGTTTCTTCTTTTTTTTTTTTTTTTTTTTTTTTTTGCTTTTATCACAATCCTTGTAGCTAAATTCAAGGGCAAAAATATTTTCCCTTAGAATAATATCTTTAGAAGTGGAATTCTGAGTCAATGGGTATGAATATTTTTTATATTTTTAAGATACATTTGATATATATCACCCAATCACCCAATTGTCCTCCAAGATGGTTAAACCAACTTATTTACACTTGTACCAATGTATTATGAGACTGCATCGTGGCTACAGATGGGCATTATTTTATCTTAACCAATTCAGTCAGAATATTGGCATCATCTAAAAAGCGTATTATGACTTCTTATACAACTGGCCTTGATTACTAGTGAGTCTGAATATTTTAAAGTTTTGGCCATTTTGTAGTCTTCCTTTAGACCGATTACAGTGCAACTGATTAGGTTGTAACTTTCTTTGTTAAAACAGTCACATTCTCCTAATTCCTTTTGAGATTATTCCCTAGTTAACCCTGTTTGCATTTGGGTGTATATCAAATTGCAGCCTCTGATTTAGAGTCCCTCTCTTAAGGAGGTCGTAAATGTGCCTTTCTCCAAATTTCAGAAGTTTGAGCCCCACGTTTTTCACTTTTGTTATATTTAAGGAGTATCACCTGTGCTATTAACATTTTTTTCTAAGTTGATTTTCCTTATAAACAGTATTTGAAAGGAAACTTGATATTACTATAAAGTCTACTAAGTCACGGTTTTATGTGCTAGTTGTTTTTTTCTAGTACACCTTAAAATACATAATTATTAAAATCATTTCTGTCTAAAATCATCCAGTGGCCTTTGTTTACCACACTTTAGGAAGAGCAGGGGCTTTGGACTCAAACATCTTGGATTTGAATCCCACTCTGCTTGTAACTAGTGGTGTGCTCTTGGGCAGGTGAGTCTAACCTCTTTGTGCTTCAGTTTCCTCACTGGCAAAATGGGGATGTTCAAAGATGAACTCTTAGGTGCCTTACATCTCTACTCTGTGACTCTGGTATAAGAAGAAAGGGATATTTGAATATTTGTGGATTTCTTTCTCTGTTTCTGATCAGGAATTAGAGACATTGTCTAGGGTTAGTATTTCAAAACCCTAACTTGATTAAATTCCACTGCTATTAGTCATCTGATTTTGGAGAAACCATTTCATTTTATGGGGCTCTAACTGTCTAGTTAGGGTATTACTGCTGCTTTAATACTTCCTATTTATTGTAAAGTACTTCTAGCTAGGAGCTAAGGCAAGCCAGGACCTCACTTTTAACATGTTTAAAATGGGGATAATGTTTCTGTTCTACTTACCTCATTAGAGACATGGAAAAATGAGATAATAGGTAGATAAGTGGACTCAGCTTTTAGCAGAAGGGTACTAGGTAAAGATAGGGTGTCAGCAAAAGTAATGCCTGTAGATGTTATCCCTTCTATAGATACTTCTGTAGTGAAGAGCAACATACGTGTGACACCACCTCTCCTATCTCTCCAGACCTGCCTGTACCCCTCCCTCTTCCCTGCCTACTGGTTTCGATTTGGGAAGTGCCATTGAACAGCAGTTTTGTGACCTTGGGCAAATCACTCAACCTTAACTATCCGTGGGCCAAAAATTGGGAGATCTGACAACCTTGAGTCTGTATTTCTCTATGGCAACAACTGGCTAGAGCTGAATGGTGGCTTATCTTTTAAAAATACAGATATATTCTTCAGTCTGTCACTTAATCTGGCAAGTCTGACTCATTTACTTTGCTGCCTGGCCTCTTTGTGAGGCTGGATTGCATTATGGTAAGGAGCATGGTTTCTGGAGCCACATTACCTAGATTCAGATCCCAACAATGACTGTTGGTAGCTGTGTACCCCTTCATATTATGTAGCTTTTCTGTAGTTTCATGTGAATTCCTACTTCGTGGGGTTGTTTAAAGGATTGGAAGAGCCACTACATATAAGACCCTTAGGATAGTCCCTGACCCAGAGTAAACTTAACTGATATTAGTTGTTTGAGTTCAAATAGCATAATAATTAGCTGACATTTATCTAGCTCTTAATATGTATCAGGCACTGGTCCAAGTCTTTCACACAGATCTATCTCATTAATCCTAAAGGTAATACTGTGAAATAGGTAGTGTTGTTTTCTCAGTTTTACAGATGGAAAGACTATAATTTAGAGAAGTTAAGTAACCTATCTAAAGGCACACAGCTAGTAGGTGCCGGCAACATTGAGAGTTGACCCTGTGTTTGTATATCCTAATCCTGTGGGTTTTTTCTTATTATTCTTTCCTGTGTCTTACTACATGGAGACTAAGCCTGTGGGTTTGAATGCTGTGCTGTGCTATGCTGCCCCACATTATATCCACCTCTAAAATAGGTCTAATCACAGAAGTGGCTGACTTGAGTAAATACAGCTTAGCGCTCTTAATGTTTTTGTAAGTGATTTGAGGAGAGAATGAATATAAAATTTCCAAAATTTATATATGATGTTAGTTCCTTCAGGCAGTGAAATGCAAAACAATAGGAGATAAATAAACTACAGAAAACTTTTTTGGGCTGGATGGGGTGAGTGAATAGAAAAATGGTAACTGAATTTCAGGGTAGGTACTCATGAAGAAAGATAAACTGTTTGTAGAATGATGTGCTCCAAGATACTTAATAAGGACTTGAGAGTTATTTTAGGCTACTATTTGAAGGTTAAAAAGGCCAGCAAACATTTCACACCCATTAGGATGCTATTATCCAAAAAAGCAAAGAATAAAAAGAGTTGGCAAGGATATGGAGAAATTGGAACTCTTGTACATTGTTGGTGAGAATATAAAATGGGACAGCCACTGTGGAAAACAGTATGGCAATTCCTCAGAAAGTTAAAAACAGAATTACCATATGGATCCAGCAATTTCACTTCTGGTTATATACCCAAAAGAATTTAAAGTAGGGGCTCAAACAGATATTTGTACACTAATGTTCAGAGTGGCATTATTCACAATAACTGAAAGGTAGAAGCAACCCAAGGGTCCATCAGTGGATGAATAGATAAACAAAGTGTAGTCTATACATACAATGAAATATTATTATTCAGCCTTACAAAGGAATGAAATTGACACACACTACAGCGTGGATAAACCTTGAAGACATTGTGCTAAGTGAATGGTGTCTAGAGGGAGAATGGCAGTTGTCAGCGGGAAGGGGTAGTTCTGGAAATAAAGTGTGGTGAGGGTTGCACAACAATGTGAAAATGTGAATGTAGTTAATGCCACAAAACTCTATACTTAAAAACAGGTAAAATCATTAAAATGAAAAAAAAAAAAAAAAAAAAAGACTGGAAAGTGCTTTTCTTCCTTGTGTAAAGCTCCAGAACATTCCTTATTTGGAATGCTAGGTGCTGTTCTGTCCTCTGCATGTTGGTAGAATGGATACAACTTAGTTTTAGGCTCCAGGCCCAGCTCTTTGGATTATTAGCAAGTCATTTTATAATCTCTGATATGTGTCTAGAAAAAGGGCCCACATAATCCTTACCTCACAAGTGAGGATAAAATGGATATGTATGTGACTGAATTTCTATACAAATGTCAATTATTTTCAACTTTGGAAAAATAACAAAACAGACTTATTTTCCATCCACTGACGTAGCTGGGCTGTGTGTCACACAGACTGTGCCTCTGTAATGCGCTGCAGCTTCTTGGAGCTTAGGAGAGGTATAGTTAACACAAAAGGAGGTTTGGTCTTACACAGTACACTCACTGAAGAGGAATAAATGGGCTGAGAAGAAAGCCAGGCTGAATGATTTTCCTTTAGTCTTCACAGTCGTTTAAAAAAAAAAAAAAAGAAAGAAAAAACTTCAGCAATATAAAAGGGTATTAAGTAAAATTGCTATCTGCAAGAGATGACCTCTGCTAACCATTTTGCATCTGTCTTTGTATGTATAAATTTGTGTATGTTTTTGTGTAATTGTATCATACTATTCATATTCTTAATGCTACCTAAAACAAGGTTTGAAAAATTAGGACAAATTCATGGGTGATACTTTAGGGACACAAGGACATTTTGAGAGCTGTGTGCACCTAATGTATATCACACTAGGCTAAATGTTTTTGCAGACGTTATCTCACAACACACAACAAGCCTGGGAAACATTTGGTATTGTCTCCATTTTACAATTAAAAAAATTAGGGTAGAGGAGTAGAATAACCAGGACACATAAATGGTGAAACCAAGATTTGAATCAGGTACTTTTATTCCAGAGCTTGCACTTCCTGTATCCTTCTATAGCACCATCTTTGCTGCCTCTCGAAGATGAAACCCCAAGCTCTGTATCTACTCCCATTGTGTTACTTTTTTTTTTTTTTTTTTTTTTTTTTTTTTTTTTGAGACGGAGTCTCGCTCTGTCGCCCAGACTGGAGTGCAGTGGCCGGATCTCAGCTCACTGCAAGCTCCGCCTCCCGGGTTTATGCTATTCTCCTGCCTCAGCCTCCCGAGTAGCTGGGACTACAGGCGCCAGCCACCTCGCCCGGCTAGTTTTTTGTATTTTTTAGTAGAGACGGGGTTTCACTGTGTTAGCCAGGATGGTCTCGATCTCCTGACCTCGTGATCCGCCCGTCTCGGCCTCCCAAAGTGCTGGGATTACAGGCTTGAGCCACCGCGCCCCGCTTGTGTTACTTGTTAAAAGAATGTTTTGAACAATTAATACAGTCACTAATACTTTATATTTTAGAAATTGTTCCATGTGAGTATAAACAGAGCTGCCTCATGCTTTTATTTATTTATTTAGGCTGCGTTGTACATATATAAATAGTAAACTTTCTTGCATTTTTTTATTGTGAAATATATACAACATAAAATTTACCATTTTAACCATTTTTAAGTGTACTAATTACTGTTCAGTAGTATTAATTACATTCATGTTGTGCAACCATCACCACATCCATCTTTAGAATTTTTCATGTTGCACAACAGAAACTACCCATTAAACTAATAACTCCCCATTCCTCTTTTCTCCAGCCCCTGGCCACTGCCGTTCTACTTTGTCTCTGATTTGAGTATTCCTCATGTAAGTGGAATCATACAATATTTGTCCTTTTGTGTCTGGCTTATTTTATTAAACAATAATTTTAACCAGACTTCTATTGATGGACATTTAAATTATTATTCTTTTGCTCTTCAAACATCAGTTCCAGGAGCATTTGATCCAGAATTTCAGACTGCTTTCTCAGTTCTATGCTTGGCGGGCTTTTGAGGAAACCCAAAGCAAGTCCTTACCTCAGCTTTTCTGAGCAATAAAATAAGAAGAATGTTAAATAATTACTTTTGTTATAGTGTGTTGTAAGGGCTTGCTTAGTTTCTGCTTATAGCTTGGGACCCTTTGGGAAAGGGTACTCTTTAAGGATAAAGGTTTTCTATAACTACAAAGCTGCTGCCACAATGTGATTATGGTACATTTTTTGATGAATTAGTGATTTTAGTGCAGAATGAAACCAACCCGAAAAACCAAAATCAGAGTATGTAGTTGTATTTTCTTGGGGTTCTCAGATGAGTTGAAGGTAAGCAATTGTTTGTGAGAAAACCAGGCTTAGAAGGCCTGGCCTCTGCTTGTCTTTGCCTGGCACTGGCACTGAGAAGAAAGGGAAGGTCTAGCCTTCCCAAGAAGTCTCTGTGCTCCACCTCCGGTGCCCCAGAGAGGCTGGGGCTGGGCTCCCTCTCCTGAGGCTGACCCCATTCTCATCCAACTGCCAGGCCCATGGGGCTGGCTTAAATGGTCTGAAATGATCCTAAATATTCTTCACTTGGATTATTTGCAGGTCAGTCTCTCTCTCTGGAACTAAACAATAAATCTCTGCCTTTCTGAACTGATAAGGTGATTAAGGGAGACAACTGTAGAGCTTCTTTTGCGTCTGAACTGACTTTCCCTTGCTTCACCAGCCCTCCTTTGCTTTGTTGAGTCAGAGGCTTGGGCACAGCTGTTTGTTTAGCTCCCTCTGCTGGCTGAAAAGCAGCCTAACGGTTTCACATTATGGCTCAATTTGTACTGGCTGTTTTTCTGCCAAGGCATACTTGAAAAGTGCCGTCTTTGCATAGGGATCTTAATACCTTGCCTAAAGGAATGAGAAGTTGAGTGGGGTAAGGGGGTGTGTTTAGCTTACATCTTCTGATGCTAACCTTGAGGGCAAAGTCAAGAAGCAGGCCCCATCACAGCGATAATTTTTGCCTCAGTGATTCCAATCTCCCATGGAC
The DNA here is from genome assembly GCF_024542745.1 of Macaca thibetana thibetana. Lineage (NCBI taxonomy): Eukaryota > Metazoa > Chordata > Mammalia > Primates > Cercopithecidae > Macaca > Macaca thibetana. The sequence continues at coordinate 38,530,780 of NC_065584.1, forward strand.
TTTGACTGTCATCATCATGTTCGTTACTAAGGACACATCATTTAAAATGATCCCAAGACATTTAACAAATAGCCATGAATTTTAAATTACTGAGTACTTGGCAAAATGAAATCATCCTATAAATGCCTAGAATGAACATCAAAGATTATTGCTGTCTGGGTGATGGGGGGAGACCTTAGGCTGAGAATGGTTATGAGTTGGACACAAACATATAGATATTCTGGTTTCTTTTTTTTTTTTTTTAGTAGAGACAAGGTCTCACTATGTTGCCCAGGCTGATCTCCAACTCCTGAGCTCAGGTGATCCTCCCACCTCGACCTTTGAAAGTGCTGGGATTACAGATCCTCCTACCTCGACCTCCCAAAGTGCTGGCATGAGACGCTGGGCCTGGCAGATATTCTGTTTTTGTTTTCGTTGTTGTTGTTTGTTTGTTTTGAGATCAAGTCTTGCTCTTTCACCCAGGTTGGAGTGCCGTGGCACGATCTCTGCTCACTGCAACCTCTGCCTCCAGGGTTCAAGTGATTCTCCTGCCTCATGCTCCCCAGTAGCTGGGACTACAGGCACACAATATTCTGCTTTTACTTAAGCTGCTTCAATTTAGGAGAGACTGTGCTGTGGGTCGTAGTGAGCCATGAGTATCCCAGCCCATCCTGCAGAGTCTTGTTTTCTTTTGTCTTTTTCTATCATGAACATTAAACGTAATCCAAAACTCTTTATTATGGAAATGTTCAGCTGGGCTCACGCCTGTAATCCCAGCACTTTGGGAGGCCAAGGCAGGCAGATCACTTGAAGTCAGGAGTTGGAGACCAACCTGGGCAACATGGTGAAACCCTGTCTCTTGAAAAAAATACAAAAATTAGCTGGGTGTCATGGTGCTCACCGGTAGTCCCAGCTACTCAGGAGCCGAGGCAGGATAATCAGTTGAACCTGGGAGGTGGAGGCTGCAGTGAGCTGAGATCGTGCCACTGCACTCCAGCCTGGGCGACAGAGTGAGACTCTCTCAAAAAAAAAAAAAAATTTTGTTCAAGCATACACAAAAGTAGAATAGTATAGTGTATGTATCTACAGCAGTTTTCCATATTTTATTGATAATCTATCCCTCTATTTTTTTTTTCTGGAATGTTTATAGGAAATTCCAGACATACTCCATTTCACCCACCTCAGTATGCATCTCTAATTGATGAGGATTTTTTTCTTTTTTAACATAACCATAGTAGCATTAATAATACCTAAGAGATGTAACAATACTTCCTTAATATCATGAAATATTTAAACAAAGTAGAGAGATACCAATCGGATTTGACAAAATGTTGATAATTTGTTAAATTTACTTCCAATCTATCATTATTACTGGTAGAAGGATTTACTTATGATCTTTTGTTTTTAAGACTTTATTTATTTTAGAGAAGTTTCAGGTTCACAGCAAAATTAAGAGAAAGGTACGGAGGTTTTCCATGTTCCCCTTGTTCCCACACCTGCATAGCCTCCCCCATTGTCAACATCTTCCACCAGAGTGGTAAATTTGTTAAAATTGATAAACATATACTGACACATCATAAACACCCAGAGTCCCAATGTTCAAAAAATGAAACTTAGGGTTCACTTTTGGTGTATATTCTATGGGTTTGGACAAATGTAATGACATGCATCCATCATTACAATATCATACAGAGGATTTTTACTGCCCTAAAAATCTTCTCTGCTCCATATATTCAACCCCTGCCTCCAAGCCCTGGCAATTACTGATCTTTTTGTTGTCTCCATGATTTTGTCTTTTCCAGAGTATCATAGAGTTGAAGTCATACAGTCTGTAGCCTTTTCAGTTTGGCTTTTTTCATTTTGTAATGTGTACTTAAGGTTTCTCCATGTCTTTTCACTGCTTGATATTTCATTTCTTTTTGTCACTGAATAAGTTTCTGTTGTCTGATTGTACCACAGTTGATTTATCCATTTACCAACTGAAGGACATCTTGGTTGCTTACAAGTTTTGGCAATTGTGAATAAAGCTGTCGTAAAATAAATCCATGTACAGGTCTTTGTGTAGATATTAAGTTTCAACTCCTTTGGTTAAATACCAAGGAGCATGATTGCTGGATTGCATGATGAGAGTACATTTAGTTTTGTATGAAACTGCCAAACTGTCTTCAAAGGTGGCTGTACCATTTTGCAATCCCACCAGCAATGAATGAGATTGCCTGTTGTTCCACATCGTGTCCCGCGTTTGGTGTCATCTAGGTTTTCTCCTACTATCTTCTAGGAGTTTTATAGTTTTGCGTTTTACATTTAGATTTATGATCAATCTTGAGTTAATTTTTATGAAGGGTGTAAAGTCTATCTAAATTCATTTTTATGCATGTGGATATTGAGATGTTTCAGCACCATTTGTTGAAAAGACCCTTTTTGCTCCATTGTTTTGTCTTTGCTCTGTGGTCAAAGATCAGTTGATTATACCTATGTGGGTCTATTTTTGGCCTCTCTATTTTGTTCCATTGATCTATTTGTGTATTTGTTTGACAGTATTATACTGTCTTGATTACTGTATCTTTGTAGTAACCTGAAGTCAGGTAATGTCAGTCCTCCAACTTTGTTCTTCAAAATTGTGTTGACTGTTGTGGGCCTTTTGCCTCCCCTATAAATGTTAGAATCATTTTGTTGATATGCATAAAATGATTTGCTGAGAATTTGAGTGGGATTGCATTGAATCCATAGATGAAGTTGGGAAGAACTGATATCTTAAAAATATTGAGCCTTGGCCGGGCACAGTGGCCCAAGCTTGTAATCCCAGCATTTTGGGAGGCCTAGGTGGGCAGATCACCTGAGGTCAGGAGTTCGAGACCAGCCTGGCCAACATGGTGAAACCCTGTCTCTACTAAAAATACAAAATTAGCCGGGCATGGTGGCATGTGCCTGTAATCCCAGCTACTCAGGAGGCTGAGGCAGGAGAAGTGCTTGAACCCAGAAGGCAGAAGTTGCAGTGAGCTGAGATTGCACCATTGCACTCCAGCCTGAGCAAAAAAAAAAAAAAAAAAGCAAAACTCCGTCTTTAAAAAAAAAAAAGGAATATCTGTCCATTTATTTAGTTCTTTGATTTTGTTCATCAGAGTTTTAAAATTTTTCTTATATATTATAAAACTTTGTTAAATTTATACCTAAATATTTTATATTTCAAATTCCACTTATTCATTGCTGGTATATAGGAAAGTGATGAACTTCTGTATATTAACCTTATATCTCCCAATCTTGCTAAAATCACTTCTGTATTTTTTTTAAAGAAACACTACAGATACACTTAAAAGCCTCTTTTACTATGTGTGTTTATCCATAAACAATATGAAGTATTGTTTTTGATATTTAAAAATACATGCTTAAATATTATCCCTTTCATATCCTTTTGAAACTTGCTTTTATTACCATTAGGTTTTCAATATTTATTCATGTTTGTATACATGTTTCTTGTTCATTTTAACTGCTGTATAATATTCCATTGTGTTTAGACTCCATCTATTTTATATTCCAGTGGAATTTATCCATTCCTGAATTGTTAGGTATTTATGTTGTATATAGGTTTTCTTGATATTATGACCAGTGCTTCAGTGAACTTTCTTGTACATTCCCTTGTGCCACTTCGTGAGAATCTGTCTAAATTATAATGTACATTTCCCTGATAACATATAGAATTTGAGATCTATAAAATCTGTTTGGTATTTGGGTTTCCTTTTCTGAATGGTTATATTCTTTGCCTCTTTTCCTATTGGAGTTTTAAGAATTATTTGTAGAAATTCTTTGCATCTTCTAGATATTAAGCCATTACCAGTATCGTGCACTGCAAGAATTCTTATAAATTCAGGCAGTCCTGTCCTGGTCCTTCAGTTTACTCCACGGGCCAGTTTGCTGGAGTTAAGTCAGCTTCTGTTTTTACTCCTGGGGTCCCTTTATTCTTACTTAACAGTTGAGTTATGCTACTAAGGCGGACAATCCCTTCAACTGTCCATCAGAATGAATTTGCTTTGTCAGTTATGGTTCATTTTTTGTTCAATAAGGCAGTATAGAATAGTGGTTAAGAGTTGGGGCTACAGAGTCTTTACTGCTTGTGTTTGAATCTTAGCTCGATGACTTTATTATGTGATGTTGGCAAATTACTCTTTTGTACTTGGCTTTATCATCTATAAAACCAATGAGGGTAGAACCATTATGATGACCATTTTATGTTTGGTGAAACTGAGGCTAAGGGAGATTAGGTCAGAAACATGAGCAAGTAGAAAAAACATGTGTGCCTCTCTTTTAACTTTTTGCTTTCACTAGAGGCATGAGTATAGAGAAATATTTATTTAACTTAAAAAAATATAGTAGCAGAAGCAGTGATTAAGTCCCTGACTCACAGCCTCAGTGTTGGGAGAAAACCATAGGAGTGAAGACTATAGAGAACTGAAGTGTCCATACCTAAGTCTGTTTGTAGTGTGGAAAACCATTTGTGTCATTTTTCATGAAAATAAAGTGACAGAAACCCAAACCATGATTTTCATGACCTTAGCTTGATGTTTTACAGAGTGGTAAATTTGTAAGAAATACATAATTTTGATACTATGCTAGGCCAGAGAACTCATAGTTGAAATAGGCCTATCATAAAGAGAACACTGTGGGCCACACTTAGGGCATCAGTCTGGTATACAACTTGATTTGGACTGACAATGGAAGGAAGAAGAAACTCAAGAAACAAAGGAATTTGGCCAGGCGCGGTGGCTCAAGCCTGTAATCCCAGCACTTTGGGAGGCCGAGACGGGCGGATCACGAGGTCAGGAGATCGAGACCATCCTGGCTAACACGGTGAAACCCCGTCTCTACTAAAAAAATACAAAAAACTAGCCAGGCGAGGTGGCGGGCGCCTGTAGTCCCAGCTACTTGGGAGGCTGAGGCAGGAGAATGGCGTGAACCCGGGAGGCGGAGCTTGCAGTGAACTAAGATCACGCCACTGCACTCCAGCCTGGGTGACAGAGCAAGACTCTGTCTCAAAAAGAAAAAAAAGAAACAAAGGAATTCAAGTAGCAAAGACAATTTCTTTCTAGGAGAAGGAGAATAAGTAGAATAAGTATGATTTGGCTTCTGTATCTTCTTCTATTTTTTTATTATAAAAAGAAATCTGCTGTGGCAAAAAGTGAAGCAGTATAGGAAGGTATAAAGTAAAAATTAAAACATAAAAGTTTTCCAATAGTATATACCCAAATTAAAAGGAGGGATTCAAAAAGTTATTTGTACACTCGTGTTCATAGCAACATTATTCACAATAGCCAAAAGATGGAAATAACCCAAATGGTCATCGATGGATTAGTGGAGAAACAAAATATGCATACAAATATATATACGATAGAATACTATTCAGCCTTAGAAAGCAAAGAAATTCTGATACATGTCACAGCCTGGATGCACTTTGAAGACATTATGCTAAGGGAGTGAACCAGACCTAGGAGGAGAAATATTGTGTGATTCAACTTATATGAGGTTCCTAGAGTAGACAAATCCTTAGAGGCAGAAAGTAGAATAGTGACTACTTGCCCGGGTGCAGTGGTTCACGCCTGTCATCCCAGCACTTTGGGAGGAACGAGGCGGGTGGATCACAAGGTCAGGAGTTTGAGAACAGCCTGGTCGGTCAACATAGTGAAACCCCTTCTCTATTAAAAATACAAAAAATTAGCTGGGCGTGGTGGCGGGCACTTGTAATCCCAGCTACTCGGGAGACTGAGGCAGGAGAATCACTTGAACCCAGGAGGTGGAGGTTGCAGTGAGCCAAGATTGTGCCACTGCACTCCATATTCCAGCCTGGGCAACAGTGCGAGACTCCATCTCAAAAAAAGAAAAGAAAAGAAAAGAAAAGAACAGTGATTACTAGGCGCTGGGAGGAGTTATTGTTTGTTGGGTATAGAGTTTTCAGTTTGGGGTGATGAAAAAGTTCTGAAGGTGAATAATGGCAATGGCTGTACAACAGCACAAATGTACTTAAAGGCTGTGAATTGTACACTTGAAAATGGGTAAAATGGTAAGTTACATGTATATATATCTTACCACCATAAAAAGTCTCCCAACATCAGCCTACCAGTTATAGTTGGCACTGTAAACAACTTCTTTTATAGCCATCTAGATAAGGCTATGCAAATACAAGCACAGATACAAGATTATAAGCATACTCTCAATGCTCATTCTTTGGAACACTCATTTATGTGCCAGGTATTTCCCAGTGAACAAAACTGACAAGGTTCCTGCTGTCATGGAGCTTTTAAAAATTTTGTTTTATGCAAATGGATATTGATGTACATACTGTTTTATACCTCATTTTCCCCCTTAACAAGTATCTTTGGACATCTTTCTGCATTAGCTCTTATATAGATCTAACAACTTAATGGCTTCATAGTATGCCCTTGTATGGATGTGCTATCATTTGTGGCTGCATTTTTCATTGAATGGAGGAGGGGAGGCGGAGGTATAGAGCTTGCTATGGTTTGCTGCTGTTGTAAATTAAATTTTTATTAGGAAAATAGTATAGCCTTCTTATAAAAAGTGCAAGAAAAGTAAAAGTAAAAAGTAAAAGTGAGAAAAGAAAAACAGCAACAACCCACCCAGACCCAAAGTTACACAGAGTTAAGAGCTGTGCTGAGCCGTATTCTGTCTAGATCCTATTACTGTAAGAGGCAGGTGATTTCTTAGTTACCATTTGTATGGTGTCCCACAGTCAATGATATCACATTAAGAAGATTGCTTTGAAAACCATTATGCTAGAAATATTATGGAAGTCATCTCAGGTTCTATTAAACAAATAAAAAGGACTTCCATGAAGGGATTCTGGGTAGCAAATGAAGAAATATTTAAACAACTCTGGAAAGACAGGAACAGGGTGGCTTTAGGAGTCTCAATATCAGTGCTTATCCCTTTCATTTTCTATGTCTGCTTAAGATGCAGTTCCTGGGAGAAGATGAATGGCCTAGAGAACATGTACCTATTGATGGTGAAGTAGGGAGAGTTCTGGGTTTTTGTGCTCCATGTGAATCTTATGGAGTTGGGGAGGTGCAGTTTTGGAAAGGATGGGATTCGAGGCTGGCAAAACCATCTGTCAGCCTTGCGATGTCAGCTGTTATAACCACAGATTCTTACTTCCTTCTTAAGGAGGAGATGACCGCCGGGTTCTGCTATGGCACATGGAACAAGCCATCCACTCCAGGGTCAAGCCCATACAGCTGAAAGGAGAGCACCATTCCAACATTTTTTGCCTGGCTTTCAACAGTGGGAATACTAAAGTGTTCTCTGGAGGTAAAAAGGAAGATTCTACCTTGGGAACGTCACTGTGGTTGGGATTTTAGAGAAAAGAGTGTGAAAATAACTCCTTATTTTTCTTCCTGTATTTCATTGAGCTATGGAATTACTGGTTTCTCATAGCTTGTCTTTTCTGCATTACAGCAGTCTATTAGGATAGTGTGTGTCTTTTCTCTCTCTCTCTTTTTTTTTTCTTTTCTTCACCTGTCTTTTTCTTTATTTCTCTCTGGCAGAAAACTTTTCACATTGCCATCTGGTACACAGAAACACATACAGACACACACACACACACACACACACATATTTGAAACAATACTTAACCTTTCTATATGTGGCATACTCTGATTTTGTTTTTTATTCTATTCTATTTCATTTTTAAAGATTATGCTGGCCATAACTCAAATGGATGTCATAACCCACAGATGGCTTCTGTTTGAAAAGTGTTGTGTTAGGTACAATTGAAATGGCTGGTGCTCACACCAACCTCTTGGTGATGGCTTCCATCAGCCATACTCCTTCTCACCCCCACATTTCTAGTTCTGACCTCTTTTCTAAGCTGCAGATTTTCCCACTGAATATCTACCTGTGTTCCAAAAGCAACTTAAATACAATAGATCTAAAACCAAGATCATTAGTCCTCCCTTGAGGGAAAATTTCTTCTTGTCTGCTGGATTTTCTTTCTCAGTTATTACCATTCACCCAATTATATAAGCTATTAAGTTTAAGAAATTGCTGACAATTAACCATTTTCAACTTAAAAAAGTAGCAGTTTCACATGGTTCATTCTACCTATGATCTTGGAGTCATCCTCAAACCTGTCTTTCTTACATTTCCACATCTAGTCTGTCACCAAATCCTGTCGGGTCTATCTTGAAAGCCTCTCATATTCATCCTTTAGTTTGGCCTGGATTTTTGCAATGGCTTTCTGTGATTTCTGTTACCACTGTCCATCCTCCTTTGAATTCATTTCATATACAAGTTTACTTTTAAAAATAAAGACTGGACCATGTGAACCATTGAGCCTACAGTGCCTAAAAAATAAAGTCTAAACCCCCATCTGTCTGGCCTGACCTCCCTTCCCTGAGTTATATACTCTAGCCCATCAAAGTATTTGTCATTTGAAGAATGCACTGCACGGTACTATTTTGTCCTGTGCCTTTTGTTCATGGTGTTCTTCCACCTTAATTGTCCAGTCCCCACCAATTCCCCTAAGCCTTTCATTGGTAGGAGTTTTGAGTTATTTGAGTTTCTCTTCAAATATCTCCTTCTCCATGTACTTTCACCCTGCTTATGAAGGAAATAATTGACCCCATAGCTAGATCATATTGCTACAAAGCAAACCCTCTTGTTGCTATTAGTTGTTTGTCCAATTGGACTGTGAGTTCTCAAGGACAGAGTAGAATCTTATTCTTTTTATATACCCAGGACCTAGCACTGTGCCTAATATCTAGAAGGCATTAGTATGGGTTTACTGATTTCATTGGCTTGCACCCACAATAGAATTTACAGCCAGGCCTTTGTTTAAGATGCCCTGGGCCATATCTTTACTGCTACTTTTGCTTTCTATTTAAGTGACTGTTGGTTGTGCATTTTAGCATAGAGTGGCGCTTTTTTTATGTTTTGTCTTTTTATATTCAGGTTTTAATTTTTTTGCTATACAAACCATTTGAAGGCAGGACTACACATATCATGAATGTAATTTATATCCTTTGATAGAATAAGGAGAAATACAAGATTAAAACTTTCACATCATTTGGAATCACAGTCATCAAGTTTTAATGCTGTGAAAGATGATGTGGCTAGGTATGGTGGCTCACACTTGTAATAATCCCAGCACTTTGAAAGGCCAAGGCAGGAGGACTACTTGAATCCAGGAGTTTGAGACCAGCCTGGGCAACATAGTTAGACCCAAACATGTTAGATCTCTACAAAAAAAATTTTTTTTTTTTAATTAGCCAAGCATAGTGACACATGCCTGTAGTTCCAGCTACTAGGGAGGCTGAAGTGGGAAGATTGCTTGAGCACAGGAGGTCGAGACTGCAGTGAATCATGATTGCACCACTGCACTCCAGCCTGGGCAGCAGAGCAAGATCCTGTCTCAAAAGAAAGAAAAAAATTTTTAAAAGAGCATGAGGTTAGAAATATTAGCAAACATTTATTGGGGGCTTATTAAGCGCTCAGCCCTATTCTGAATGCTTTTACAGTTGTACTCTTACGCTCACAATTACTCTGTGATGTTATTATCACTATTCTGTAGGTTACAAAGCTGGGTCATAGAAATGTTAAAGATTTTATTGTGGGTCTCATAATTAGTGAGTGTTCTGCTGAAAAAAAAAAGCTAGTGAATTAATTTGCCAATGATCATTTAGTGTTTTCCTTGATGGCCACAGTTTTGTTTTGTGTTGTTTCCCCAACATTTTTTTTTTTTTTTTTTGAGACAGTCTCTCTCTCTTGCCCAGGCTGGAGTGCGATCATAGCTCACTGCAGCCTTGAACTCCTGGCCTCAAGCGATTTCCCCCACCTCAGCCTCCCTAGTAGCTGGGACTTCAAGGGTGTGCCACCACCTGGCTAATTTTTTTATTTTTATTTTCGTAGTGATAGGGTCTAGCTATGTTGCCCAGGCTGTAGCCACAGTTGTTTTTTTTACATCATCCACTGGATAATACATGTTGGGAACTGTTACTATGTTATACTTGGCTGCTATTATTTTTAAAAAATTCTCTGTAAGAGTGTCCTATCCTTCTTAAATGATTTCTATAAATCTTTTTTCTAGCTAACACATCTAATTTGTATTAGCATTGGCTTTGTTCATATTTTTTCCCTGAAAACTTAATAATACTAAATTGTAATGTGGACAGGGACCACCTTGCAGGAATGATCAAATGTCTGCTTTTTTCTTTTGCAGGAAATGATGAGCAAGTTATCCTCCATGATGTTGAAAGGTAAATAGATTGGTGGTATGTGAAGGTGATTGACTTTGTTTTTCATATATGAAGAGGCAAATATTTCTTTAGACTAAAATTGGATTTTGTTTTTTGAAGAAAACAGTGTGAAACCAGCTGTTCTTTTCTAAAATATATTCCTACGATAGTTTGAAATAAAGTTTTGATTTAAAAAGGAAAAAGGGATTTGAAAGTTGGCATGAAAGTATACGTTTTAGATGAAAATTTAAAACAAGAGTTTAGAAGAGAAGGAACCATAATATTTAAGAACAGTAATAGCTAATATTGATTGAGTTCTTACTATGTGCCAGACACCATTGTAAATGCTTCGTACATATTAATTTGTTTAATCCTCACACTTATTTTCTAAGGAGATACTATTGTGATCTCCATTCTAGATGAGGAAACGGAGGCACAGACATGTTAGATAACAGAAGGTCAAGTGACGAGAACCTGAACTTAGGCTACCTGGCGTCAGAGCCATGCTCTTCATCAGATTGCTAGGAGACCCCTCTTCCACCCTGTTGGCATCAGACTTGGCTGCTCTAAAGCTTTCCCTTGCTCTTTGAAAATCAAGTACAGGCCGGGCGCTATGGCTCACACCTGTAATCCCAGCACTTTGGGAGGCTGAGGCAGGCGGATCACAAGATCAGGAGATCGAGACAATCCTGGCTAACATGGTGAAACCCCGTCTCTACTAAAAATACAAAAAAAAAAAAAAATTAGCCGGGTGTGGTGGCGGGCGCCTATAGTCCCAGGTACTTGGGAGGCTGAGGCAGAGAATGGCATGAACCTGGGAGGCGGAGCTTGCAGTAAGCCGAGATTGCGCCACTGCACTCTACATTGGGTGACAGAGCAAGACTCCATCTCAAAAAAAAAAAGAAAGGAAAATCAAGTACGACCTCCAAATCTGTATACAAGCAGAAGAATTCTGTAATAAATGAAAATACTAAACTCAGCTATTGAGTCACTTTTAAATATGCTTATTTAACACAAAAATTATAAAATCTCTAAAAAGACTCCTTAATAGTACCTTTTCTTAAACCTGAAAGTTGACTACCTACCTTTCAGGAAATATAATATTTTTCAGGTTTAGCTGGGTTGACTTTCTCCTAGAAAGGGAGAAGATGGCACCCTCGGTACTGAAGTGCTGGGACTCTGCACTATGCTTGTGTGTATGTGTGTGCCTCTGTCTTGCTCTCTATCTCCCAGCAGTGAGACATTGGACGTGTTTGCTCATGAAGATGCGGTATATGGCTTGTCTGTGAGCCCAGTGAATGACAACATTTTTGCCAGTTCCTCAGATGATGGCCGGGTTCTCATTTGGGACATCCGGGAATCTCCCCATGGAGGTAGGGTCACTATGCAAAAGACTGTTGGACTGTGTTGAGCAGTTTGGTGTCAGATTCATTGAAGATCCAATTTATGACCTCAGTATCTATGTGCAAGTGACGTCAAGGGAAAGGAAATGTGAAACACTCACATGGGGGCATAAGAGGTCTTTGGAGGCCTTATCCTCCACCTAAGTACTCAGGAGTGAGGCACCTTTGCCAGTCCTTCTCTACCCTCCTGTGGCTCTCCACAGACCCTTGTACCTTGCTGTTTAGTGCCCCAAGGAGCAGAAGTTGTGGTGCTGACATGTAACTATGCTTGATTATTTACAGAGAATGGGGGTGTTATGCGCTTTCCTGCATCCTAGTTTCAGGCTTGTTATTTTGTTGAACCACAGAATCTCAAATTACCTGTGTATAGGATCTTAAAATGATGGCAAGTAAACTCTATTTAAAGGGGATTGTCTGTGTGAGTGCCTCCTCTGAATGTGCCCTTTGACTCTGATGTGTAAAATGAAGAAGTTGCTTTGTTGACTTTCTCTGAAGTTCTTCAGGAAATGCATCTTCTCAGCTCATTTCCTACGGAGAGATTTCTGTAATTCTACCTGTCTTCAGAAGACCCCTTGCTCTAGTACCAGCCTTAGTGCCACTGCCTGTCGTTTAGTGCAGATTGTAATGATCACAGCTGTGTACCTAAATTTACTATCCTGCCTGCTTTGTCTGGCAGGATCTGGGTCTTTTAATTTTTTTATATTCTAAACATTTTACATTCTGGGCCGTGCTCATTATTTAGGTTCAGGCTATAAGAGAAGCTTGTTTTTAGGGTTAGGTAGGTAATAAGGTAGCAGGAAGTAGCAGCTGTGGTCAAGTCACTGTGGGCTTGGTAGGTGATATTCTCCTTAGTCTGAACTGCCTGATGGCAGAGATGACTGAGTGCTTTACCTGCTCAAAGACCTGTGAAGTACTGCATATGGAGGTCATAGACTGAGAAGTGCTTTCTTTGTATTACTCTAACAGGTCCCATAGGAGTATATCCTGCTAGGTAACTAAGTGGTTTCTTCTTCACTTGGAACCTGCTAATTTTTGTAAAATGATGCAGGGTTTCTAGGTGAAGTTGATTACAGACTGGCTAGATGTTAGGGAGCATTGTGAAGCAGAAGAGAAAAACCACACCATTATTTCACCATGTCTTAATTTTGTTGTGTTTTATCTTCATCAAATCTGTGTGCAGTTTAAAAACCTTTAATTTCTAAAACTAATACAATTGGATTAAAAGCATAAGAATCCTACCAGTAATTGGTTGTGAATTTTTTCAGCTCCTGCGGAATTCAGTTTTACTTACTGTAAAATGGTTTGTTTTCCCATTTTTAGTAACCATTTCTGTTTTGTCTCAAGATCTGATAGCTACTATATATATTTCTGGGTGGTATAGCTTAAAATGTTGTTAAATGTGTTTACCTGGCTATGTACAGGACTCATGGGGACCTCGTGAGTAGGGGTGACTGGTGAAATTATGTACTGTTTTGGGGCTCCAGGTCATTGGAGTGGTTATTAAAGAGTGCTCCGACCTGCATTCACATTTCTGCTTATCTGCCTGCCAGTGGCCCAAAGGTACCTGGAATGAACTGGTTGTAATTTTTCTTTCCACAGAACCCTTCTGCCTGGCAAACTATCCATCAGCCTTTCATAGTGTCATGTTTAACCCTGTGGAGCCCAGGTTGTTGGCCACAGCCAATTCAAAGGAAGGAGTGGGACTCTGGGACATTCGCAAACCTCAGAGGTGAGTCCCCTTTATTCATAAGGTGTTAAAACTTTCCTCTGCCTCATTTCTCAGGTAATGTGACCAGCCAGTAAGTGTTGTAAGGACCTCTTTGGCAGTTACCTCTGCTGGGCGTTTCTTAAGATAAATAGTGTGTCTCAAGCCAGGAGAGCCTGTTTCCAAGGAATAGACAGTGAAAAATCCATACTCCTTGCTGAGGAGGAATCATAAACAGTAATCTGGACTGTAGACAGGGTCAGTTTTAGGCAATTATCTGAAGTAGTCAGAGCATCCCTTTAATATTGCCTTCTCTTTTCAGGCCCAGTGTTCCCCAGATGCATAGGAGCTCTTGGTGTGGGGTGGGTGGAGGCGAGGAGGTGGAGGTGGAGATTTGCCAAACTTGTTGCTGCTGAGCCAGAGATTCTTAAGCCTAGGTTGGAGGGGATCCCTAACAGGGCTTAAAAAATACTGAACTGCCAAAATTATATGAAAATTATATATTATATTTTCAAATAAGTGCATTTTCTGTTTATCAAAAGGACTAATGACCTTTATAGTGACAACAACAAAAGGTTGAGAGCCATTGCACTGTGGTGTTCACAACCTCATGTGTTCCTCCACATGGCACTATGAAAAGAGCATACTTAAGACAATCCTGAATGATGGCATGAATCACTAATAGGGGAATCTCAGGCATCATTAAAGGATGTGGGAATGGGGGTGAGTAGCAAGCTCTTTTATGTTCCTTAAGTCCCATGGGGGAGGGACTACTTTTTATGGCACCTGTACATAAAGCTGGCCATGCTTTATTTAAAAACTTCCATGCATTGCTAGCTAGCTCCTCTGGAAATTCTGCATAGATGTAATTTCCCACTTCGTAAAGCAATGTTGCAAAAGAGTATCATGGAAATGATGTTCTTTTATAAAAGTGATGTTATAATTTATTTCATGGGCCTCAGATGAAAGGAATAGTTAAGTACAGAAGATTATCTTCCTTGATGATTTTTACTCCTAGCTGATTCTCTCCATGGGGCAGTAAGAGATGGTTGGAACTATTGTAGCAGATACGTGTAGCCTGGAGGGTTGTCCCTGGCATTGAGCAGGGCTCCCTAAGCTTCCTGAGGGCAGCAGAGATTTCTCCTGCCCCCTCTTGCATAGGCACCTGGCTCTTGCTTTTACAGTCTATTGAAATGTGTGTAGTGGCAGGACCCCTAATGTGCTTTTGCACTGTGTACTTTAGGAGGCTTGCTGTCTGCCAAGAAGACAATTGCATTTAGCTGCAGTGTTCTCTACTACTTCAGGCTCTTTAGGAACAACTGTTGTACCTCATCCATATTACGAAAGGCAGGATTTGGACGAACTGTGCCAGCCTTCTCCCAACCTACTATCTCCCCTACTTAAAATTGCAGTGAATAGCTGGCAACTGGAGTAGGGCACTGAGCTATTCATCTCCAGTGGAAAGCTTGAGTAATTCATGGTGTCTGCAGTGTCTTGAGAGAGGAGGAGTGTGTGGATATTTTAATTCTCCCAATTCTCTCCCATTCTCTTCCACCAGTTTCTTACTGTGCATTATATGGGCCCTCCTCTGCTTTCCACTTGTCTCCTCACTAATAAATATAGTTTCTTTCTTGTTAAAAGAATTGTAAGGCCGGGCGCGGTGGCTCACGCCTGTAATCCCTGCACTTTGGGAGGCCGAGGCGGGCGGATCACGAGGTCAGGAGATCGAGACCATCCTGGCTAACACGGTGAAACCCCGTCTCTACTAAAATACAAAAAATTAGCCGGGCGCGGTGGCGGGCGCCTGTAGTCCCAGCTACTCCGGAGGCTGAGGCAGGAGGATGGCGCGAACCTGGGAGGCGGAGCTTGCAGTGAGCCGAGATGGTGCCACTGCACTCCAGCCTGGGCGACAGAGTGAAGACTCCGCCTCAAAAAAAAAAAAAAAAAAAGAATTGTAAGTGATGATGATTATTTTATTTTTACAGTGACATTTATTGGTTTTGGGTTTTTATGCAGAAAAAAATAAAAACAAAACCATCTCCAGATTATCCCTAACACTTGTATGTTTTTAAAATGTTTGTCTGTCAGTACAGTTCTACTCCTTTCTAGTGTCTGTAGTCACTCCAGAGGTAACTACAGTAAACAGTTTATCTTTCCAGAACTTAATATAATATGTATACTACTATGCATATGCATCCTTTAAAAAATTCGAGACAGAAGGAAGCATATAGTAATACTCACTGTTCTTGATTTCTTTTTTAAATTAACAATATGTTTTGGAGCCTTTTTTCATACCAATACTAACAGATCTAGCCCCTTCTTTTAATTCCTATATGGCATTCAATTTATATGATGTACCCAACAACCAGGAGGACTTCTTGTTTCCAGTTTTTGGTCATTATAAACAATGTTACATTTAACCTGGTTGTATGTCTATCTTGGCCTACTTTTGCAAAAATATCTGTATGGACTTGCTGCATCAAAGGATGCATGTTTTTAAATTTTTGATAAAAACTGTCAACTTGTAGCCCCACCACCAAAGGCTGCACTGACTTACAAATCTACCAGCTGTGTATGAGATTGCATGCGTCTCCAGACCTTCACCAACACTTGAACTACTGCTAGTATTATGGGGGAAAATGATACCTTGTTTTGAGTTCTTCAATTATGGGTAAGGTTTTATAGTTTCTTTGATAACTTACAGTTTTCAGAGTCCATGTGGGAGAAAAGTTGCCTAGTAAGGCTAATTGGCAATCGTGACTAATTTCTTTTTGGAATAAAAGAAGGAGCATAGTGCCATGGGGACTAGGATGTTATTGCATTTATTTCAACTCTTCTAAGGTTCTACAAGGTTTTATGGGTGTCAGGCAGAAAAGGGGCATGAAATATCTTTGGAACTCTTCTTAACTTTGCATCCACTGGAGCTTGGGGATGAAATTACAGATCTTTTCTGTTAGAATTCCTCCAGTACAAGTTGGTTTGGGGGAAGAGAGCGCCCTTTTTCTTTTCCATGTAGGATTAGTTATGCTGAGTTGCAATAGATGATTTGTCTCTTGAGCACTACTGCCTAGAAACGCCAACCTAGATTTTGGGGCAACTCTGTATCTGTTGGGAGGACAAGCCTGGAACATGATAGAACTTTTTCAGGGATACTTCAAGTGTAGGGAGAGATTTTAAGGAATTTGTGAATCTCTTACAACTGCAGGTAAAATTGTGTGGCTTATGTATCTGAGTGAGCACATGTCATATTTTCTCTAGGGATGGTAGAAAGCTTTTACCAAGTTCTCATAGAGATCCTTGACTCCAAAAGGGTAAGATTGCTTGGTGTTCTCATTACCCTAGATTTTAAACCTGTTGTGGTTCCTTATCAGGATTTTAAATGACTTCTAGCTTGTAATTGCATGGGCATGTGGGTGAATCAGGGCCTGCTGTCCTAGAAACAGATAATCTCCTTGGAGCAGTGATGAGGGTCTCACCCTGAACACCTTCTCCTTCCTGGCTTAACCTATGTATTAGTCAACGTTTGAATGATTTCCCTGGCTTACCCCAAGCCTACACTATACCTCTCCACTTGGTAGCCTGAAGGTATAGGAGCAGAGTCACTTTTGTCCCACTGCTGCCCTGAAATAAGCTGATTAGAGGGCTGGCTGGCAGAAAAAAAAAAAGCTCTAAAGAAGACTTTAATTATAATATGATCTGACTTCCTCATTGTACAGATTAAGAATAAGAAACTAACCCAGCGAGGTAAGGGGAGGCAGAAGAGCTGCCTTTAGTATAGGAAGAATAGGCTCTGAAGCCATACTTCCTGGGTACAAATCCAGGTAGTACACCTTAATAGGTATGTGATCTTGAATAAGTTACTTCACCACTCGGTGTCTCATAATAATAACTAATAACTAACATTTATTAAGCATTACTTGCCCTCTGGGTATTGACCATCATATGAATAATTACCTTATTTAATCCTTACGATAACCCTATGAGGTAGCTTCTATTATTTTATGATAAGAAAATCAAGGCACAGAGAGGTGAAATAACTTGTATGTTATATTTGTATGTGTGTGTGTGTGTGTGTGTGTGTGTGTATATCATCCTTCCCCTTTCCCCTGTTTTTCTTTTTCTTTTTTTAGTTTTTATTTTTAGAGACAGGATCTCACTGTGTTGCCCAGGCCTCAGGCTCCCAAGTAGCTAGGATTATAGGCATGAGCCACCACACCCAGTTCCCTCTCTTACTAAATCAGATAGGGTCCCTGTACATTCTAGTTTTCTTTCATCTATGCCTCCTTACAATAGAACTTTTTCAGAATTCCTCTCAAATTTTTCCAATACCGACCTGTCATATTCTGAAGTCTGAGTCCTTTAGACTTTCTGTCCCTGAAAGTTAAACCTTATTTCACTGTCTCATGGCCCAGAACCTGTTCAAACTTCTTACCTTTTATAACCCTGGAAATCTGCATATACTAGTTATTTTGCTGCAACACTTTAGATCAGAGGTTGTAAACTAGCTGCCTGTAGGCCAAATTCAACCCACAGAGATATTTTGGTCTACCTGATATGCTAGAATTTGAAAAATTATAAAGTAAAATTGCAGTTTCTTACATCTCTTGAAAAAGACGAAAGATGTGCTCTCGTTGGGCCTTTATTCTCATACGGCAAAAGTCAGCCAAAGCCTCTGTGATGTTCGTTCAGGGTCCCACCACATCTTGATGTCTTAATACCGGTGTGTCCCTCATTTACATCACTTGCCTGGCCCTGTAGACATTGGAGTTGGAAAGTTCTGCTTTAGGGATTTTAGTGGTGATGAGTGGGCACTGGGGAGGAGAGGCTTGAGTGTAAGTGACTGGATAAGAGAACATTTCACACTTGCAAGTGTACATTGCATGTTCTGTCAAGGTTTCATTTATTTCATTTAGATGATTTCTGCTGTTTTTTTCACAACCAACCTCCTTTCTTACTGCCAGTGTTGCATTTATATCTGTCTTGGGCTGTTGCAGTGCCTCTGAACAGTTTTCAGAACTGAGATCCTCTAATGTCTAGAGAATTCAGGAAAAGCAAAAGTTTCCCCTGCTCTCACTCTGTCATCCTTTTCATTGCCTGTTTTAGCTGTCTGCTTACTCACCACCTCTCTCCCTTCTAATCTCTTTAGTTTCTGCCAGGAACTGTTAGTTCTATGATAGATAACAGTGTCTTGCTTTGACAAGGATAATAAAGAGAGTGGTTTTTTTTCCCACTCAATAATAAAACTGGGGCAAGCCAAGAATCCCTATGAAGACTTGCCTTATAAGATGGTGTTTTCACTTGTGTAAATGACGCATGTGAAAATGGGCAATGAACGCAAGTTCCTACTATCAGAGGAGATTGCTCTTAGGTCCTCTCTGGGTTTGGGGACCTCTCAGTTAAACGTCTGTTTTTTGGGGCCTGTGACAATCCTACTTCTATAGAGACCACATTAAATGAAACTCTGCCTTCTGAACAAGCCAGACAATCTCTGCCACATTGCATTTGAGGGTTGCTCATACCATTATAGGAAAATAAAGCCCAGGGGCTTAATGTCAAAGACTGGAAAAGGCACTCATGTGCTGATGTATGTTGAAACTTCAATGAATGAGACTGCCCTGAATTTAGCCTCCTTCCTTTCAGAATGCAAGGCAATCAGGGTAGACAAAGATTTCTTAAATTTCTTAAAACCTCTGAAGCACTATGCATCAAAGAAAAAATTGACACATTGGATTTCATTAAAATTAAGAACTTTTGCTCGGCAGACACCACTTTTTTTTTTTTTTTTTTTTTTGAGACAGAGTCTTGGTCTGTTGCCTAGGCTGGAGTGCAGTGGAATGATCATGGCTACAGCAGCGTTGACCTCTAAGGCTCAAGCAGTCTTCCTGCTTCAGCCTCCCAAGTAGCTGAGACCACAGGCTCATGCTATCATGCCTGGCTAATTTTAAAATGTTTTTGGTAGAGACAGGGTCTCTTTGTGTTACCCAGGCTGGTCTCGATCTCCTGGGTGCAAGCAATCCTCCTGTCTCATCCTACCAAAGTGCTAGCATTACAGGTGTGAGCCACCACACCTGGCCAAAGACACCATTAAGTAAGTAAAAAGGGCGGGGCGCAGTGGCTCACGCCTATAATCCCAGTACTTTGGGAGGCCGAGGCAGGTGGATCACGAGGTCAGGAGTTTGAGACCAGCATGGCCAACATGGTGAAACCCTGTCTCTACTAAAAAAATGTATATGAAAATTAGTGGGGTGTGGTGTCGTGCACCTGTAATCCCAGCTACTCGGGAAGCTGAGGCAGGAGAATAGCTTGAACCCAGAAGGCGGAGGTTGCAGTGAGCTGAGGTCACACCACTGCACTCCAGCCTGGTGACAGAGTGAGAGTCTGTCTCAAAAAAAAATAAAAATAAGTGAAAGCGTGAGCCAAGAACAGATCTGGAAAAAAAAAAAAAAAGCATAATACATATATTGAGTAAGAATATCCAGAATTTATGAAGAAGTACAAATCAGTAAGTAAAAAAACAAAAAAAAATCAATTTAAAAAATGAGCAGAAATGTTGAACAGGTACTTTACCAAAGAAAATATCCAAATACCCAATAAACGTTTGAAAAGTACTGAACTTTATCACTCATGAGAGCAATGCAAATTAAAACTACAGTGAGTGTCAGTATACACCTAGAGTGTTTAAAATTAAAAAGACTTATAGTATCAGGTGTTAACAAGGGTATGGACCAACTGAAACACTCATACATTTTAGGTGAGTGTTCAGGAGAAAGCAAGCTTTTTATTAAGGAGTTCAGAGGACGGAACACTAGCATGAGTATTGTAAACCTACATATGGCAAAGATGGGTGAGTAGAAGACAGAAAGAAGGGAGTAGCTTAATAACTAGAAGGCATGCCCCCGACTAAAGCTAATCATTGTGACAAGCAAATCCCAGTGATCTCCAGCTTTTCTGTTGCAGTTTTCTATAATACCATCAAAATTTCTAGGTCCCCCTGACTCTTCTCTTTTGTCCCTTTAAGGCAGCTCTGTAAAGAGCCAGTGTACAACCATTAGGGAAACCTATTTGTCAGTATCTACTAAAACTAAACACCGTAACTCTATGACACGGCAATCTCACTCTTAAGTATATCTAAGAGAAATGAGTACCTATTTCCACCAAAGACATGTGCAAGAACATTTACAGCTGCTTTATTTGTAATAGCCAAAAGCTAGGAACAACCTAAATATCCATCAAAAGAAAATGGAAAATGGTTAAATAAACTGTGGAATAGCCATACAATAGAATATTACACAAACATAAATAAACAACAAACTATAAATATACACATTGACATGGATGAATCTCACAGTCATAGTGTTGAATAAAAGAATTCAAATACAAAAGAATCTCTACTGTGTGATTCCATTTGCATGATGCTCAAGAACAGGCAAGTTATGAAAGTCAGAATAGTGGTTACCTCTGGGTAAGGTATTGACTAAGGAAGGCATGAGGGAAACTTCTGGGGTTCTGTATCTTGATCTGGGTGGCAATTTCATGGTTGTATACCTATATACATTTTTACTGAGCAATGCCCTTAGAATTAGTGCACGTTACTGTATCATGTTGTATCTTTTTATTTATTTATTTATTTATTTTTTTTGAGATGGAGTCTTGCTCTGTCGCCCAGACTGGAGTGCAGTGGCGCAATCTCGACTCACTGCAAGCTCCGCCTCCTGGGTTCACACCATTCTCCTGCCTCAGCCTCCCAAGTAGCTGGGACTACAGGCGCCCACCACCTCGCCTGGCTAGTTTTTGTATTTTTAGCAGAGACGGGGTTTCACCATGTTAGCCAGGATGGTCTCGATCTCCTGACCTCGTGATCCACCTGCCTTGGCCTCCCAAAGTGCTGGGATTACAGGTTTGAGCCACCACTCCTGGCCAGTATTATGTTGTATCTTGAAATTTAAAAAAAAAAATCCAAGGCCACTATTGTCTTCAAATGGGTATTTATCTTCTTCCTTATGATTCCAGTGGCTGTGGCAATAACACTGGCTCTTTACAGAGCTGCCTTAAAGGGACAAAAGAGAGAGACAGAAGAGTCAGGGGGACCTAGAAATTTTGATGGTATTATAGAAAACTGCAACAGAAAAGCTGGAGATCACTGGGATTTGCTTGTCACAATGATTAGCTTTAGTCGGGGGCATGCCTTCTGGTTATTAAGCTACTCCCTTCTTTCTGTCTTCTACTCACCCATCTTTGCCATATGTAGGTTTACAATACTCATGCTAGTGTTCCGTCCTCTGAACTCCTTAATAAAAAGCTTGCTTTCTCCTGAGCACTGTATTCCTTTCTTAAACTTCTTTGTTTTTTATTAATGTCATCGTCTCTCTTATAATCATCCTGGCTGAAATCTCAAAATCTGTTTGCCTCTTCTGTGTCTCCCTCCCTCTGCCATAAACATCTTTGCTCTGTGTTAGTGCTTGGCCACTCTTTTCATTCCTTAAACCCCTACCCCACTTCGGACCCATTTCACTCTCTCCATAAGGTTCTGACTTCACTGGCTCCTTAGCTTATGTCTCTTCTCCCTTTGCACCACCCCCCAAAACACATACACATAGAGGATACGTTCTCCTTTTTTCTTGATTTTTCTTTATGTATTCATGTCATAGTTACCAAGATCAAATGGTGATCATCAGGGAAAACTTCCTTGCTAGATCTCCCTGTTACATACTCTTAAAAATGATTTTACTCACCATGTCCCCCAGCACCTGGCACTATTTTGGCACAGAGTGTATGTTGAATGAGTGTAGCTGTCCCTAACTTCTAGAGGAAAGGATCTCTCCATTCAGAATTTCTGTAATGTTTATGGACCTGTTAATCCCTGAGTATAATGATATGAATCCAAATGCTGTATTTCAGGAATAAATCCTTAGAGGAAGTTGTAAGATTTCTTGCTGGGCTTTGAATGTCACCATCAGTTATGTGGCAGAGAGCCAGGTAGTCTGGTGAAGTTGCTTTGTAGCTTTTAGGCCACAGGGTGGAGTTGTAGAATCAGTTTTGCCCGCTGGAGGACACCAGGTTGCTGGTTTCCTAACCCAGTGATTCTCAAACTTTAAGGGGCATCAGAATCACCTGAGGAGCTTGTCAAAGCACTCCTTCCCGGATCCCATACCTACAGACTGAATTGTTGGTCCGGGGTGGGATCTTTGATTCTGCCATTATTTAACATACACCCAAGGTGATTTAGCAATTTTGCTGATCTTACAAGATGGAAGCTGTGGTTAATCAGAGAGGTCCATGTTGAATTTGCTCAAGTTCACTCAGACCCCAGGTCTTTGGGGTTTAGGCCAGAGATTCCTTGTGTCCATTCTTTCTCACCAAACACAAATGTCTTTCATGACAAGAGACTTCACTTCAGACCAGAGCATCTGGGGGAATGCCTGGTAAATGGAGGGGAGCTCTGCAAACACGTATCATTTCATATTCTTCCTTTCGTATTCCACAAGTCCAGTTATTCAGAAGTAGATGATATCAAAACCTAAATTAAATGGACTTTCTTATTTTATTTTTTAATTTTTTTTTTTTTTTTTTTTGAGACAAAGTCTTGCTTTGTTACCCAGGCTGGAATGCAGTGGTGTGATCTCGGCTCACTGCAGCTTCCACCTCTTGGGTTCAGGCAATTCCTCTGCCTCAGCCTCCCGAGTAGCTGGGACTGCAGGCATGTGCCACCATGCCTGGCTAATTTTTTTGTACTTTTAGTAGAGATGGGGTTTCACCATGCTGGCCAGGTTGGTCTTGAACTCCTGACTTCAAGTGATCCACCCATCTCAGCCTCCCAATGTGCTGGGATTACAGGCATGAGCCACTGCGCCTGGCCAACTTTCTTATTTTAAAATCATATGTTGACCTTTTCTTCTTAAAAATTTTTATGGTAAGGCTTTTTTTCAAATATATGTAAAAGTAGGCTGGGTGTGGTGACTCACGCCTGTAATCCCAGCAATTTGGGAGCCCCAGGCAAGAGGATTGCTTGAGGCTAGGAGTTCAAGACAAGCCTGGGTAACATACACCCTATCTCTACAAAAATATTTTTTTAAATTAGTCAGGTGGGGTAGTGGCAGAACCTGCAGTCCTAGATACTGGGGAGGCTGAGGCAGGGGGATCGCTTGAGCCCAGGAGGTTAAGGCTGTAGTGAGCCATGACTGCACTACTGCGCTCCATCCTATGTGACAGAATGAGACCCTATCACTAAAAATAAAATAAAAAATAAAAAAAAAACAGATAGGGCTAGGCGCGATAGCTCACACCTGTAATCCCAGCACTTTGGGAGGCCAAGGCGGGTGGATCACCTGAGGTCAGGAGTTCGAGACCAGCCTGGCCAACATGGTGAAACCCTGTCTCTACTAGAAATACAAAATTAGCTGGGCATGGTGGTGGGCGCCTGTAATTCCAGCTACTCAGGAGGCTGAGGCAGGAGAATCACTTGAACCTGGGAGGCGGAGGTTGCAGTGAGCTGAGATCATGCCATTGCACTCCATCCTGGGCAAAAAGAACAAAACTCCGTCTCAAAAAAAGCAAAACAAAACAAAACAAAAAAACAGATAAAAGTAGAATAGTAAAAATAAGATTTACCTATTCTGGGTATTTCACACTATGTATAATTATTCAGGGTTCTCCGGAGGAACAGAACCAATAGGATATATGTATATATGAAAGGGAGTTCATTAGGGAGAATTGGCTCATACTGTTACAAAGGTAAATGATAGGCTGTCTGCAAGGTGAAGAATGGGAAAAGCCAGTAGAGTGATCAGTTCAAGTGTGAAAGCCTCAAAAGCAGGGAAGCTGACAGTACAGGCTTCAGTCTGATGCCAAAGGCCCAAAAGCCCCCAGGAGGCCACTGGTGCAAGTCCCAGAGTCCAAAGGCAGAAGAACTTGGAGTCTTATGTCCAAGGGCAGGAGGAGAGGAAGCAAAGCATCAGGCTTGGAAAGAGAACAATGAACGTCAACAAGCTGAATATCCCCCTTTTTCTGCTAGCTTTGTTCTAGTCACACTGGAACAATGCCTGCCCACATTAAAGGCGGGTCATCTCCCTGCCCACTGACTGACATCTCAGTCTGCTCTGGAAACAGCCTCACAGACACACACAGCAACAATGCTTCAGCAGCCATGTAGGCATGCCTGAATCCAGTCAAGCTGACACCTAATATTGGCCATCACAATTTGTGACCTTCTGTCTGGCTTCTTTCACTTAGCATCATGTTTTTGAGATTCATCCACATGTATTAGTGTCTCATTCCTTTTTATGGCTTAAATAATATTCTATTATATATACATTACACAGATATGGATATACACATTTTGTTTATCCATTCACCTAATGATGGCCATTTGGATTGTCCCATCTCCTGGCTATTGTGAATGATACTATCATTAACATTCATGAAAAAAATTTTTTTGAGAACCTGTTTTCAATTATTTTGGGTATATTACACCTAGGAGTAGAATTACTGGATCATATGGTGATCTATATTAAACTTTTTGAGAAACTACCAAACTGCTTTCCATAAAAAGATAATTAAAAAAGAAACATAACCACAAGATTATTCTACCTAAAAAATAACGGTAATTCCTTAATACCATCTCATATCTAGTTGTTACAATGGTTTTTATGAAGCAGGACTCAAACTCCTTACAAAGCAATTAGATGATTTGACTTATAAGTCTGTCTTTGTTTGTAGGTACCCCTGTCTCTCACTTTTTTCTTTTTCTTTTTTTTTTTTTAAGACAGAGTTTCACTTTTATTGCCCAGGCTGGAGTGCAATGGTACAATCTTGGCTCTCTGCAACCTCCACCTCCCGGGTTCAAGCAATTCTCCTGCCTCAGCCTCCTGAGTAGCTGGGATTACAGGTGCCCGCCACTACACTCAGCTAATTTTTGGTATTTTTAGTAGAGATGGGGTTTCACCATGTTGGCCAGGCTGGTCTTGAACTGCTGGCCTCAGGTGATCCACCCACCTCGGCCTCCCAAAGTGCTGGGATTATAGGCGTGAGCCACCCCGCCCGGCCATCTCTCACTTCCTTTGCTTGCAACTTATGTGTTGAAGAAACTGGATTATTTGTCTTAGGAATTTCTTATATTCTAGCTTATGCTGATTGCATTCTTATACTGCAGTTTCGCATGTTCTTCTGACTCTGGTTTTTCCCATAATTTGATATTAGATCTAGAAGCTTGAACAAATTCAGGTTTGATTTTTTTTAAATGGGTACAAAAATATTTCATTGATGTGTATGTCCATAAAGAAGTTAAAAATACCTAGTTATCTCTCCTTTTGTTTTGAAATACT
The DNA here is from genome assembly GCF_024542745.1 of Macaca thibetana thibetana. Lineage (NCBI taxonomy): Eukaryota > Metazoa > Chordata > Mammalia > Primates > Cercopithecidae > Macaca > Macaca thibetana. The sequence goes on from NC_065584.1 coordinate 38,556,428, forward strand.
TTGACAGACTTGTTAGTTTAGCTTTTTAAAATACAAGCAATACTGGTGAAGATGTAGAGAAACTCAGTCACTCATATATTTTGCTGGTGGGAGTATATGATGGTACATCCTCTTTGGAAAACAGTTTGTAGTTACTTTATAACTTAAAGATGAGCTTATAACCCAGCAATTTCATTCTTGGATCTATATCTAGGAGAGATGAAATTTATTTCTACACAGAAACTTGTATATGAATGTTCATAGCAGCTTTACTCCTTATAACCAAAAGCTGGAAACTACCCACATATCCTTCATTAGGTGAATGTGGTACATTCATACCACAGACTACGACTCAGTGATGAAAAGGAACTAACTGTGTTGATACAACTTGGATGAACTTTAAGGAAATTTTGTTGACTGAAAAAAGCCAATCTCAAAAGAATACATGCTGCGTAATTCCACTTATGTAATCCTCATTAATGATACAATTCTCAAGATAAGTACAGATTATTGATTGCCAGGAGTTAGGGATGAGAGTAGAGGACAGAGTTGCATGAGGGAGTCTTGTGATGGTACCGATAAATATCTTAATTGCAGTGATTGTTACATGAAGCTATGCATGATGTACATATACAAGCTATACAAGTGAGTTTCCATAACATAGTGGTTATCACATTCACCTAATACAAATGAATGCATGTGTAACTGGTAAAATCTGAATAAAGTCTGTGGATTGTACCAATGTAATTTTCCTGTTTGTGATACTGTACTATGGCTATGCAAGATGATGATAACATTGGAAGAGACTAGGTAAAGGATGCACAGGACATTCTTGTACATTTCTCATGTCTTGCTCTGAATCTGTAATTATTTCAAAAGGAAAAGAAAAAACCAGTAACAGGTAATAGTGTTCTCCTTTTAAAACTGTCCACAAGCTAAAGCCCCCTCTGACTACCTCTTCTAGTCCTGGTCCTTCATGTTTTCTCCTGGGGGTAGTGAGTATTAAATGAGTTTATAACATATGCTTCCAGAACTTTTTCTTGGTTTTTATATGCTTATACATGTACCTGTTGAAAAATATATGGCATTATTTCCATATGCTTGTATGTTTTTCACACAAATAATATGCTGCTATATAATCATTCTACAACTGGACTTTTTCACTCATTGGTATGTGTTGAGAATTTATCCATATACATGCGCGTTCTGCATAACGATTTTCAGTCAGTAATGGACCCACATATATGACAGAAGTCCCATAAGATTATAATGGAGCTGAAAACTTCCTGTCGTCTGGTGATGTAGCTGTCATAACATTGTAGCACAACACATTATTCATGTGTTTGTGGTGATGCTGGTGTAAACAAACATACTGTGCTGCCAGTCATATAAAAGTGCAGTACATACAATTTGATGTACAGTACATAACACTTGATAATAAACAGCTATGTTACTGGTTTACCTATTTACTATACTGTGTTTCTTACAGTTATTTTAGTGTATATTCCTACTTATTTAAAAAAGTTAACTCTAAAGCAGCCTCAGGCAGATCCTTCAGGAGGTATTCCAGAAGGAAGTATTATCATAAGAGATGACAGCTCCACCTGTATTATCAACCCTGAAGACATTAGTAGGACAGATGTGAAGGTAGAAGATAGCGATACTGATGATCCTGACCCTGTGTAGGTCTAGGCTAATTGTGTGTATGTGTGTGTCTTAGTTTTTAACAAAAAAAAAGTTTAAAAAGAAACAAAATAATAATAATAGGAAAAAGCTTATAGAATAAGGATATAAAGAAGGAAAATGTTTTTGTACAGCTGTACAATGTGCCTGTTTTAAGCTAAGTATTACCAGAGTCAAAAAGTTAAAACAGTAAAAAAGTATTATAAAGTAGAAAAGTTATAGTAAACTAATGGCCGGGCGCGGTGGCTCATGCCCGTAATCCCAGCACTTTGGGAGGCTGAGGCAGGGATCACTTGAGGTCAAGAGTTTGAGACCAGCCTGGCCACCATGGTGAAACCCTGTCTCTACTAAAAATACAAAGATTAGCTGGGCATGGTGACGTTGCCTGTAATCCCAGCTACTAAGGAAGCTGAAGCAGAAGAATCACTTGAACTCGGGAGGCAGAGGTTGTAGTAAGCTGAAATCACACCACTGTACTCCAGTCCGGGTGACAGAATGAGATTTTTGTCTCAAAAAAAAAAAAAAAAAAAAAGTTATAGTAAACTAAGGCTAATTATTGCAGAAAGAAAAATATTTTAAAATAAATGTAGTGTAGCCTAAGTGTATAATATTCATATAGTCTGTGGTGGTAGTGTACAGTAATGTCCTAGGCCTTCACATTCACTCATCACTCACTCACAGACTCACCCAGAGCAACTTCCAGTCCTGCAAGCTCTGTTCATGGTGGATACCCTATACAGGTGTACCATTTTTTAAAATCTTTTATACTGTATTTTTACTGTGCCTTTTAAATGTTTAGATATGTTTAGATACACAAATACTTACCCATTGTGTTACAGTTGCCTATGGCATTCGGTGTTCTGTATAATAACATATGTTAACATGCTGTATAGGTTTGTAGCCTAGGTTATATCACATAGCTGGGGTGTATAGTAGGCTATACCATCTAGGTTTGTGTAAATACTCTCTATAATGTTTATACAACAAAATTGCCTAACAACACATTTCGTAGAACATATTCCTGTCATTAAGCTGATGCATGACTGTGTTAACATATCCAGATTTATCTTCTTTTGCCAGTTAAGAATTTGAGTCAATCCTTTGACTCTCTGTTGCGTCAGCTCAGGTTTTTCTTCCAGGAAGTCTTTTGTGACTACTGCCACTCCTGTCTCCCCAGTAGAGGGCAGTTATTCTGCCTCTGTCTTCTCATGGCACATCTTCTCCTTATTACAGCACTGTTCATGGAAACTGTAACATCTTTGAATCCATGCGCCTGGCGCAGTGCCTAAGATAGTCAGCAGGCATTCAGTAAATATTTAAATGAATGTATGCATGAATAAATGAATTACTGAATCGTAGGGAAGGGTATAAGGTGAATGACTTACATGAATCCCTCTGGCCCTGATGCCTTGCGCTCTGATGCTGTTCTTTTTAATGGGTGGAATAATCCATCTCCACAGCGTATTCTGTGAAATCTTGTTGAACCAAGAAGCAGAAAAAACTTGCTTCTCCTATTTTGACTGCTTGATTGTGTGGTCAGGGCCAAGTCATATAATTACTCAGGACCTTGGTCTCCTCCAGTGTAACATAGGTTGATGTTACCCACACTATTTTATAGGTTTATTTTAAGGATTAGATGATACGATATACATGAAAACATTTTGGAAATTAAATTTAATGAAGAACTTGTTGCTTCTTCAGGGGTATCTATCTTGATATAGTCCCTTCAGTGAATTCTTTGTAGTTTGAACTTTCTATTTTGTGATTCCAGGTTTGACCTTACGTTTTATGTGTTGGGAGTCACATATTTTAGATAGGGACTTCTTAGTATACTCTCAATAATAATCTTGGCTTCTTTTACCCATGAATTTGCCCATGTATAGAAGACTTTCCAAGAACACTGCTAATGTTTCTGGATTATGCATAAAATACTTGTGTGTTTTTAATCTGTTTTCTATTCTGATCACTTAACTTTGCCATTTATTTATGGATACTTTGGAAGTGGGATGGTGGATCGGTAGAAAGAAATAAAACAGTGTAGTTTCAGACCTGACTTGGTGACTATGTCCAATGCTAACCAAGGGAAGCTTGTTTAGTATCTAGAAACCTACCAAAGGAGGGATATTATTTGCCCTCATTGAGAAGGTGGTAAGGGACACTAAGATTTTCAGAATCCTTTGAAAATTTTCATTTGATTTAATTAATATTTAATTAGTATTATATGGATTTAAAATAACGACTGAATTTCAAGTTTAGCATTTGTACCAGAATCCTATGGGTCAGTTTATTATGTGAAGTTTCCATTAAGAGGCTCTCTAAATTCCCTATTCTCATACTTTTCTCAAAGCTTTCTTCCATGGACCCTTTTTAAAAGAGGGAGTATATGTGAGAAGACATTTCCTTCTGATTATAGAAGAAGTTTATATTCATTGTAGAAAAACTTGGAAAATAAAATGAAAGCTATAAGGAAAATAAAAATGACCGAAGTTCTATAGTCTAGTTAATATATCTTCTTATTAATATCTGTATATCCATCAACATGTACAGTATATCACTACCTATTTTTGAACATAATTGTGTGGGACATATATTTAATACCTGCTGAATTCACTGGTCACTTTCTGAAATATGATAGATGAATCTACTTTCTTTTAACTTGTAATTGACTTCCTTTTAAAGCTTAATTATTAATTTTTTTTAACTTCTTTTCTGCAAATATCAGAAACTTGGTTTTGTTTTGTTTTTTTTTAATGTTATTTTATTCTTTGAGACAGTGTCTTATTCTGCTACCCAGGCTGCAGTGCAGTGGCTCAGTTGATCCTCCCACCTCAGCCTCCTGAGTAGCTGGGACTACAGGCATGTGCCAGCATGCTCGGCTAATTTTTGTATGGTTTTTTTGTAGAGACGGGGTTTCACTTTGTTGCCCAGGCTGGCCTCGAACCCCTGAGCTCAAGCAGTTATCTTGCTTGAGCCTCCCAAAGTGTTGGGATTACAGGCATGAGCCACCATGCCCAGCCAGGAACTGCTTTAAAGTCTAAGATATAATTAATATACTTGTTTACCTGTTAAATTATCTTGTTGGATCCTTACATGATTAGCACATGGATGAATTTAACTCACTTAAAGGATGTATGGTGGCATCATGGCTTCATGTGAGATGTAGAGACCTGGATGGTCATTGACAAATCACTGTGGACCACAGATCTGCACCTATGCGCCTATGTAGGAGGACTTTGACTCAGATGCTTTCCAAGCCTCCTGCTATTTATCTGATTTTATGCTGCTCTGCTGCTTGCCTCTCAAGATCAGGTTTCATGGGTAGACAAATGTCAAGAGCCATGTGAATCTCAATGGAGCCTGTTTTTACTTTGTTAGTGTGTGTGTGTATGTGTGTGTTTGTTTTGAGACAGAATCTCACTCTGTCGCCAGGCTGGAGTGCCGTGGTGCAATCTCTACTTGCTGCAACCTCCGCCTCCCGGGTTCAAGTGATTCTTCTGCCTCAGCCTCCCAAGTAGCTGATACTACAGGTGCGCACCACCACGCCCAGCTAATTTTTAAAATTTTTAGTAGAGACTGGGTTTCACCATGTTGGCCAGGATGATCTCGATCTCTTGACCTCATGATCTGTGTGCCTCGGCCTCCCAAAGTGCTGGGATTACAGGCATGAGCCACTGCACCAGGCCTGTTAGTTTCGTTTTAAAAATGTTTCAAGTCAGTGTTTTTCAAACTGCTGCTTATGATCTATTACATTGTTCATTCAACAGCTGATTATCAAATGCCTATTGTCTGGCACTGTTTAAGCATGAGGTACACAAAGAAAAGATATAAAAGCTAATCATCTAGTGGGAAAAGACAAACAGGAAACAAAATAAATATGTAAAAATACATGGTATATAAGATGGTGATTGATGCAGTAGAGGAAAATGAAGTGGGTCAGGGAGGAAGCATTGGAGAAGTTGTATTTCTGCATAAGGTGTCAGGAAAGGCCTAACTGAGGATACTTGAATAAAGAGCTAATGAATGAACCATGCTCAGACCTAGGGAGGAACATTCTAGGCTGCAGGATCTGTAAGTACTACAGCTCTGCAGCAGAAGCATGCCTGGCATGTTCTAGGAGCAGTTAAGAGGCACCATGTGGTTGAAGTTGAATAAGGTCCTAGGAGGTGGGGTCAGAGACATAAAGGATGAGGGTAGGGGTATTGTCTAGGGCCTTGCTGGCATTGTAAGGAATTTGGTTTTTACTCTAGTTGAAATGGGGAGCCACTGGAGGGTTTTCAGCAAAGGAATGATAGGATTAGATTCATGGTTCAGCATCTCCTCTGCCTGCTTTGTTAAGGATAAACTGAAGCATGGGCCAAAATGAAAGCAGAGACAAGCAGGAAGCTCTTTCAATAATCCAGTGGGTGGCCAGGCATGGTGGCTCATGCCTGAAATCCCAGCACTTTGGGAGACTGAGGCGGGCAGATCACTTGAGGTCAGTAGAGTTCAAGACCAGCTTGGTCAACATGGCAAAATGCTGTCTTTACTAAAAATACAAAAATTAGCTAGGCATGGTGGTGCCGCCTATAATCCCAGCTACTCGGGAGGCTGAGGCAGGACAGTCACTTGAACCCGGGAGGCAGAACTTGCAGTGAGCCAAGATTGCACCATTGCACTCCAGCCTGGGCGAAAAAGTGAGACCCTGTCTCCAAAAATAATAATGATAATAATCCAGTGGGTGATGAAATCAATTTAGATGGTCACAAGTACTTCTTAAATAAAAGTACACAATAGAGGCCAGGCATGGTGGCTCACACCTGTAATCCCGGCACTTTGGGAGACCGAGGCAGGCAGATCACGAGGTCAGGAGATCGAGACCATCCTGACTAACACGGTGAAACCCCCTCTCTAATAAAAATACAAAACAATTAGCCGGGCGTGGTGGCCGGCACCTGTAGTCCCAGCTACTCGGGAGGCTGAGGCAGGAGAATGGCGTGAACCCAGGAGGTGGAGCTTGCAGTGAGCCGAGATCGCACCACTGCACTCCAGCCTGGGGGACAGAGCGAGACTCCGTCTCAAAAAAAAAAAGAAAGTGCGTTGCATATGGTAGCTGCTAAGTATTGTTTAATGAATTTATGCTAAATTAATGTGGGTGTAGGAGAATACAGTATAAAATGTACTTATTATGAAAGGTTACTATAAAAAATTTTTAAAGCTGTTGTTCTGAGGCATTCATATTATTGCCAACTAGAGGTGATTTTGGTTTTTGGACATGTTCTCAATGAGTGGCTCCTGTATGAAACAAGCTGTTTTCCTGTAATCGCGTCTCATCAGTCAGCAGGTGGAGGGAAGGAGTCTTTCCTTGACCTTTCTCTCTTCTCTTGTTTTCAATTGTTTTTATAAGAGTTCTTTTTAGAAAGTACCAAATCATAATTTTTGTTTTCAGACTCTCTTCTGCTTAGGAATTTTTTCCAGACTTTTCTTCTTTCCTCTTCAGCATTCCTGTAGCTTTGTGGCCTTGTCACCTAATACTCAGTGCACCCACCCCAACTTCTTGTCTTGCCATCACAGACTGTCCGTTTACCTGCATATCTTCCTACTCCCTCCTTCTGCACTGTTACTGTTGCTGTAGCAACTGCCATCTCAGTGTCCCTCCTTCCCCTTGCTTTTTTCCTTCTTGCCAACCACTGTTCATTGAACTCTTCCCAGTTTTATGCACTGTGAGGTCAGGGCTGATACTACGTAAGATGAAGATTAAATGGCTGTTTATGAAAATCGTTATTTCACCAGCTTTTGGGTAGAGAGGGGTTTTGAATAAACCAGGCCATCTGATAAATGACGAAATGTTGAGTCCCTTATTTTGTGGAAAGTCATGATAATAAATCTGTTATTATACTGCTTCTTAATTCACTTTGAGATCTTGGTTGGTTCTGTGGGGCTTTTGGAACCTGTGGGCCAAAAAAGTTGAAGCGTTCTGGGCTCTAGAACACTTCTTCTCTGGGCACATTCCTGTTCTGGAAGATGATGATTAGAAACTCTGCAAGGCCCGCCATCCATGTGTGCTTCTGAAAGGGCTGGATACGCAATTTGATTATATAAAGATTTCTTTACAGGAATTTAGTCAAGCTTTTCTGCCAACTTCAGTCAAATTTCTGGAGATTCAAAAAGTATACTGAATTCATCTATATATCAAGCCAGAGAAGCCTAGCAGTGAATCATGTTCTGGGGAAAATAAACGTGTTTATTCACAGATCGCAATGTGTCTTTCTTAGGCTGGTTGTCTGACAGTTCTGGGTCTCTCTAGAGAAGTTTCAGTCTTGGGACTGAGGAGTGCATTAGGAAAACAAAAGAGAAAGCCCAGGTTTTTCATCCCCCTTCCAACTCACATAAAATAAATGGTTAAGGGATTACTGGGGCTCTAAACATACTTGAATGCGACCAGTGTGGACTGTGACTCCCTGAACTTGCTCACTCTTTACCTAGTTCTAGTATCTTCTAGGATTTATCATATTCTATGGGTTGTGTTATAGGAAATACAAAACATGCCATATTCCTTATAGGTCATCCTGTCTTAAATCAAACTGGTGGGGAGAGACTTTCTCCCATAGAAAAGACCTTGCTTTTCCCTCTCTGCTTGTGGTATGACACCAGCTCTGATGTCTGTGAGTTAGGACAGTAGTGCCTTGACTCCAAGTATTCTACCGGTCTTATAGAACTTTTACATGCAAACAATGAGGAAATTCATGCCAGTGGCCTTTGGAAAATCTTGTTGGCACCACCAGGTGTACTGTATGGATTAATCATGGATTTATAGTAATCTAGGTCCACAGAGCCTGATCTTGGAAGCTTTTTCAATTCCCTGTGTTGTGCTAGAAGTGATACTCTCAATCACTTTCCCTGGAAACAGCCTTGGCCTGTTTCTCTTGTGTTCCAAGTCTTGCCTTGGTCAAGGACTTTTTTAAATGTTCTTTTTACCCCACCAGAGCAATAAAGAAGTCCAATTCAGTGGACTTAAAAAAAAAAAAAAAACAACCAACCCCGCAGGAGAGAGCTTGTGAGGGACATTTTTCTGATGTTCTGAGGCGTTCTTGCTTTTCGCCCTGGGTCTTTTGGATCACCTTGGATCACCTTCTACCCTGTTCTTGTTGTGTTTTATAGCAAATCCTTGGATGAAGATAGGTTGGGATAGATGTATTTCATTAATTTTTCTTATAAAGATATTTTTATTTGAACTCGTTAACATGTTTTGCTAGTTCTTGCAATATATTGCTCATCTCATTTGAATGTATTGGTAGCCACTTCTCTGAAGGAGTAGAGACAGTGGCATTTTCATTATCAAGATAAGTGTCCAGAAAGCAAGTCAGGATTGAGGCATTCTTGTTTGTATAGAGGCACCCCTATTTCTTTAAGAGAAAATGAGAAATTAATTCTTCAGGGAATGTGCTGAGGACAGGAATAGAACTCCGATCTGAAAAGGAATTGGAGATCCTTCTGCAAACAGACATGATAATAATCCAGTGGGTGATGAAATCAATTTAGATGGTCACAAGTACTTCTTAAATTAAAAGTACACAATAGAGGCCAGGCACGGCGGCTCACACCTGTAATCCCGGCACTTTGGGAGACCGAGGCAGGCAGATCACGAGGTCAGGAGATCGAGACCATCCTGACTAACACGGTGAAAAAGTGCCTTATGATATGGTTAGCTTTTCATTGACTTTGATAATTTATCTTTTGTCCACCTTGTTTTCTCTCTACCCCCAACCCCACAAATTCCAAAATGGAATCACGTTTCTCACAGTGTGGTTTGAAAGTCACCTGTATTACAATTAACTGGTATTGCTGGTAAAATTCAGATACCTGGGCCCACTTTCCAGATTGAATTAGAATATTGTGGGGGGCAGGGGGTGGGAATCCTGAGAATCTACGTTTTTTAAAGTCCTTGATGATTTTTCATGCATCTTACACTTGAAGCCAGAATCTTTGACATCATCTTTGTATCTTGACTATGAGGGCAAACTGCTTCCAAGCTCTGCCTTTCTAGCAAACCAGATCATCCTTATCATTCTCACCAGGAGTGGCCAGCTGCAGACCCCTGCTGATAAATTACAGCAGGTAATGTATGATAATGTAATGATAATGTAACTTACTTTCTGGATTTCAGGTGTCATTCCATCCCTCTGGAAGGAATGGAATTTTGTGACAAAACATGAAGTTTTCAGTGTTGGTGGCTGCTGCTCTTTAAATAGCACCCCTGAACAATCTAGGAGCAAGATTCCTCTGTACTTTCTTTGTGTGAGAGGTTAGAGTTCCCTGCCCAGAAGCATAGGCAAGAGAAAAGTTAGTTACTATCCTGGAGCCCACAACCTAATTCCTGTAGTGTAATCAGACTGCAGATGGTGGGTCAGGGAGCTTGGGTGGAGTTGGGATGGTCCATATGCCATCCTGGGCAGATTCCTCTACAGGCCTGACTAGACTGGGCAGAGGAAGTTCCTGATAACAGATGGAATGGGTATTTGCCAGAGGCTCTAGCTTTCCTCTCAAGGATGCCTGAGCTGCTGCAAACCCCTGCTGCTATGGCTGGTGAGGCTGGCCAAGTCTCTTTCTGTTGACTCTTGTTTCCACCCCCAACTCCTAGTCAGTCCTACAAATGCTGGTTTATTTGCACACTCCATGCTGATTTTGGATTGAAAGCCTCTCATTGTTTTTGAGTTCAGTGTTTAGATAACACCACATGCCTATCGCAGCCAGGGCACCCTGTAAAGGAAATGCCTGGTCTCTAACAGTCCTGTCATTCATTTTATGTATGCGAGTGAGTGTGGTCTGTGTTTCGGACCATTATAAGAGCATTTCTCTGCAGGGATTACTACTTGGGGCCTGCAGGGATACGGGGCCCCTCCTTGATGTCTGGAATTCTAGGGGTGGTTTTCTAAGTCTTCCCTCTTTCCTTTCATTCCAATCCTAAAAGGGTTACAGGTTGTTTTGCCCAAGGCTTGTTTCCACACATAGCTGCAGTACCAGAGCATTCCTTCCTTTGGTGAGAAGACTGCTTTGGGGGACACAGGACTGACTGGGGCTGGTGTTGGTACAGGCTGTTTTTGTGACCAAGCTAGGTTGGCAGCTGCCTCTGTACTGTGGTTTCAGGGCTTCCCTTCCCATAGGATAGTATAGCTCTTTTCTTGTCCACTTAATTTTCCCCACCATTCTCTTGGCAAAAAAAGAAAATATGTTATCTTCATTCAGTATTAACTTTCTTCTGGTAATATATAGCTCTTTTTTCATTTGGTACAATGCAATTAAAACTTCTTTAAAATGTTTCAAATAAATCTGTTAGGCTCTAATTTAGTTGTCTTGAGGCCCTTTTCAGGTCTGTGATTCTCTAGAATTTATAAACTTTTTTCTCTAAATCTACTGGGATCACTACCTATCCATGACAGTAATGTCTGCATGAGACAGAGTGAGTTCTAATGTGGCACTTGTTCTACAGTGTCCCCAACATATATACTTAACTTCACTTTCCTACCAGTAATTCAGTGCTCCAAAAATTAACCCAAAATACAAAAGAAAACTTGGTTTTGACATGGACTATGAGCATTCATCCCTCTGTAATAAAATAGTGATCCTGACTGCCTGAAAGATCGCACTTACCACTCCCCACAACCTTTAAAAGTTAGTACTGTATATACTTGTTAATGTTCATGGCCATCCTGGTTCACTGTAATATTGAAAGTACGTTCTGAGTCATCAAAAGAAATTATTTAGAACCATACTGTGTGAAACTTTTTTTAAAATGTGAATCTTATGAAACTATGGAAGAATATTAGGTGAACCAGAACATAGTACTCTTTAGTGAAGCTAGATAAATGAAGTTCTATGTATTAACCAAAGTATGTTTTAACGCTACATATCAATTTGTGGGGAATTGTAAGGAAAACAAGTCATTTTCCTTTTCTAATTGTTGCACTCCTTGCTCTGCATTTAAATTTAAGAATTGTCTTTAATACTTATTCTCTAATCATGCTATATAGAATATAAAAATTCTCCATGAACAGATTAAAAATTCAAAATAAAGTAATAAAATGATTATGATTGAAAAATTATCCATTATAAACAATAAAGTTTCTATTGTTCATTTTTTTTAGACAGGGTCTTGTTCTCTCACCCAGGCTGGAGTGCAGTGGCGTGACCATGGCTCACTGCAGCTTCAGCCCCCTAGGCTCAAGTGACACTCCCTCCTCAGCCTCCTGAGCAGCTGGGACTACAGGCACATGCCACCATGCCTGGCTAATTTTTTTATTTTTTTGTAGAGACAAAGTCTCATTATGTTGCCAGGGCTGGTCTCAAACTCTTGGGTTCAAGTGATCCTCCTGCTTCAGACTCCCAAAGTGCTGGGATTATAGGCATGAACCACTGTACCCAGCCTATTGTTTTTGCTGATGGTTCTTGTATCTCTAATATGAAGGATGAATATATTGCTTAAACACCATCCGTGACTACCCAGTTAGAGTGGATGCAACCCACTTCTCAGGGTCTTGACGAGTATGTTTTCAGTTGTGCAGTTAGCTTGGGTAAACAAAATCATTATTTTAATATGTCTCTTCTTTCAAGATGTTTGTTATCCTTTTCTTGTAAATTTACTGGTAATTCATCTTTTGGAGACTGAGAAAGAGAACTGACAATTGAAGTAAATTGTTTTAAAGTAACCAAGGAAGCGTTGCTACCCTCATTTTTCTAGCCACTGCATAGAAATATCCTTTTGCTGAAATTCAGCTGTACAAGCTTGACAGGAGGTCCTAGGCAAATGTGTTTTTCAGATTCTTGTCTGGTCTATCTCATGCCTGATTTCTGTGCCTTGTGCCTTCCAGTTCTCTCCTGCGCTATGGTGGAAACCTGTCCCTCCAAAGTGCCATGAGTGTACGATTCAACAGCAACGGGACGCAGCTCTTGGCCCTGAGGCGGCGCCTGCCCCCTGTGCTCTATGACATCCATTCCCGCCTGCCTGTGTTTCAGTTTGACAATCAGGGTTACTTCAATTCATGCACCATGAAAAGCTGCTGTTTTGCAGGAGATCGTGACCAGGTAAGTGCTGTCTGCCTCCTGCATCTCACACTCATGCTTTTCTCTCTGATTGTTCTTTCTATACTAGTCTTTATTTCTCATTAGCATTATGTCAGGTAGAAACAATTAAGGGGAAATAGTGAGTGCCTGACTTAATAATAGTGAGGTGTTCTGACTTAATAATAGTGAGTTTCTTCATCAAGGCTGCCACTGGGTATATACAAGGCACACACCATAAACCAAGGCTGGCCACGATATGGTTCTGAGCCACCTAGCTCTGCCAAGTTTGTGAACAGATTTTAAGATTCTAAGAATGTGCCATTTCAGAAGAAAGGAGGGAATCCATGGAAAATTAGCCTGCTGGGGAGAGAGACATTACAAAAAAGAAACCAATAAAACACAATGATGAATGAAACACCCTAAGTACCATCCAAAAGACATGTATCTTGAATGGCCTCTTGGGATGGCATCTTTTTGTTGGATGAAATGGGGTAAGCAGCTTTGTTTGAGAGGGAGCCAGATGCTGACTCTTTTTCTTTTTACTGCCAGCATCACAACTGGAAATGGAGAGCCCAAGCTGTGAGTTTCCATCCTTTTCTCAGTCTCACTAGGAATGGAGATGCTGATGTTGACTTAAAGCTGGCAGCTTAAGAATACACTTGGCATTCTTGCACCTTTCTGTCTTGGCCATAGAAGTTCTGAATTGTCAGTGACCAGTTGGGCTGGTCTGGGTCACAAGCCAAGGAAAGACAAATGCGAAGAAAGACAAATCTAAGGAAAGGTTGATCAAATAAACAAACAGGATTTTTTATTCTCAAGCACAACAAATCTTATTGCTACTTCACATATAGATTGGGAAAAAGAAAAACCTTAGTCTCTTGCTAATGCTTAGTGTTCTTATCTTTGGGTCAATGAACTATGTCAAATTTTGAGTTAACAATTCTTATATGTTGTACCCCACCTCTTTAGAGCTATTTGTGGCATAAAAGAAATATAAAAGAGGCATAAAAGAAAAATTTCTTTGAGAAACTGGCAAAACCTTGCTTTTTGAAGTAAAAGCTAGGATTTTTCTCCCTAGATGGGGGTTGCTGGAGTCTTCCTAATGTCATAGTTTAAGGATTAGTAGATGTAGTAGGAACCGAATAAATGCCTGTTGAATTGTCTTGCGTGTAGATAGATGAGAATGTTCTTTTAAGTTTTCTGAACTAGAGATTTCCCCTCTTTATATAAATAGAGACCATATATCCAAATTCAGAATTTATACTCATGTTGGAGTCTTAGGGCCTACTTAGCTGAGATCCATACTGGAGACCACTAGGTGGCCTCACTGATGTCTCCTTGGGGAGGCCACAGTACCTGAATGACTTAATTTGTATATGCCTGTATGGCACTGCAGGGAATTTGTTTCTTGGGTGGGAAGAAACAGTTTCTAGAGGCGATCAGACTCACGATAGAACAGATATGCAGAATGGTTGATTTAGCTTTGTCTGGCTGTGGAAATGACAATCACATCTCTCCCTCTCTTCCTTTTTTCCTTCCTTCTTCTTTGCTTTTGTTGATTTTCCATATTTTATCAACAACTTATGCATGTAATTCTTGTTTTGTTGAATAATAGAACATGCAGTGAAGATGATATTCATAGTTTATTAGGCTTTATTTCCAAAAACTAGAGGCTGAGGAAAGGTGATTTTCTTCAGGTTGTATTTAGCAGCCAAAGCCTGTCTTCATGGACCTTAGAAGACCCAGAACAAAGACCTCTAGCCAACATGTAAGCACCTAGACCATGGTTTCCCATCCTTATCATTGTTAACATTTTGGCTAGATAGTTCTTTGTTGTGTGGGGCTGTCCTATGCATTATGAGATGGTTAGCAGTATCCCTAGCCTGTCTCTACTAGATGCCAGTAATATCATCCTAAGTTATCCTCCAGGCAACCAAAAATGTCTCCGGACATTGTCCCCTTTTGCCCCTGGTTGAGAACCTGTGATCTGGATTATAATTACCTATTTTGCTCAGAGGCATTGGGGCAGGTATTGTCATAGGCAGAGCCACAGAAGGTATTTTGTGATAGTCCTAGGTATATACATCAAATATATCATTGTTTCTGCCTTTCAGTTTATATATAATCATAAAAATATTGAATGGCTTTTGATTTTTCTCTATTTAGATTTGACTAATTTATTATTTGTGACTTATGTCCTGTGGGAAGAGTTTATGGGTATTTTATTCTCTCTGACAAACAAGACTTCTTTTTGGCTGGGGTAAGTGGTTTTTCTTGAAAGAAGATGCGAAGTCATTGAATCTAACTTTGGATCAGTTAACAGAGTTAAAGTCTTAAAAGTCTGTTCATATTCCCAAAATAGTTAGAGGTATATAAAATACAGAGATTTGTGCTTGGCTTTTTTGTTGACTCCTTAGGGACTAAGAAATGTGGCTAATTCATCAATGTCTTGTCTCCAAATCCTGGCACACAGTGAGAACACAATAAAAATTTGTTGAAGTAAATATTGAATACTTTTGTCAATGTGTGGTATTTAGCTTTGTGGGCCTAAGTCTTCTCTAACTGTAAATCAGGATTGATAAGTATGATTTTTCCTGTTCAACTTCCAGGGGCCTGGAAAGATGGATGAATTAAATAATTCATCCAATTAGGAGGATGAATTAAATAATGGATTTATAGTGAAACTAATCTGCTGAACTTATAGTTTTTTCAAGTGTTGAACAAGAGGTCAGTCTTACTGTCCCAGTCCTAGAACATGTCTCAAAGGTGATTTTTAGACTCTGACTTTCCACACTCAGGGATAAGGCAGCAGTTGTCACAGTTACAGTATGACCTGCAGGACTGACATGTATATTGTTTGATGAGTCTAGACAGAATCTTGTTTTCTGCTTTCAATTTCCAAAGCCTGCCTTTTCCTTATATTGGGCTTTATATTTGACCTCATTCCTGTATGCTCTGAGAACACCCACAGCCTGAGGCTCTGTGTTCTGGAACTCTTCATTTAGTCATAGGCTGGGTAACCATCCCAGACAGGAATCTGAGAATTTCCATAATAGGAATGAACGTGGATAAGAAAAGCAGTAAGAGATCCTATTTATCTGAGACAGTCATCTGGCTTTTAATTATGAGATTATTCAGTCCATACAGATGGACCCAGATATTGTTCAGAGTATGTGTACTTCTTTTTAAACTATCATTAGTCTCAAAATAAAATTAATGTTTCAAGAAATTAGACTTGTGGAATAAAGTGTGAAATATCTAGGCCTCCTTTGTGTCTCCCTAATGCTCACTGCCACCCCTGTAGATGAATTCTAATTATAGAGCTATTAGAGATCATATTGTACAAACCTTTTCTTTTACAGATGAGTAAACTGAGTCTCAGAGAGGTCACAAGTCACAACACATGTAAGTTTGTAGGCAAACCAGGGCTAGAACCCAGATTTTTGGGCTCTCAGTAGAGACCCCTTTTCGCTGTACAAATGATCACAACTTGTTGCAGACAGGAGCAAGACAGGCAGCAAAAAATAAGTGAATTGGGCTGGGAGTAAACATTAAAGAGTGGTGGGGACTATGGAGAGCCCACATCCCATCTAAATGGGTCAACTTCTACATAGCTTTAGCCCATTGTTGCCAGGGTTTCTGATTTTTTTCAAGAGAAGACAGAAATAAGGATTTTTACGTGAGGTCTCTTGGTTTTAAAATATTACAACAAATTCATGCTTTATTGTATAGATGAAACAAATCTGTACACCATACCTATTCTGCTGTAGATCCACCAGTTTGAAACCTTTGTGCTTCATTCAGCAAGACATTTTTTCTCATGTTTAGTGCCATGGACTGTCACTAACTCACCGAGACAAGTTCCTTTTTCCTGCTTCCTACCGAAGGCTTCCTAACTTCATGTCTTTTTTCTCGCTCCATCTTTTAAATTATGAGAGCATATATTTACTGAGCATTTACTGTGTGCCTGATGCTCTGATAGATACATTCACATAACATTGCCAGATGGTACCCTCTTTGAGATTTGCACTCAAAGCCCTGTATACAATCTGTCTTCCCCCCCTTTTGGCTACAAATACATAGTTTGTTTTTTTCTAGTGTATTATAATTATTCAAGTTTGATAACTTCTAGCATCAGATCAGGTGACCATAGTGACATCAAGTTGGCTGGGTATCAACAGAAGCAATTAGCCTTAACTAAAGGCTTACATTTTTTTATTTTATTTTATTTTATTTTATTTTATTTTATTTTATTTTTTTAAAGCAAGCCTACCTTCTAGTCTTGCAATATAGTGGGAAATCTTGCAGTAAAACAGCATTCCTTTCCTTGGAGGCTGCCTGAGCCCAAAGGTGGTTCTTGCTTTCACTTCCTACTTGGATTTTTGTTTTGTTTTCTCCTGGAAGCCTGACTGGGTGCATTCTGTCTTCTAAGCTTCATACACTTCTCTACATACTTAGTGAGCCAGTCTCTTAATAGGGTTAAAAAAGAATGCCAGTGTTCTACCTGCTGGCTTTTCTGGCATGCACGTATAAGACAGCACTTGGCTCTTGTTTCTTCTCTTTCACAATTCCTTAAATGGCTCTTGTCCTAGATTGTGAGTCCAGTAGAATGGCTGAGGCTTCTGGTAAGCAAGTCTTTCAGGCTAGCAGGCTTGTTTGCCTGGAAATGGACAGTTTGATCATTTAAAATATTTCTTGCTTTAGTCTCATATGATGCCTGGTCTAATAGTCCCTACATCTTGCTCAAAGTAGGATGTACACGAAAGGAGAAAGTATAGTAAGATTTTCTTGAAACGACTGAGCACTGGAGTACCTGAGCACTAGGATCTCTTATACTGGTCTTTTGAACTTGATAGATGGCAAAGCCCCAAAAATCGTGATCATGAAATCATCTTGTCCCATCCCCTGGAGGAAAGAGCTGACTTGTACCCTATGAGTCCAACAAAACGGCCTTGGATAAATGGCCTCCCTCAGACATTACATCACCACTCAACCTCTCTGTGTTGATATTATATGGGTATAGCCGAGGTGTGGAATGCACCAGTAAGTACTGTGTAGGCCAGAGAGGCCCTGTAAAGTTATAACTTTGCCTTTTTTTTTTTTTTTTAATAACTCCATGCACCCCTGATTAAGCCCACTTTTGGGCCTGGCATGCCATATGTTCTCCTTTATCTGAGATAAAGATATACTTTTAATGAGGGAAATTCAACCCTTGGTTTCTATCCTTTGATTTGTTGTGATTTTAGGCTACTCTTTTTTTTTTTTTTCATCTCCTTGCCATTTATATCTTACATATTTTTAGCCCTTTAACTTGTAAAGCATGTTCACATCCACTGTTATATTTTTTGTTGTTGTTGTTTGTTTGTTTTTAGACGGAATCTTGCTCTGTCACCCAGACTGGAGTGCAGTGGCTCCACCTAGGCTCACCGCAACCTCCGCCTCCCAGGTTCAAGCAATTCTCGTGCCTCAGCCTCCGGAGTAAATGGAATTACAGGCACATGCCATCATGCCTGGCTAATTTTTTGTGTTTTTAGTAGAAACGGGGTTTCACCATGTTGGCCAGACTGGTCTCGAACTTCTGACCTCAAGTGATCCACCCGCCTCAGCCTCCCAAAGTGCTGGGACTACAGGCATGAACCACAACACCCAGCCCACTATTATATTTGAATGCTCCCAGCAACCTTTGGGTGCAATTGGACAGGTTTTATCCTCACATGAAACTGAGGCCGACAGTAGTGTGAAACGGCAAATTGAATTGTTAGCAAAACCAGGACTAGACTCAGTTTCTTGTTTTTGACTGTACCCTCTTGCTCATAGGCATGCTGCCCGCTGTGTTATAGAGATCAAGCAATGATATGATCTGGTGAGGAAGAACTGAACACAGAATGTGGCAGAAGAATTCCTTGTATGTCTTGTTTAGAGAGTGAATGTTTTAGGAAACTTTTTTTGAGGAAGAGGGCAGACTTTCTGTTTTGTAAAGAGAAGGTAGAGGGAATATAACTTTTTTTTAAAAGGTGCAAAAATAATTAAAACAGTAACATACATTTGTGTGTATGAGGGAGGGATATTTAAAATTAAAATATTATGTCGTCACAAGAAAGACCAGATATTCCTTACTCTGCCCTTGGGCAACCAAGAAAATTAAAGCCTGTTTTATATCCCAAAAATAAAAGAGAAACTTGATAGAAGTAACAGTGCTCAGTGCTTGCAACCAAAGTCAATTTATACTCTTGTTAGATGAGTCCAAATTCTAAAGGCTACAAAAATCCTATTAAATCAAGGGGGGAAAAGAATCATTTTAGGACAAAGTTATTCAAGATGAAAGAAAGGCATATCTTCAGTGAGAGAACTGCCTACTGTTGGATACTTTCTTGCTAATGTGTTTAAAGATTTTGGACTTCTCAAGTTTCTTGGTTTTCTGGTAGCCAAATCCACCACTGCCTACTCGCTTTTTCTGCTCGCCTTCATTGCTGTTGACATTCAGATCAGCAAAGGGAGGCACCTTGAAACCAAATGATAGAGTAACTTGAGGCAAATTGAAGTTATTAACATTAAAGATCTGTTTCAGAGAATGGGAATCATAGGCTTGTATGTATGATTTTTATGTTTCCTGGGCTGACTTGTGAAGAAAGTAGTTCTTTTCAAGCTGAGACTGAATGTCAGAAATTTTAGACCAGGAAAAGTCAAATTCACTTGACGGAACCTTGGATTGTTTCAAGTAGTGAAGAAAACCCAATTCTTCTGCGTGCAAAATGAGCAAGGCATGCCCTCTCCCATTTAGGCCTCTGGCTGTTCTACCCACATGGTGAATATTATTCCTTAGGGTCATCCAGAGGGTCATACTGAACAATCCAATCGACTTCAGTAATGTCCAGTCCTCTTGCTGTCACATCTGTACACAATAGTGTTCCCGAATCTGCATTGCAGAACTGGAAGAATGTGGTTGTATGCTTATTTTGCTTTTGCTTTCCATGAATGGCCAAGATGGGCAAATCAATGTAGTTCAGCAACTCATAGTGGTATTTCACGGACATACAAGATGAAAAGAAGGCCATCAGCTTATTTTTTTTGGTTCTTCTTAAGGAATGTAAAGAGCAGAAGGAATCTCTTTTCAGAAGGACAAACAACATATCCCTGCTCAAGACCATCCACTGTTGCATTAGCTGTGTTATCAACACCAGCATACAATGGCTCCTTTTTCAGAGAAATCCTTGCCAGGCATTCAACTTTTTGAGTTTGGGTGGCAGAAATAAGCATCGTCTGTCTACGTGTTGGCAAAAGTTTAATAATTTGCTTTAATTCCTCTTCAAACTCAACATCCAAGATACGATCAGCTTCATCGATGACCAGACACTTCAGATTTCTATACATAAACCCTGGGATATTCTGCATATGGTTCAGCAGATGGCCTGGTGTGACCACAAGGATGTTGATCCCGTTAGCAAGTTTCTATGCTTCAGCAGGTCTGTTACTGCCACCCATTATCAACCCTAGGTATGCACGTGGTGAGTCATTAGCTCCTTAAGAACACCAAAAGTTGGCATGGCTAGTTCTCTAGTAGATGAGAGAATAGGGACCCCCATTCCATTCCTGGGCATGAACTTAAATTTAACAATGAGTTCAGCTGCAGGGATGAGAAAAGCCGGGGGTTTACCACTGACGGTTTTTGTAGCTGCAAGAAGATCCATGCCTTCCAGAAGTGGTCTGATACTTTTATGCTGAATTTCAGTCATGTTTGTAAAACCCATTTCTTTTATTGCCTTCAGAGTATTTTCATTGACAAGATTACATAGAGAAGCAAATGAAATATCCTCAAAAGCTCCTGTCAGTCCCAGGGGCAGACTGGGCACCTCACTGTCATCTTCATCATTATCTGGCTTCTCCACATTATTTTCTGTTTCTTTAGGAGTCTTGGCACTTTCTTCTTCAGATTCCTCTTTGTTTTCAGTTTTTGCTTTTTTTGTATCCGGTCCAGCATTATTCACCATTTTTCTGTTTTTCTTTTTTGATTCTGAATTAGGAGACTGCATTGCTGCTTCTCCATTGGTTAATACAGTGGATTTCAGGGGAGATGTTTTAACTTTTATATTTTCCACTGCTTCTTGAGACACGTCTCCATTTTGAGCATCTGATAAGCCCACGTTCATAGAATGTTTTGATTTTTTAACCTTTCCACCTCCCATTGTTTCTTCAGACACATCTCTAATTTGAGTTTCTGACAGGGTCAGATTTGAGGCCCCCTGAAACTTTAGGTTCCGCTGCCGCAATTTGAAGTTCCGCTTCTCGATCTTCTTGCGTAGGAGTTTCATCGGCAGGTGAGACATGCTGTCCAAGTAGTGTCTAGACCATGGTGCTACACAGTACAGCTACTCAGTTCCAGAATACAACTTTATTAAATCAGCCGTTTATAACTCTTTTTGAATCCTGTACCTTTTTGAAACTCTAAAAACTATAAACAGTCATCTCTGAAAAATGTACACATCTACATTGTTTTCCATATAATAATAAAGTGTTTATGGAACTCTTGAAACCTAGAGGCTCAGGTATTATCAATCCTGGATTAAGATTTTACCTTTGGGTTATGTTGTCTTTTAGTCCGTTTACTGATGCAACTTTAGAACTTAGAAGCTTAAAAGGTTTTGGAGTATGTGAGGCCTGCTAGGTATGGTCTGGTTTATAATCGTTCAGGAACACAAGGTGACCTGGATTCTTCTTAGGAACAAGTGGAATTGATGTGATCTGGTGACAGGACATGGCAGTTCTTTAATGCATGGCTCCTGGCTAAGAGTCTGGGCCCCACTAGGAAATCCTTGGTAGATGTTAATGAAGAGGAACAGAGTATAACCTGTCTCATCCTCCTTAGAGATTTTACTTTTAGTAGAAGAGCTTTGCCTCTTTTTGAGGTATCTTCAAGCTTTGGAGAAAAAAGAAAATAATGTTACTTCCTCAGAATGCTGGGACACCTTTTCTTGAATGAAGAGTATAAATACTCATATATGGACTGAAGTGAGTGCTACCATCTCCTCACTCCCCAGTCCTCACATACAAAAACTGAAGCCCATGGAAGGGGGCTAATGGTTAATGGCCCCTCATCTTGCTCAGGTTTCCAAAATGGTTGGCCAAATAAAGATTCATGTTTCTGGTCACTTTGTTATAACCACCTGTTGGTAATTTACAGCATTTTTTTCCTTTTCTGTTGATTATTTGACTGTTATTGGCTGCCTTTATGGAATATTCCTTTATTAATAGAATTTTTTCTACACAGAACCCATAAAGGTTGGTTATTTTAATAAACTGAAAGATTCCAGAAGCCTAATGGAGCTGAAATGGCAAATGGCTCAAAGCAGCAAGAATAATGTAACTTCACATGCAAAAATAGTGTTAAGCTTATGGGTATGCATATTTGTATGCTTTTATTGGGAGGCAATGAAATTTCTCTTACCACAAATAAAATAAATCTATGGCTTTGCCCGTTTCCAAAGAAAATTTGCTCTGATTGCTTTGTATTTGTGGCAAGCACTGGTTATAAATGGTATGATCAAAGGTATATTATATGCCAGTTAGCAAACCTTTTTCTGGAAATAGTCATCTAGAGAGCATATCACAGAGTTTTCAATCACATTGTTTTTCCCCTTCTGACAGAAGGTCAGGGGAAAATAAGAACTATGTTTGATTTAAATTTAAATAGCAGTCTCTGTGATGTTACTGATCCAGGCTAGCGAGCCATCTGGTTTTTCTGTCCTAGTCAATACAGCTAATTAGACAGGCATGCCATTTACTGGAGAATAATTAATCAATTACTATGGAAGGAGCCTTTGGAGAGAACTGGGTAAATTGATCAGTACTCAATGAATAGTAACTGATTGATATGTTTCCTTCGTCATCAACAGATGTTGGAGAATATCAAATCCTGTGTAAGCATGCACCACAAACACACACATACACACAAATACACACACACACACATTTTCTATAAAGGTCAATGGATTGACAGAGGACATTTGGGTCAGTGAGACAGTGACAGATACCAATCAGTAATCTTTTTCAATGTTGTTCTTGGTGGTGGTCGTGATGGTGGTTCCTTCCTGAAATCTATTGAGAGGGAGTTGTTGATCTGTTCCTATGCTTGAGCAAGTTAGTATCTCCATACTGACAGTGGATTGGATGAAACCCCACCATGCACTGGCCTCAGGTTAACCCTACTTAAAATATCTAGATCAGTAAACATTCAGATTAGTAAATAGCTTGCCCTCTTGGACCACAGAATGAATGAAAAGTGAGGTGAATCAGAATGTGGCCAACTTTTAACCTTTGTGGCCAGCTGGGAAGGATTAGGGATAATGTGTGTCCACACAACAACTCACGTTCATTTTAGCATTGATATTTCCCGCCTTACCCACAAAACCAAACAAAAATTAAATATATCTTCCACTCTGATCTAATTATAGTCTATGGATCTCCTACTTCCTCCTCAACTCAGGGTGTTTTGGAAAATGGAGACTTTATTGCCTAGATAATGAAGTATCTAAAACATTCTTTCTTCCTCTTGGAGCCCCGCCCTGTTCTTCTCAATAGAATATAAGATAAAAGGCTCTGTGAAGTGAGTTTCGTTTTTTTGTTTTTTATTTTCTCTTATATTCTTTTAAATCTTATTATTTCTTATTATTTATTTTTTCCTCTTACATTTGTTATTGCCTTTTTTTTTTTAAGCACAGAAGCAGAACATGAAGTGAGTTTTTAATTTGTGGTTTCCCCCTCAATGTTTAGAATGATGTTAAAAAAATAACTTAGAGAAGGCAATGAATTCTTCATATTCATGTCCCCATTTGGCCACAAACTTCTTATCACCTTATTTAGTTTTTGCCTTTCCAAAGTTGAATAGTAATTTTTAGTTTTTTTCACAGTAGTGTATGAAATATGAACATTGGTTGTGAAGTCATAAAAAATATGAAACATAGGAATTTGGGGTAACCAATTTTTCTATTAAGTTTCTATAGCTTGCCTATTTATATAGAAGTATCTGCTGCTGAGCCTTTCTGTTATCTAGGCCAGAAGCACTTTACTCCAGGTCAGCTTCAGACCCCAAACACCAGATTTCCTGGGTGAGAATGAGCAGGTACTGTTTGAAATTAGATCATCAAGATAAAGAAAAGACAGAGAGAAAAACCTGTGCCTCCAGTTTCACCTCTTGAGGTGAAGTCCAGTTTTCTGGTTAATTGAAATAATTACTGTGTTTCTTAAGTTTTAATATAATGAAGTACTTTGGGTTTGTTTCTTTTGGTAGTGAACCAGTGCCATGGGCACTGTTTGATCTTTGTTTTCTTGCTTATATTTCCTTGTATCCTTCAGCAAATATTTGTAAGATGGCCCACCTAGACCTGCAGTGTCCTGGTGGTCCTTTTAAGCACTAACCATCAGCAAGGCCCCACTCGGTGGCCCTAGCCAGCCTGAGTCCGGGAGGGGATGACCCTTTCAACATAGCTTTAGAAGACAGGAATGTTTCTAGCTGCTCTTATGATAGTAAATGTATCTCTGTACTCAGCTCACTTGAAATAACCTTTATTTCCACAAAACTTAAAAAAAAAAAGACAAAAGAGCTCTTAATGGCTACCTTATATTTTAAAATAGCCAGAACTCTGTCCGCTCTCCTGGAATACTCTTCTCCCAGATATCCACATAACTTGCTCCCTCATTTCCTTCAAGTCTCTATTCAAAATACCATTTTATCAAAGAGGCCTTCTGTGACCACCCTCTGTAAAACGGAAACTAACACGCCAACCCCCAGCACCCCCTATATGCGCTAACCTGCTGTTTAATTTTTCTCTATAATACTTGTCACCACTGGATACATTATATATGTTTTTTTGTGTTTAACTTTTTTTGCTCTCCCCATATTATATATGTCTATAATATTTTCCCCCTCCCATCAATAGAATGTAAGCTTCATAAGACAGGAACAGGGTCTCTTTTGATCAACTCTGCCTTCCCTTCCCTGGAACAATGCCTAACATGTATTAGACATTCAATAAATATTTGTTTAATGAATAAAGGAATGACCTCACTTTTATTTCTGTCCTTATAGTCAGCAGTACCCAGGCAGCCAACTTTTAATGCTAGAAGGCATCCAGCAGACAACTGTGAAATGCCATAATGAATTCCGCAGGACAGTTTTGTGATTCCAGAGTGTGTGAACACTTAAATGCCCTCACTAGATGGCAGTGAGGCAAGACGCGCCCCCTTAAAAATCATCCCGAGCTGTTCTCTTGTGGTGGGTGGAAGAACAGTTCCAAGAGGAAGAGAGGTCAGGAGTTCCCTTTATCCCTAAGAGGAAGCCTGTACATTTTATGCATTTTCTGCATATTTTGGGAGCTGTCATATTAAACCCAACAGGCCTTAACTCTGGGAGAGTTTTCTTCCTTCTAAGGCAGTCTTCTGAGTCAGCATTCTGTCTGGGAATCCCGTTTTCCCTTCTCATGGCTTTGTCCTGGTGAATAGCTGAACAACTAGGAAAGCGCTGATGCTTCACAATGAAATAGTAAAACCCCTGATAAGCCCACTGGGCTCAATCTTTTTAAATATTATTTTTTGTTTGTTTAGTTTGCAGTGGTATGGGGGGCAGGGTAGCAGGAATTCCACATGAAGTTCATAGCCTCTTTTAAACACGTAACAGGTAACAGGAAATGGTGGCGCCCGCCTGTAGTCCCAGCCGCTGGGGAGGCTGAGGCATGAGAATCGCTTGAATCCGGGAGGTGAAGGTTGCAGTGAGCTGAGGTTGCACCACTGTACTCCAGCCTGGGCGGCAGAAACTCTGTCTCAAAAAAAAAAAAAGTGTACATTAAATATATACATTTACATTGTTGTGTAACCATCACCACCATCCATCTCTAGAACTTCTTCTTCATCTCAAACTGAAACTCTGTGCCCACTAAACATCACCTCCCCATTTCCCCTCCCACTAGGCCCTGTCAACCACCATTCTACTTTGTGTCTGAATTTTCATGACTACTGTAGTAGGATCATATAGTATTTGTCTTTTTGTGACTGGCTTATTTCGGTTAGCATGATGTGATGTCCTCAGAGTTGATCCATGTTGTAGCATGTGTCTGAATGTCCTTCCTTGTTAAGGCTGAATGATGTTGATGGACACATAGGGGATCACCTCTTGGCCATTGTAAACAGTGCTGCTATGAACATAGGTTGCAAGTATCTCTAATCTTGTTTTCAGTACTTTTGGATGTATACCCAGAATTGGAATTGCTGGATCATATGATAATTCTATCTTTAATTTTGGGGGGAACTATTTTGTGGGTCTTTGTTTTGTTTTTGATAGTAACCATTCTAATGGGTATGAGGTGGTATCTCATTGTTTTGATTTGCATTTCCCTAATGATCGGTGATGTTGAACATCTTTTCATGTGCTTATTGGCCATTTGTATATGGCCATGTTCTACTTCTTTGGAGAAATGTCTATTCAAGTCCTTGGCCCATTTTTTAAATCATGTTTTTTCGTTGTTGTTGTTGTTTAGGAAGCTTTTAAATTAAAGTTTAACAAGATGAGCCTTATGAGTTTCCTTGTCTTGAGCATGTTTGTGGAGTGACTTATGAAATCACTTGGGCTAGCAGCTTAGGGACTTTTTGGGTCTAATCCAGCTTCCAACATTCCTTCACAGAGTAATCATAGAATCTTAGAATTAAATGAGCCTCACAGAGCTACCAGTCCAGTTCTCTCCTTTCGCAGATAAAGAAACTGAGCCTACTGCTTTTTCCACTGTGCCCTTATTACCTAATCCCTAGAGACAGCATTTTCTTCATCTTTAAACCTACCTGTCTTTGCCTTTTTTCTCATGTTCCTACAAGTGTTTTGAAGGCTAGAAAATTGATTTTAAATGATTGCACAGTATTTAGTAATTTATGTTAGGTAAGAGGTTGTGTGCATGTTGGACTTATACTTTTTGGGGATTGTTTGATGTCATTTTCAAGTATGACATTTTCTTTAGAAAACTCTAGACCTGGCCAGGCACTGTAGCCTATGCCTATAATCCCGACACATTGGGAGGCTGAGGCAGGAGGATCACTTGAGCCCAGAAGTTTGAGACCAGCCTGGGCAATGAAAGTGAGACCCCTGTCTCCACAAAATATTAGCTGGGTGTGGTGGTGCCTGCCTGTAGTCCCAGCTACTCTGGAGGCTAAGACAGGACAATCATTTGAGCCTAGGAGGTCGAGGCTGCAATGAGCAATGATTGTGCCACTGCACTCCAGCCTGGGTGACAGAGCGAGACCCTGTCTCATAAATAAATAAATGAATAGATAGGCTACGTGTCGTGGTGCGTGCCTGTTATCCATCTACTGGGTAGGCTGAGGCGGGAGGATCACTTGAGCCCAGGAAGTGGAGACTGCAGTGAGCCATGATCATGCCACTGCACTCTAGCATGGGCAACACAGCAAGACGCTGTCACATACACACACACACAAAAGGAAAACAGTAGACCTTTCTTTTTCAGGGAAATGAGCAGATGGGGGCAAAAGACAGGAAGAAGTAATGCTGACCTCAACTTAAAGTAAAACACTTATGTTAATCTTTGGAAATAAATGAACTCTCAGAATTACTCTCTGGTTGCTATTAGACAATGTTAGAGAATGCTTTTATGAGTTCACATTAGAGTAGATCTGGTACAGTGTCCTTTTTGAGATCAAGCAGTTTGGAGCTGCCACATAAAAGACCACTGCTTATGCCCAGGCACTAATTCATGGCTATGTTGGTGATGGCTTCCTGCTCAAAGGTATCAGCTGGCAGTAGAGAAGTTCAGGATACTTGGCCTTATGTAAAAGATCTCTGGGAAGCTCCTAGTTTTTACATTCTGCATTAAAATTTTTTTAAATTGTGGTAAAATATACATAACATGAGATTTACCATTAGAAATCCACAGCTCAGTGGCATTAAGTACAATCACATTGCTGTGCAGCCGTCACCACTATCCACCTTCAGAACTTCTTCATCATCCCAGACTGAAACTCCCCAACAAACAATAACTCTTTATTCTCCCTCCTCCCAGCCCCTGGCAACCACTTGCTCTTTCTGTGAATTTTACTACTCTCAGTGCCTCATATAAGTGGAGTCATACAGTATCTGTCTTTTTGTTTCTGCCTTATTTCATTTAGTATAATGTCACGGTTTATCCCTGTTGTAGCATGTGTCAGAATTTCCTTCCTTTTAAAGGCTGAATAATATTCCATTGTATGTATTACCACATTTTGTTTATCCATTCGTCTCTCAGTAGACCCTTGGGTTGTTTCCACCTTTTGGCTATTATGAATAATGCTGCTATGAAAATGGGTATACAGATATCTCTTAGAGTCCCGGCTTTCAATTCTTGGATATATACCTAGGATTGTAATTGTTGCATCATATGGTAGTTCTATATTTAACTTGTTGAGGAATTGCCATATTGTTTTCTACAGTAGCTGCACTTACTCATTCCCACCAGCAATGCACAAGAGTTCCCACTTTCTCCACATCCTTGCCAATACTTGTCTTTTATTTATTTATTTTTTTTTTGGTAATAGTCATCCTAATGGGTGTGAAATAGTATTTCATTGTGGTTTTGATTTGCATTTTTCTAATTATTAGTGATGTTGAGCATCTTTTCATGTACTTACTAGCCATTTGTATATTTCTTTGGAGAACTGTCTAATTTGCACCTTTTTGAATTAGGTCATTTTTTCGTTGTTGCTGAGTTTAGCTAACATGCCTTTTGATTTGCAGGTATTTTTAAGAGGGTGTTTACTGTGTGGTGCCTTATAAATATATGCCCATTTATGTTGTTTATTTAAAGGAAATCTCTGTACAGATAGATATATTAAAAATCAATATGTTTAGGCCAATTGTGGTGACTCACACCTGTAATCCCAGCACTTTGGGAGGCCAAGGTGGGCGGATCACCTGAGGTCAGGAGTTTGAGACCAGCCTGGCCAACATGGTGAAACCCCATCTTTACTGAAAAATACAAAAAATTAGCTGGGCGTGGTGGCACGCACCTGTAGTCCCAGCTACTCGGGAAGTTGAGGCAGGAGAATCACTTGAGCCCAGGAGTCAGAGGTTGCAGTGAGCTGAGATTGGCACCACTGCATTCCAGTCTGGACAACAGAGCAAGACTCCATCTCAAAAAAAATTAATATGTTTATTATTATATTGTATTTATTCTATGTTATATAATGTTATCTATATATTTTTTTGTTCCAACAGTATATCCTTTCAGGCTCTGATGACTTCAACCTGTATATGTGGAGAATTCCTGCGGATCCAGAAGCAGGTGAGTATATCCTTCACATGAACATACTGCTATTGCTGGCTCTGTTGACCTTTGGTATGCTGTGCCCTGAGGGGACAGATCTTTAGCAGTAGAGGACAACACTTCTCTTCTGACATAAGCTGTGACCAAAGGAAATTTAAAAATAAAAATTATAAACCAGATTAAACTATATCCCTCAGACATAGCTTTATCTGACATAAATGATGCTTAGATTTTTTTTTTCCTCCTAAGAACCTTTCTTCAGACTTCATAGATCTCCTTTATGTCCTTTATTTCCAATCTCCTCCTATTTCAAACCTGGATTTTTTTTTTTTTTTTTTTTTTTTTTTGAGATGGAGTTTCTCTCTTGTTGCCCAAGCCAGAGTGCATTGGTGGTATCTCGGCTCACTGCAACCTCTGCCTCCCAGATTCAAGTGATTCTCCTGCCTCAGCCTCCTGAGCAGCTGGGATTACAGGCACACGCCACCACACTGGCTAATTTTTTGTATTTTTAGTAGAAACAGGGTTTCACCATGTTGGCCAGGCTGGTCTCGAACTCCTGACCTCAGATGATCTCCCCTCCTCAGCCTCCCAAAGTGTTGGAATTACAGGCGTGAGCCACCACGCCCAGCCCACACCTGGAATGTTTTTGTCTTGCTTTTACGTGCTTTGCTTTTATTATCCATCTTCATATTCTTGCTTATTACTCTACAAACAGTTGGTAAGGCTCTTTCTTTCCTTTGTCCTCCCTGGTCATGTTAACTAAAGGGAGGCTTTCTCTGTTGATGGACAGGTATGTTCCCTGGGGCTTTGTTGACCCAGGATGTCAGAGAAATTAGGAAGAAATATTTCTACATTTTTTTGTAGTTGTATTCTGAAAAAAGCCTACAGCTTTCCATAAATTTGTATTTAAGCCATCTGAGCTTTCAAAAGTGTGGATCATACCTCTTCGTTCTTTTTACTTACTGTTTTTTTTCTTTTTTTTACCTTTTTTTTCTTAGGATGGTTTGTTTCTTAATCTTCATTCTTGATAATAGTGTCTTCATGTGCTCAATGAGTGTTACCTAATGGTAGAAAAATGTCTGTTTTTAATACTCAAACAGCTCAATATAGCCATCTGTTCCAGGTGATACATGACATTAAGCTGAAAAATGGCCTTTAGGAAAATTAGAGGACTATGCCCAGTATATTACACAAAACATGTCTATAGTAGTGCTCAGAGTTTAGGGAAGTTCTTGGCTGTTGCTGAATTAACAATATTCTTACCAAATATCTGCCTTTCAAAACCTGTTGAGGCCCACTTTTGGCATAACTCAACATTTGCTGCGGTCTAGTTACTAAACAAGTTACAAAAGGGCTTTTCCCCTTCTAGAATTTAGAAAGCATGAGTGAAATAGCTTACCTTTGAAGCACAAGCAAATGGAACAGCCAGTAGTCTACCTGAACAAAAAGTGAAGTTCTAGCACTTGAGGTGGTTGTAGATACAAGTCTCTCACCCTTGTAAATCCTAGCTTGATTCGTTGAGAAGTAATCTTTGGGTTTAATTGTATCTTTTACCTGATCTTGGAAAGCTTTTAATTATTAAGTTAGTATGACTTTAAAAATAGAATGTGGATAATCCTTCTTCTCCTCAGGACTATTCTCTGGAATCTTTTTCAAGTTTGAATAGAGACAATAGGAAAGAATTAGCAATAGTATCGTAGGTTTTCTTCTTCTCCCTGCTGCTTTCTTTTTTTTTTTTTTTTTTTTTTTTTTTTTGTAAGAGATAGGGTCTCATTCTCTTGCCCAGGCTGGAGTGGAGTGGCATGACCTTGGTTCACTGTAGCCTCAAACTCTGGGCTTAGGTGATTATCCCACCTTGGCCTCCCAAAGTGCTGGAAGTATAGGCATGAGCCACTGTGGCTGGCCCCCTGCTGCTTTCTTTACTGATTTAGGATATGGACCATCTCGTCTGCCAGAGCTGCAGTAACAAAGTATCACAGACTGGGTGGCTTAACAGAAATTTATTTTCTCACAGTTCTGCAGGCTAGAAGTCCACGATCAAGGTGCTGGCAGGTTTGATTTCTCTCGATGTCTCTCTCCTTGGCCACCTTCTCACTATGTTCTCACTTTTCTCTGTGCACATGCATCCCTAGTGTCCCTTGCCCTTCTTATAAGGAAGTTCTCATGTCACCTTCTAGATGTTCTCCAGAGATAGTACCCCTAAGTTTAGTTAGTAGTTCCTTAAAAAATAATTATGTCAATTCCTCTGCTGTACTGATTTTCTCTCCTGAATTTGTTCTACCCCTGTTTATGGATTAATGGAATACATCTAGCAGATTTAGTCTGACCAGGCCAGATAAGAATCTTTGGCTGCTTTATTCTAAAGTGCACTATGCAGTGTTTCAGAAAGTACACCCAGTGTCACATAAGCTTTTTTAGAGGCCACAGAACCCATGATCTATTAATACTTTCCACATGGGCTGTGGTTGGTTCTGCATCCCCATCCTTTACTTGGTACTTGGGCTTCTTTGTGCACAAGGACAAGACCTTATGACTATCCCTGTTGTTGGATTCACTAACTGTAATTGAGGGTTTGTTTTCTCTGTATCGCTCTTCAGCTCACATCGTCAATCACAGCAAGTCTGTCCCTTTGATCATCATCTTGCTCTGTATGTATCTAAAGTATCTTTTAAGATTATTTTTTGCATGTCTTGACTCATTTGGGGATTCAGCCCTTCTGCCACTATTCTGACAGATCCCACCCACATTTTTTTTTCTTTTCTCTCTCTTTAAAAAAGAAAAAAGTCAGGGTCTCGCTATGTTGCCCAGGCTGGAGTGCAGTGGCTATTCACAGGCACAATCATAGCATACTACATACAGCCTTGAGCTCCTGGGCTGAAGCAATCCTCCTGCCTAAGCCTCCCAAGTATCTGGGACTACAGGTGCGCATCACTGTGCCTGGTCTCTTTTATTTTTTCGTATTCATGGATCTTCTCTTTTTCTTTCTATTCTTCCTTCTTGTTCTTTTTTATTACCTCCACTATTTTTGTAATTAAATACTTTTTTTATCAAAGTAATAGAGCTATATAATTTTTAAATCAAATATTATAAAGCTTATTTTTTAAAAGCACAGCAGTCCCTTTCTCTACCTTTGCCTATAACATGCTTATATTTTTGGATTTTCAATATTAGACATTCTGTGTTGACTTTCTACTATTGAAATCGATCAGTTTCCCAAGAGAGGAATCTTCATTCTCCTACCTAGAGAGTATTTGCCTGGTAATTAATCTATGGCTCTAAGAGCCAAATAGGGAAATGAGGCTGTGGGTCTTACAGATCTATATGAAGACTTTTGTTTAATCCTACCCCGCAACTGTACCTTGTATCCCCAGTCTAAAACCTCCTTTGGGTCAGTGTCAGTTGGCAACCCCCAGACTTCTGCTTATGTGGGGAAAGGATGGTTTCCTGGCCATGTGGACTCAAGGGAAGAGTTTTACCCATGCTTTATACATGGTTTTAACTTCTCCTGTTTTCAGCCGTACTCTTCAACCTGGCTTCAGGAATATTGGTACCTCTCATTTTTATATGTAATGCCTCAATTTTTAAATGTTGGCAATTAATGCATAGCTATAAAAAATATTTAGCAAAGTTCAGTAAGCCTAACAAGGTATCTGTGGGCTGGATGCATCCCTTGAGTTCTAACTTTGAATGCTTAGATGAGGAAAATCTTGTCAGAAACTCTTAATCCAATCTAATGTATTTTTGACTTAAATAATCATGGGCCAACGATAAGTGTGTACACATTCATTCATTCATTCATTTTCTCTCTCTTTCCCTCTTTCTCTCACCTATTGGATATATGATTCTAAGACAGGCTAAGGCCGGGCGCGGTGGCTCAAGCCTGTAATCCCAGCACTTTGGGAGGCCGAGGCGGGTGGATCACGAGGTCAGGAGATCGAGACCATCCCTGGCTAACATGGTGAAACCCCGTCTCTACTAAAAATACAAAAAACTAGCCGGGCGTGGTGGCGGGCGCCTGTAGTCCCAGCTACTCGGAGGCTGAGGCAGGAGAATGGCGTGAACCCAGGAGGCGGAGCTTGCAGTGAGCCGAGATCGCGCCACTGCACCCCAGCCTGGGCGACAGAGCGAGACTCCGTCTCAAAAAAAAAAAAAAAAAAAAAAAAAAAAAAAAGACAGGCTAGTAAGGGAAAGCTGATTTGCCATTGTATACCTAATGACATAATCAGAACTAGACTCTAGATGACAAGCAGTCAGCATTTATTTGATGCCTGCTGTGTGTTTCATGTGCGTGCCAAGTGCTGAGAGAACGAGATGGAGAGCAGTCCTGAGTGTTAGCCAAAGTCAAAGCCATCTTTTTCTTCTGCACGCTCCTGCTCAGGAAGACTGTTAATCAGTCTTTGTTTTTTTGCTATACAAACTCCAAAGAGATTAAATTTATTTGCAGTATAAACAGTACTATATAGGTCTTTCCAACGGGACTTCCTAGTGGGCTGAGGAGATCATTTCAGTATATAAGACTTATATCTACTATAAAACTTGCTACCAGGGAAGATCAGGTCCAATTTTTTAGTTGATTTTAAATAACTCATTCTAAAAATCCCTTTAAAAATTAGAGGAAGGGGCCAGGTGCAGTGGCTCATGCCTATAATCCTGGCACTTTGGGAGGCTGAGGGGGGCGGATCACTTGAGGTCAGGAGTTTGAGACCAACCTGGCTGACATAGTGAAACACTGTCTTTACTAAAAATTCAAAAATTAGCCGGGCATAGTGGTGCACACCCATCATCCCAGCTACTTGGGAGGCTGTGGCAGGAGAATCGCTTGAACCCGGGAGGGAGAGGTTGCAATGAGCCGAGATCGCACCACTGCACTCCAGCCTGGGTGACAGAGGAGACTCCAGCTCAAAAAATAAAAATAAGAATTAGAGGAAGGAATAGAACTAGAACTGGGAACTTTGCTGTGGCAAAGAAAAAGTCCATTGGAATATGTCTGTGACCTCTAAAGTAGGTAGGAAGGACACCTGTTTTTATATGGCAATTCTGAAAATAAAATAAATAGACTAGCAGTTACATATAGAGCCAGTGTTACATATTGAAAGGAGCATTAGACTTAAAATCATACCTGGATTCAAGTCCTCTAACTTGAACTTAACTACCACTAACTACATGACTGATTTTTAGCAAGTTACATAATAGTATTTGTCTGAGCCTCAGTTTCTTATATAAAATGTCTCCCGGGCCGGGCGCGGTGGCTCAAGCCTGTAATCCCAGCACTTTGGGAGGCCGAGACGGGTGGATCACAAGGTCAGGAGATCGAGACCATCCTGGCTAACACAGTGAAACCCCGTCTCTACTAAAAAATACAAAAAACTAGCCGGGCGAGCTGGCGGGCGCCTGTGGTCCCAGCTACTCGGGAGGCTGAGGCAGGAGAATGGCGTGAACCCGGGAGGCGGAGCTTGCAGTGAGCTGAGATCAGGCCACTGCACTCCAGCCTGGGCGACAGAGCGAGACTCCGTCTCAAAAAAAAAAAAAATAATAAATAAAAATAAAATGTCTCCCTCCCCTGCCTTATATTGTGTGATGATTTAATAATCTTGGAAGCTTTCTGAAAACAATGCATATTCAAATATAAGACATTGTTACTGCTATGTATAGTAAGATCAGTGTAGATCCATCATTTCCAAAGCATTTTTTCCCTAGTAAGTTAAGTATGGAAGTAATGGATTTGGCAATGTGGGGGGAAGGTTGGTAGGTGTCTCTTAAAAATATTTATTTTGCCTTTCCCTTCTCTTTCCCTGAATTCTTGTTAGAAAGGGCTTTAGGGTTTTCACAGGTCAAGTTGCTTTTCTTGAGCTACCTGTTACTCTTAAGACCTTCTTATTTATGGAAAGAAGCATAATGTGATAGAGTTGTTAGGACTGGCTTTAAATTCCTGATCTATTTATCTTCCAACTGGGGGCTTTGGAAAAATTTCCTAATCTTACCAAACTCCTGTGAAATAAGGATTTTAACACCACCACCAATAATAGTACTTTCTTAGGATTATTGTGAGAGTACTTAGTAGCTACTGAATGACTGTTATTCCTCACTAAGAAAACCTTCTCGGCTGGGCACAGTGGCACATGCCTGTAATCCCAGCACTTCAGGAGGCTGAGGTGGGAGGATCGCTTGATGCCTCAGGATTTTGAGACCATCCTGAGCAACATAGTGGAACCCTGTCTTCACAAAATTTTTTTTTAAAACTAACTGCTACTGGGCACAATGGCTTGTACCTGTAATCCTGGCACTTTGGGAGGCTGAGGCAGGAAGATTAGTTGAGCCCATGAGTTTGAGACCAGCCTGAGCAACACAGCAAGACTGCGTTTCTAATAATAAAAAGAAAGAAAGAAAGAAAACTGGGCATGGTGGCATATGCCTGTAGTCCCAGTTGCTCAGGAGGCTGAGGCAGGAGTATTGCTTGAGCCCAGGAGTTTGAGGCTGCACACTTCAACAACAGAATGAAAGAATGAGACTCTGTGTCTACACTCTCACCTTTTAATAACTCCTTAGAGATCAAGACATTGTCCTTCCTTGCTGCCCTCCTGGAATGGCTGACTGAGTTGTTCTTGCATGAAGGCTGCCCTTGACTCATCAGTAGTTCAAGAAGGTTATCTTATGTGACAAATTTTTCCGTGAATGGAAGGGAAAGACATGTATTTTTACTGCCAAGTCACTGCAACCGCCCCCACTGGCAGTAGGCTGATGAAGTAGGCTGGAAACAGCTGTAAATGCATTTTTATGAGCCTGCATATGTTTGTGTGCTCTGTCCTCTTTTTCTAGACATGTATTTACTCTCAGTGACTTAGGCCTAGGTATCTGCTTTTTCCTCCCATGTAATTGGAAAAAACAGCTGTTTTTAATTGGTTGCAAGTAGTTGGTTATAAACACATGTGAGGCACATGATGAAAGAAGAACTCAGCATAACTGACTTTTTTGTGCAACTAAGCAATGATGCCTGTGGAGCTCTTTGAGCTGTACTGACAGCATTGGCTATCCCCATCTGGCTTTTCTCATCTCTTAAGTGGTTATGTAGTCTCCAGGAGGCAGTCACTGCTCTGTCTGTATTGTCAGTATCCTTGATTGTCCTTCTCTTTATGGTTTGAGACTAGAAGACCCTGCAACTGTTAACTTGGGCCTTTTTGAAATGCTAAGAGGCTTGGTTACCTTTTCTCGACGTACCAGGAAAAGAAGTAGTCTCTTGTCTTGCCGTAAACTTTTTTTTTTTTTTTTTTTTGAGATGGAGTTTCGTTCTTGTTGCCCAGGCTGGAGTGCAATGGCATGATCTCGGCTCACTGCAACCTCTGCCTCCCGGGTTCAAGCGATTCTCCTGCCTTAGCCTCCTGAATAGCTGGGTTTACAGGCATGTGCCACCACACCCAGCTAATTTTGTATTTTTAATAGAGACGGGGTTTCTCCATGTTGGTCAGGCTGATCTCGAACTCCCGACCTCGGGTGATCCACCTGTCTTGGCCTCCCAAAGTGTTGGGATTACAGGCATGAGCTACCATGTCCGGCCCTTGCAGTAAACTCTTAATTCTGCCAGTGGAGTCAAGAATGAAACAGATTGTCTTAAATCTGCTTACCAAACCCCTTTTTTGCAGATAGCTTTAAGCTTCAAGCTTTATTGCAGAGAGGATGATGAGGGCTTTAATTTCAATTTGTTCACTTACTGAGTATCCTTAGATAAGACACCATGTAAAGCTCTATGGGCCACTGAAAAATGAACATTTTTTTGCCTTCAAAGAGCTTCCAGTATAACAGAGACGACAAAAAGGATGTGCATGAGCACACACACAGACACATACACTCAATATAAAAGTGGCTTCTGAGCCCTATAAAAAAGGTAATGAAGGAGGTCTTGAAGAGACTTGGGGAGACTGGTAAAGTTTTCATGCAGTTAGCATTTCAGAGGACCCTGAAGGATAGGTAGGATTTCAGCCCCTTTATTTCTCTGCTCCTACTTACTACATTATAGTAAAAATGCTGTAAAAGAATATCTGGGCCAGGCGCAGTGGCTGCATGCCTGTAATCCCAGCACTTTGGGAGGCCAAGGCGGGTGGATCACGAGGTTGAGAGATTGAGACCATGCTGGCCAACATGGCGAAACCACATCTCTACTAAAAATACAAAAATTAGCTGGGCATGGTGGTGCGTGCCAGTAGTCCCAGCTACTTGGGAGGCTGAGGCAGGAGAATCGCTTGAACCCCCGGTAGGCAGAGGTTGCAGTGAGCCGAGATCGCACCACTGCACTCCAGCCTGGTGAGACTCCATCTTAAAAAAAAAAAAGAGAAAAAAAGAATATCTGTGCTGGATTAGGTGGCTCACACCTGTAATCCCAACATTTCGGGGGGCCAAGGCAGGAGGATTGTTTGAGCCCGAGAGTTTGAGACCAGCCTGAGCAACATGGCGAAACCCCATCTCTACAAAAAATACAAAACATTAGCCAGGCGTGGCGCCATGTCCCTATAGTCCCAGCTACTAGGGAGGCTGAGGTAGGAAGATTGCTTGAGCCTGGGAGGTGGGATTACTGTGAGCCAAAATCATGCCACTGCACTCCAGCCTGGGGAACAAAATGAGACCCTGTCTCAAAAAAAAAAAAAAAAAAAAAAAAAAAAAGATATTAAATCGGCTGCAGGAAGATTGGAAAAAAAGAAACACTTATTGGGTGATGGAACCCATATGTGGAGATTTTTTTTTTCCTGCATGCTTGTGTTCCACCATCTGATACACTCACATCTTTTCATTTCATCATATATTTATTAAAAACCTTACTCTGTGCTAGGCACAGTTCTAGAGACTAGGGATACAGTGGAGACAGAAGCCCTGCTATCGTGGAGCTTATGTTCTAGCAGAGGAAACAGTGAACAATAAACATAGTAAATTATGTAGTATGTTTAAAAGGTTAGAAGTGCTATAGAAAAAGTAGAACAGAGTAAGAAAGATAGGAAGTGGTATTGGGCGGCCTGGGGTGGTATTGGGGGCCCGCGGTGTTGTGGTTGTATACAGAATATTTAGTATAGGCCTTATTGAGAAGTTCATATCTGAGTAAAAGCCTCAAAGTGCTTAAGGAGCTGGCCATGCAGAAATTTGGTAGAAGAGCATTTCAGGGAGAGCCAGCATGAAGGTCCTGAAGTAAGAGTATACCTGGTGTATTTGATAAACAGCAAGGAAGTCAAGGTGTTAAGGCAGAGTGGGGGATGCGGATAATAGTGGGAGATGAAGTCAGTGATGAGTGAAGCAAGGGGGGTGTGCAATCATGTAAGCTCTTACTGAGGAAATGGGGTGACATTAGAGGATTTCGAGCAGAGGAATGGTATAATCTGACTTGTTTTAAAAGGATCACTCTGGCTGCTGAGTTGAGGATAGATGGTAGGAATGGGGCTGCCAAGAATAGAAATGAGAACTAGTAGGGGTCTCATTTGATACAGGTGAATGGTGATGATGGCTTGAACCAGGGTAATAGAGGTTGGATTCTAGATATATTTTGAAGGTAAAACCATCAGGATTTTCTCAAAGATCAGGGAAGAGGGCAGTGCAGGTAGTTCAAGAT
This sequence comes from Macaca thibetana thibetana, assembly GCF_024542745.1. Classification (NCBI taxonomy): domain Eukaryota; kingdom Metazoa; phylum Chordata; class Mammalia; order Primates; family Cercopithecidae; genus Macaca; species Macaca thibetana. Next base: position 38,595,005 of record NC_065584.1, read on the forward strand.
GTTTCTTAAACATCCAGGTAGAAATGTTGAATGGTTTGAAGGTCTAGAGTTCAAGAGAAAGGTCTGGACTAGAAATAACAATTTTAAGTTTGGATAGCATGTAGATAGTATAAAGCCATAAGACTGGGTGAGCTTACCAAATAAGTGTGTACAGTTAGTCAGGATTGAGCCCTTAAGATATTCCAATCTTTAGAAGTCAAGGGGAGGAAGCTGGGTATGGTGGCATGCACCTGTAGTCCAGCTACTTGAGAGACTGAGGTGGGAGGATCACTTGAACCTATTAGTTCAGGGCTGTAATGTGCTGTGATTCCAACTGTGAGTAGCCACTGCACTCCAGCCTGGGCAGCATAGCAAGAAAACAAAAAGGAATCAAGGAGAGTATCCAAAAAGGAGATCAAGAAGGAGTGACCAATTGAGGTAGAAGGAAAACCAAGAGAGGGTGATCCTAGGAAATCAGGTGAAGAAGCAACTAACTAGGTTGAATGTTGCTGATAAATCAAGTAAGAAGAGTTCAGATGAAGACTGAATTAACCATTGGATTTTTTGGTGAATAGCATATGCTGTCATATACTAAATTTTCCCAAGTCCAAATCATTCATATTGCTCAGGGAAGGACTAGGTAATCAACAGAGATTTGATGTCCATTTTATCATTTGAATAACTACTGTTATCTGGTTTTCAACTTCTCCCCTACAAAGTACTACTACCCTTTTAGGTATCTGTTCACAGTCTTGCCTTATCAGTATGTTGTTCAGGATGGTTTGATAACCCCAGCCTAGAGCTGCCCGATAAGGTTCTTCATGAAGTACTGAAAGCATTTCCTATACCATAATCTGTCTTTTTAGCCTGATTATGATAGAGTTGTTGTTTGTTTGTTTGTTTTTTGAGAGGGAGTCTCCCTCTGTTGCCAGGCTGGAGTGCAGTGGCACAATCTCGGCTCACTGCAACCTCTGCCTCCCGGGTTCAAGTGATTCTCCTGCCTCAGCCTCCCACATAGCTGGAACTACAGGCATGTGCCACCACACCCCACTAATTTTTGTATTGTTATTAATGTAGAGATGGGGTTTCACCATATTGGCCAGGATGGTCTTGATCTCTTGACCTCATGATCCGCGTGCCGTGGCCTCCCAAAGTATTGGGATTAGAGGCATGAGCCACTGGATGATAGAGTTTTTTTGATAGCACTCTTAACAGTGTTCTTCACTAATTTCCATTTAGCAATCATTTATCACATCTCCTTCTTACATACCTTGCTCTATTCTTACTATCTTGTATATATCAACATCTAAATCTCAGAAGACCAAGGTTCTTTACTTCTTCATGAAGGTCATTGCTCTATTGTTTACAAATGCAAGCTTTATCTCCTGCTGTCATAAGTTTTTGTTTTCTGTCAGCCCCTTCCAGTCTTTTGGCCCCTGTTCTAAGTTCCTCACTATTGCCTGCACACTTAATTTCTTCCCACTCTTACAAAGGTATTTGTTCCACCTATTATAGTCATTAGGCACTTAACAATGAGGATGCATTCTGAGAAATGTGTCATTAGGTGATTTGTTGTGCAAAATTCATAGGGTGTATTTACACAAATCTAGATGGTAAAGCATATACACACCTAGGCTGTGTGGTATAGCCTATTGCTTCTAGGCTACAAACCTGTATAGCATGTGACTATACTGAATACTGTAGGCAGTTGGACACAATGGTGTTTGTGTATCTAAACATAACTAAACATAGAAAAGATACAGTGAAGATACAAGGTTGTTTTTTGGATTTTTGTTGTTGTTTCTGTGGTCTGTGTGTGTGTGTGAGAGTGTGTTTGAGACAGTCTTGCTCTGTCACCTAGGCTGGAGTACAGTGGTGTGATCTAAGCTCACTGCAACCTCCAACTTCCGGATTCAAGCGATTCTCATGCTTCAGCCTCCCAAGTAGCTGGGATTACAGATGTGCACCACCACACCTGGCTAATTTTTGTATGTTTAGTAAAGACAGGGTTTTGCCATGTTGACCAGGCTGGTCTCAAACTCCTGGCCTCTGAAGTGATATGCCCACTTTGGCCTCCGAAAGTGCTGGGATTACAGGCGTGAGCCACTGCTTCTGGCCAATATACAGTATTATAATCTTATGGGACCACTGTCATTGACTGAAACATCATTATGCAGTACATGACCATAATGGGGTTGCAAAGAAAGGGCAAAAAGTCCAAGGACTCTGGCAAGAAAATTAATCCTGGTGTTTTGTCCAGGTTGCATTTGGGATTGATTTCAGTACAGAGTACTTAAGTGGTCTCTTTTATAGCCCAAAGTGCCATGATTGATAAGTTGCTATTAGACCAAGACATCAAGAAATCTTGACCACATTGCTTTCAGCGTTTGAGTCAAAAACATACTCATTCTTGGAGGACTTCATGAAGCAAATGAACTTGACAGTAAACAAAAGCAACTGAAATTGGCTAGAAATGGGAATAGTATTCTGACTCTTCAAAGGCCTGAGGCAGTAAACCCCTGGCTGAATGTGATGAAAGTGGGCCATAAGTAGAGAAGGGAGGGAAATTAGGACATACACATTTCCCTTGGTTTTCTCTAAGGAGACATTTGGCCTTGGCATTTAGAAAGATCTTTATCTGAATTTTGAGCAAGTTGTTTTCCCCTGGGATCCTGGGGTCTCCTAAGGTAGTAAGTGGATCACTGATACTGAAATTCTGTGAGATACCTTGTTCTAATTTTCCTTTCTGAGATCTTGCAATAGATATGGTTATAGTCTTCCCCACCCCCCTACCACCTCTTCTAAATCAAAGAAAGATTAATATATGGGGACTTTGGCCTCAGCTTAGGAACTAAACTTAAAAAGGGGTGTCAGCTGGTTGGGCGCGGTGGCTCATGCCTGTAATCCCAGCACTTTGGGAGGCCAAGGTGGACAGATTATGAGGTCAGGAGTTGGAGACCAGCCTGGCCAACATGGTGAAACCGCATCTCTACCAAAAATACAAAAAAATTAGCTGAGTGTGGTGGCATGCGCCTGTAATCCTAGCTATTCAGGAGGCTGAGGCAGGAGAATTGCTTGAACCCAGGAGGTGGAGGTTGCAGAGAGCCAAGATTGTGCCACTGCACTCCAGCCTGGGCAACAGAGCGAGAGTCCATCTCAAAAAAAAAAAAAAAAAAAAAAAAAAAGTGTCAGCACATTTGGCTAAGCCTACCAAAGCAGATAGCCCAGAGAAATGACTATTGGTTTATACAGAATTTTATAAACAAATGGAAGCTCAGGAATGAGTCAGATCCTTTTTCCTGGGTATGTGGTATTTTATTTATTGGTACCCATTATTAGCGATTCGGTCAGGACAGTTCAACAACCAAGGGGGTGAGGTTGATCCTTACCTGGGCCCTTACCCACAGTCTTAAGAGATGACCCTGAAGGGAGATTATGTGGGTTATATAGTTCTTGGATTAAAATATGCCCTTCCTAACTCCTTCCAATTTGATCCTACTATCGACCAGCACAGTCTGGTTAGATGACAGAGGAAAGGAGACCCTAGACTCTTTCTGATATTGGCATTTTGACTTCAGCTATTTCAGATTAAAGGAGAAGCTATCTGGCTTATACAGATTTCTAGGATGAATCTCAAAAAATTATTGTATGTAAACTGTTCAGTAGCAATTGTATTCAATCATCTCAAACCTGGGAACCAGGAAAGAAACTATGAAAAACCTCTCTGAAGCCATTTATTGCTATGATTGTACACAGTCTTGGTTACCTTAAACAAATGGCCACTATAATTCTGCCTGTACCTGTTTTCACCATCAGTCTCTGGGTTTATTGATTTCCTCATTTTTTTTCAGATTTCCTAGGTACCAGCGTGGGTGGAAAGAAGGAAAAAAAAGACCTTGTGTTAAAATTGCTACCAAGAAGAGAAATCAGGGCTGGGCGCGGTGGCTCACGCCTGTAATCCCAGCACTTTGGGAGGCCGAGGCGGGTGGATCACGAGGTCAGGAGTTCAAGGCCAGCCTGGCCAAGATGGTGAAACCCCGTCTCTACTGAAAATACAAAAATTAGCCAGGCATGGTGGTGGGCACCTGTAATCCCCGCTACTCAGGAGGCTGAGGCAGATAATTGCTTGAACCTGGGAGGTGGAGGTTGCAGTGAGCCCTGATCGAGCCACTGCACTCCAGCCTGGGCAACAGAGCGAGACTCCATCTCAAAAAAAAAAAAAAAAAGAGGTCATATTGCCTGAAAGTGCAATAGAAACAGTTTTTCCATGGTCTGAATTTTCAGACATTGATACCCTTCAACTATTCTTTAGATCTGAAAGTTACTTTAATTGTGTTCCAAGTCAGAAAGATTGTTTTGTTTGATGCACTTTAGTTCTATGATAGCTGATTCTTTATGAGACCTTCCATCTGTCCTCTTTTGACATACTTACTCTAAAATTGCTCTCTTTTCAAACACTATTCATTCAGCAAGTATTTATGCACCTGGTGGCCTTTGGACATTGCACAGGTTCTAGGTACGCAAGAGTAAGTAAAACAGATCCAGTTCTACTCTCATCGTGTACTCAGTGTCAGTGACGTGATGAAATGGCTTATGGTAATGCTATAGAGCTTGTGCTTGGGATACCATTGAATACAGTGCCCCTTCTTTTAATTTAGGACTTCAGAAGAAAACCACCTATCTAATAACTGCCAGAAAGATTTAGTAATCTAAATCTTCTGAATGTAAGCTTCTCACTCCATTCCTGTTCAAACTTTTCCATCTTCCAAAGGAAGCTGATATGGTGGAAAGCATATTAGGCACTGTAGCCAGACTTTGGTTGAAATCTCGGCTCTGCCATTTTCTAGCTTTGTGACTTGGGATAAATCACTTAAATCCCCCTACATCCCCCCCCCCCTTTTTTTTTTTTTTGAGACAGAGTCTTGCTCTGTCGCCTGGGCTGGAGTACAGTGGCTGGATCTCAGCTCACTGCAAGCTCTGCGTCCCGGGTTTACGCCATTCTTTTGCCTCAGCCTCCCGAGTAGCTGGAACTACAGGCACCCGCCACCTCGCCCAGCTAGTTTTTTTGTCTTTTTCAGTAGAGACAGGGTTTCACCGTGTTAGCCAGGATGGTCTCGATCTCCTGACTTCATGATCCACCTGTCTTGGCCTCCCAAAGTGCTGGGATTACAGGCTTGAGCCACTGTGCCCGGCCCATCCCCCCTTTTTATGAGGCAGTAGGATTAAACAAGAGACTGTTGCTAGATTTAAATCAAAGTTTCTTTGCTAACCACCCTAGTGGGAGTAGAGGTAGAAGTAGGATGTTAAAAAAGTAAAATTCAGAGACCCATGAGCAGAAACGCTACTTGTCATAATTAACCTTATCTAGAAGAAATAGACCCAAAGGAACTTTTGGGGGATGGTAGGATCTCTGTCAAGACAACTATTTTGGGGTTCTTTAGATTCCTATTTATCCCTCTTCCCTAATTCTCTCTAGTTTGTTTTCATTTTGACTAGGCCCAGCTTCCCTTTCATCCCACCTTAGGAACCCAGTGCACTCAGACTGCCTAGAGGGTCCCACAATGGCAGTGTACGTCAGTGCCTAACTTTTCCTCATCCTCTTTCTCCATGAAAAATACGCTAATCCTGTGTCCTAGTCCCTTTCTTTTTTTATGGTTTATTAGCAAACTTGATGTTGGGCTGAGATATGAATATGATAAATATATTTTCCATTCTGGACAATTCAAATATTATTAATGTCAAATATGGAGAAAAGTTTTGTCACCCACCAAATAGATTGAGCACCTAAAGCTGGCTGAGTGAGCAGATGGGTGCAGTCTGGAACCTTTTGCTGTCATAAAAAAGATACATACATGGCAATAAGGAGGTATCTCTTCCATGAGAAAAAGGAGAGTTGTGTTAGGGGACCAAAAGCAGAAAGTACCCCTAGAGCCATATTATTTTTGGGGAAGGGATATTGTTGTAGTCTTTTTCCCTCTAAACACAGACATTGAGAAATATTTGGAATGAGTATTTGTATAAGGTGGAGTTGGGAGTGGAGGGAGGCACTTGGAGCACAGACTGTCTAATGATACTTTGTGGCCTAGTGGAGCCATGCTCCTGGTAGGGACTAAGAGGTGATTTCTTGAGTAGATGAATGAACACTCATTTGTTTGTGTCTGGATGCATCACATTTTGCCAGTTAGCCAAGGGCACATGTTTTTCTGTGTGTACTGAGTTGTCTCATTGCTCAGAAGGAACTTGATCAGAATTTATGTGCATGTGTTCTGGATGGGTATGATATCATTATCAGTGCAGTGGAACCTTTGAATTTATCCCGAGTTCATAAATGATAACATGTTTATCTGTGTTATAAGTTCCAGGCCTCTGACACTTTTCTCATTCACTGAAGAAGGAAGCCTACAGGATGGTCCTTAAAATGCAGCTTCTATCGATGTCCTCTTGACTTTAATCTATACATGGTATCTTTAAGGTCCACTCTCTAATTCTAATTTTCAGCACTTGGACCCTGCTTATTATGAAAGTGATCCAAATCTTCTTTCTTTCTGTATCCTTAGTTCTCCCTGCTATTGGCGGGGTAGGGGGGAAGTATTCTCTCTATTATTTCCCCCAGTGGTTTTGGTTTTTATGGGGTTTTTTGTTTTGTTTTGTTTGCTGTCTTCATCATAGAAACTGAGGGCAAATGGATTAGCGATGTTTTTTGTACGTTTAAGTCATTATATGCTTCTGGTTCTGCATGTCCCTGGTTCAGCTGCCTACCTATTCCCAAGCAGTTCAGTCTCGTTTTGCTCGTGATTGGCCTTTTCTAAGGTAGCACTTGGATTCTATCTTGGGGATCAAAAATTTGAGAAATGTTTTCAGTGGCTTTGGTTTCATTGACAATGGAATTGTGGTGGGTGGGTGTGGGCAATGCTTAAAGGCTAAATAAAGGCTCTTCATAAGAGCACATATGCTGAGAGGTGTTTCATCTTCTCTCTTTCCATAGCAACTTATCTGTAAGATTAAGCATTCTGCTGGTGGTATAATTAAAAAATCTTAGCTCCCATTCAGAGCTGTTTATCTGCTGTTACTGGAACCTATTTACTTTCATTCATTTCATCATCTGATTTTTGTTTCCTTCTGTTTTCCCAGGTGGCATTGGTAGGGTGGTCAACGGAGCCTTCATGGTGCTGAAAGGGCATCGATCTATTGTTAACCAAGTCCGATTTAATCCCCACACCTACATGATCTGTTCTTCTGGTGTAGAAAAGATTATCAAGGTGAGGCACCTTCCCCTTCTGTCCTTTTAGAGAAATTCTCGCAATTTATAATTAGAAGAAACTAGAACAATATATGTAGGACCTCATATCTAAACATACTAAAGGTCTATCAGAATTCTCAGATTTTGACATATTACAAAATATTAGAAAGCTGATATTAAAAAAGTGATGCCAGGCATACTGACAGTACCTGTAGTCCCAGCTACTTGGGAGGCTAAGGCAGGAGGATCACTTCGACCTAAGAGTTTGAGGCCAGCCTGGGAAGCATAGCAAGACACCATCTTAAAAAATAAAAAATAAAATAAAAAATAAAAAAAGAAGAAGAAAGAAAGAAAGGTGATTTAAAATGCTCTTTTCAGAACCATTTAGTTTTTCATTTTAAAAAGTTTTTTTAGAGACAGGGTGTTGCTATGTTGCCCAGGCTGGACTTAAACTTCTGGGCTCAACCAGTCCTTCTGCCTGAGCCCCCCAAAGTAGCTGGAACTACAGGCATACACCACTGTACCTGGCTTGGAACCATTTTTTTAAAAAACTAATCACTAGGCTTTGAAACAGACATTGTCTTCTAGACACTACCTTGTATGCTGCAACATTTTCAAAGGCGTTTGGCCTTGAGTATAATGAATTCTGTTTTCCAGACCTCATCTGGAGGTTAGGAGAGCCACTCTCCCCTCAGTTACTTTGTATGTACTTTGCATTAATTGCCGTCCTAATATGGCATGGATAAAACTAATGATTGCCAGAATCATAATTAAATTGTCTCAGAAGATATCAAAAAAAGTACTGCATGTGGTTGTAATTGAGGCTACTTGAGTCTGAATACTGAATACTTGCATCATTTGCACATTGGCTGAATGAACTCACCTCTGCTAAGAAATGTTTTTATAGCTGCAAAAGTGGGTCCTAGCCTGGCCTGTGTCCACAGAAGGATGACCCACTGCCCATCACTTGTATTCAAGTTGCTAGTACCATTTTTTCCACATCTGAGAAAATGAGAATTCAGGGTAAATGATTAATTCTGGAGGTCCCTGAGATAATGACTTTTAAGTAAGGATAGGTGATGTTCCTGCCAAAAGCTAAAACACTTCGATTTTGGCTGGGTGTAGTGCATCACACCTGTAATCCCAGTACTTTGGGAGGCTGAGGCAGGAGGATCACTTGAGCCCAGGAGTTTGAGACCAGCCTGGGCAATATAGTGGGACCCAGTCTCTACAAAAAATTTAAAAATTAGTGTATACCTGTAGTCTTAGCTACTCGGGAGGCTGAGGCTAAGGGATTGCTTGAACCTAGGAGGTCGTGCTATAGTGAACCATATTCCCACCACTGCACTCCAGCCTAGGCAACAGAGTGAGACCCTATTTCAAAAAAAAAAAAAAATTCCTCAATTTTTTTATTAAAATGACTTTGAAAACCTGAGAGTTTTCAGAGAAAAACGTAAAAATTGACTTGTGATTATTTTATTTCATAATTTTCATTTTCTTTTGTTCTTAAAAAATAACTATCCAGAGCTAAATCAAGTTGTACTTGATGGCAGGGGGCAGCTGTCAGAAATAAATTATTGAGGCCAGGTGTGGTGGCTCATGCCTGTAATCCCAACACTTTGGGAGGCCGAGGCAAGTGGATCATCTGAGGCCAGGAGTTCGAGACCAGCCTGGCCCAAACAGTGAACCCCTGTCTCTACTAAAAATAACAAAAATTAGTCAGGTGTGGTGGTGTGTGCCTGTAGTCTCAGGTACTCAGGAGGCTGAGGCAGGAGGATTGCTTGAACCCAGGAGGCAGAGGTTGTAGTGAGCCAAGATTGTGCCACTGCACTCCAGCCTGAGTGACAAAGCGAGACTCTGTCTCCAAAAAATATATACACACACACACATATATATATACACACATATATACACACACACACACACATATATATACATATATATATATACATATATATATTTTTATATATATATATATAAAAAATTGGCATGTAGGTCAGTATTTTTATTTGCCCTTAGTCTAACTTCTTTGATTTAGGCTTTGCTGGTCCTGTGGATCAGAGCTGACTTTCATGGCAGCACACATTTCCCTGTGGGGCTAGAATGAGGAAATCATTTTTACTGACTTTTTCTTTTTACAGATGATGAGATTTAAATTATAAATTAACTGTCCAAGGTCACACATCTAATTGGTGGCAAAGCTAGGATAGAGCCCCCTGCCCTTTGTTCTTCCCAATATACCACCACATTTGCCATGCTGGTGGGAAGGCAGCAAGCAGCCCAATTCCCCTGCTGGATTCGATCTTTTCAACAGGGCAGTCATTGAAATGGCCCAGTTCCTTGCATTGCTTTCCCCTTTCCTTTGGCTGATGACTGATAGGTTGTAATGTGTCCTCTCTGGGCCTGTTGATGTCATTCTCTTTCTCAGAGAGCTTTCTGCTTGGCCATCTCCTTTACAAGAGGAATTCCTGTTTGATTGTGCACTCTGGGATGCTTCTATGATAAGTCTCCCTATTTATTGTTTAGTCAACTGAAGTCCTTACCCTAAATGTCGTATGTCGCAAACTAGCCAGGTTCTCAGAGGAAAAAGAAAAAAGTGTTTTCTCTGTGAGGTTATCCAGACTGAACTATGGAGCTCACCGCTCCCTGGTTTGCATGGGATCTGAACCCTGTTCCACCAGGAGGCACATTTAGCCCTTTGAAACGTTAAGTATGTACAGATGATCATAGTGAGAAGGAAAGCAGAAAGCTCTGGAGTTCTCAGCTTTGCTGTCTTATAGGTGTCATCCCCATTCACAGTCTGGCTGGGAATGACATAGCACTAAGCACTGCAGGAAGGGAGGTGGTAAGGAGAAGGATGAGACCAACAGCCATGCCGGCCTCATCTCAGTTGGAATTACTGCCTCACCCTGCACTTACATTATCCTGAAAGGCCACTGAGTCTTGACCCTTGGTTCTGTCTCCCATCTGGAAAATGAGGGTGCTGACAGTGACTTGCCATCCAGGAATGCCTTGTAAATTACCTGTGCCTAACTCCTATTTTAATAAATGTCACTTTCGTGCCTGCTATTTCTGAGAGGATCAGTGGCTCACAGAGCATTAGCCAACACGTTCTGGTCCAGCCTGAGACCTGCTTTTCTCTCTCTACTCACCCTTCTCTCTGTCCTTGTCCTTTACTGCCACCTTCCTGGCTAGGAGAAGAGTCCCATTGTCAGGAACGACACAGGGAAACCCCATCTCTACGAAAAATTTAAAACTTAGCCAGGTGTGGTGGTGCCTGCTATGGTCCCAGTTACTCGGGAGGCTGAGGTGGGAGGATCACTTGGGCCCAGGATTGAAGCTGCAGTGAGCCGTGTTCATGCACTGCATTCCAGCGTGGGTGACAGAACAAGACCCTTTCCCAAAAATAAAAGTGTGTCATGATCACTTGTGTAACTCAAACACTTGTCACTTAATTGTTTTCCATGTTTATGAAGTTTGAATAAGAATTGAACTGCATCCTTTTTCTCAGCAGCCCCTTAAGCTAAACTTCACTGTGCATGGAGAGGAAAATATTTGCCTCATCTCTCCTCTTGCCTCTTCACTTCTTTCTTTCTTTTCCTTCTTTTCTTTTCTTTTCTTTTTTTATTGAGACAGGATCTTACTGTGTTGCCCAGCAGGCTGGAGTACAGTGGCACGGTCATAGTTCACTGCAGCCACAACCTCCCCAGGCTTAGGTGATCCTTCCACCTCAGGCTCCTGAGTAGCTGGGACTTCAGGTGCACACCACCACTCCTGGCTAATTTTTGTATTCTTGTGTAGAGATGGGGTTTTGCTATGTTGCGCAGGTTGGTCTCAAATTTCTGGGCTCAAGCGATCCTCCTGCCTTGGCCTCCCAAAGTGCTGGGATTACAGGTGTGAGCCACCACGCCTGGCTCTTTTTTTTTTTTTTGAGACGGAGTCTCTCTCTGTCACCCAGGCTGGAGTGCAGTGGTGCGATTTTGGCTCACTGCAAGCTCCGCCGGGTTCACGTCATTCTCCTGCCTCAGCCTCCAGAGTAGCTGGGACTACAGGCGCCCACCACCATGCCCAGCTAATTTTCTGTATTTTTAGTAGAGACGGGGTTTCACTGAGTTAGCCAGGATGGTCTCAATCTCCTGACCTTGTGATCCGCGTGCCTCGGCCTCCCAAAGTGCTGGGATTACAGGCGTGAGCCACTGCGCCTGGCCAACGCCTGGCTGTTTCTCATGAACTTTGCCCCATGATGAGACATGTCTATATATATATATATTTTTTTTTTTAGACAGGGTTTTGCTCTTGTCGCCCAGGCTGGAGTACAGTGGCGCGATCTCAGCTCACTGCAACCTCCTCCTCCCGGGTTCAAGCAATTCTCCTGCCTCAGCCTCCCGAGTAGCTGGAACTACAGGCACCTGTCATCACGCCCAGCTAATTTTTGTGTTTTTGGTAGAGACAGGGTTTTACCATGTTGGTCAGGCTGATCTTGAACTCCTGACCTCAAGTGATCCACCCACCTCAGCCTCCCAAAGTGCTGGGATTACAAGTTTGAGCCACCGCGCCTGACTGCCACATTTAACATGTAACGGGAAGTTGGTTTTTTCATTGATTCCCTGCTGAGTTGTTAACTTTCCAGTGTAAAGAAATTACCAATTTCACAAATAGTTGGAATTGATATATTAATATTAAGCATTAGAACCAAGATAATAGGGACTGTCAGTACTTATAATGTTCAGAAGCCTCCCTGAGGGTGGGTTTTAACATTCTGGTTGAGGCGTTCAATTGCCAAATGAAAGAGAAGACATCACATTTATTGGTGTTGGGTATAGGCTTTGGTATCATTCTCATTTACACATATGAGAAACAGGCTTTCAAGTGTGAGGTCATTTGCTCAGGGCCACAGGAAATGACAGGGCTGGGGTTCCTACCTGCTCCCCTTACTCCTGAAGCACTGTGAGTCCCTTGAGGATTGAAGACTGGCAGTCTGGAGTGAAGGTTTTGTTTTGCTCTGAATCTTAGGATTACATGAGACCCATCTAATCTACTGTTTAGAGGGAGGAGCTGAGCATCACCCACTAACTAGGAGTGAGTGGGAATCCACACTCAAGACTCCTGCCTCTTAATCCTGCGTTTCACTCCATTACTCCAGGCTTCAGGAATGAACAGTCTACCTCAGCTTAATACATTCCAGAGCCCAAACACAAACTAACTTTCAGTGTTAAGACTTTCATTCCTCAAGGGAAAAATGTGGAGCTGGGGTAATAATACATTGGAACTTAAAAATGGGCTTGGTGAGGAGTTAAGCCAGCATCTCACTGTTGTTATTTTGTACTTTTGTTAACAAATTCTGAGTTTCTGTGAGGTACAAATAGATTTATCTTTATATTAGAGAACATGGTTAATGACATTTTACCACTTTTAAACTGGAGAGGTGAGAGATTTGGCTCAGAATTATGAATAAGATGCAAAAAAAAAAAAAAATCCTAAGAGCTTTCCCTTTTGGACCCCTCAGCTTCCTTTCTAAGCCACCAATCTCTTTTATTCCCTTAGACATCTGTTTGCAGAGATAGTAATAATAGCTTAAGCCACATGCTGGAGACCGTGTGTAAACCTTCAGATAAACCCTTTATTTTATTCTACTTATTTTATGGTAACTGTAGTCTAGTGTTTCTCAAAAGTTGGTCTTCCTACTTATTCATCCCTTGAGTGGTTAAAAATGCATGGTCCTGATACCTGTTCATGACTTACTGAATCAGAACCTCTAAGAGTAGGACTCAGGATTCAACATTATAATTGCTCTTCTGGTGATTCTTGTGTACTCCAAAGTGAAAACCAATCCCTTAAAATTCTCTAGGGTGAGATTATGAAGCTGGAGAGGAGAGAACATCTGAGCAACATCTAGAGTTATGGGTAGGGAAAAAAGTTGAAGGAGGAATGAATCTGAGTTGGGAACTGGTGGAGGGATGCTAATCTAGGTTTCTTCAGCCTCTTTGGAACTGGGGGGGTCCTCTGCAGAGACACTACCTCTCAGGAATTGCCAAGTAAAGCATGGCAGGAATGGGACTCAGGAGAATTCCCACAGGGAGGTGCATTTGTCCTTAGATAGCATTTGGGGAAACGAAGTCTTGGTCTAGATGAAGGATGGGGAATGAGGGGCCACTGTTTTCTGGGTTGGATGCCATCTAAAGATAGACACCAGCCTGTCAGGCAAGAAGATTGCCTGGGATTTCATCTGAGTTGCCATGACTACAGGCTGATGTAACTGGGCTGCTTTGTGCTGCTGTGAACCAGTCTGGCAGTCAGGTGGAGCTAATCGTTCTCATTTGCAGTGACAGCTTAATTACCTTGCACTTGAATTTTGCATAACAGTAAAGTTGAGCCTTTAAGTCAGGCAGACCTGAGTTTGAGTCCTAGCTCTGCTGCCTTTTATCGATGAGTCCATGTCCCTGACCATGGAGTAGAGGGGTATTATGAGTGGGGCTGCAGTTACCTGTCCTTGGGGCATGTGTCCTACCTACTCCTATAGCTAACAGACTTGTTGGGGAGCAAGCCAGCAGCTCCCTGGTTAAGAGAACCCAGTTTCCTGGGTAACTGGTGCCTGTATATCCAAGAGGGAACTGCAGTGTAGGCAGTTGGCTATTCTTATCAAGCTCCAGTGAGCAATTCCCATCAGTTAAATATAGGAATGTTGCAGTTGGGCAGAAGTGGAGCCATAGGCTCAGATATTAACTACCATAGAGGGCTGAGTGCTGGGTCTGTTTACATTTCGGAAAAGTGGTACCTCTCTGTGCACAGCTTCGGTCTTCTGAAAGTCTTTAACACCTTGGCCAGTCTTCAAGTCATCCTCTATCCTCCAGGATTGTTATTATAATGTCCAACTACTAATAGATGAAACTAAAAGGGAGGAAGATTCTGGTGGAGAAAGTATGTGATTACCCTGGGCCTAGAGACAGGACTTAGGTAGGTCTCTTGACACTAGACTAATACTGTGTTCTAGACCATGCTTGTCCCCACATCTGATTCTAAAAGCCTCAGTTTTCATACACAGCCCACAGGATCCAGTCTAGTAAAGAACATATTTTTAAGTTGGTTAGCAAGTCCTAACTAAATTACAGGGAGGGTCTGGGGAAGTTCTGCCTTGGTGTTCTTTATTACCACCAGTGAAAGAATACTTTCCAGTTACTCCTTGTTGCTTTTGTTTTTCATTTTCTGTACAGATCTGGAGCCCATACAAGCAGCCAGGATGTACTGGAGACCTCGATGGTCGGATTGAGGACGATTCCCGCTGCCTTTATACCCATGAAGAGTACATCAGCCTTGTGCTGAACAGTGGGAGTGGCCTGTCACATGACTACGCCAACCAGTCGGTCCAGGAAGACCCGCGGATGATGGCCTTCTTTGACTCCCTGGTACGCCGAGAGATCGAGGGCTGGAGCTCTGACTCAGACAGTGACCTCAGTGAGAGTACCATCCTGCAACTGCACGCAGGGGTCAGCGAGCGCTCAGGCTACACTGACTCAGAGTCTTCGGCCTCACTGCCTCGCTCCCCGCCTCCCACAGTAGATGAGTCTGCCGACAACGCCTTCCACCTGGGGCCCCTGCGGGTCACCACCACAAACGCAGTAGCCTCAACTCCACCAACACCCACGTGTGAGGACGCAGCCTCTCGCCAGCAGCGTCTGTCTGCTCTGCGGCGCTACCAAGACAAACGCCTCCTGGCCCTTTCCAATGAGTCCGATTCTGAGGAGAATGTCTGTGAGGTGGAACTAGACACAGATCTCTTTCCCCGGCCACGGTCACCCAGCCCCGAAGATGAATCCAGCAGTTCCAGCAGCTCTAGCAGCTCCGAGGATGAGGAGGAGCTGAATGAACGCCGAGCCTCTACCTGGCAGCGGAATGCCATGCGGCGTCGACAGAAGACAACCCGAGAAGACAGGCCCAGTGCCCCAGTCAAGCCCACCAACACTTACATTGGAGAAGACAACTATGATTACCCCCAGATCAAAGTGGATGACCTCTCCTCCTCCCCCACCTCATCTCCTGAGCGGAGCACTTCCACACTAGAGATTCAGCCAAGCCGGGCCTCACCGACTTCTGACATAGAATCAGTTGAGCGAAAAATTTATAAAGCTTACAAGTGGCTCCGCTACTCTTATATCTCCTACTCAAATAACAAAGATGGAGAGACCTCCTTGGTGACCGGGGAGGCAGATGAAGGGAGAGCAGGAACCAGCCACAAAGACAACCCAGCCCCTTCTTCCAGTAAGGAAGCCTGTCTAAACATAGCAATGGCCCAGAGGAAACAGGACCTGCCCCCTGAAGGCTGCAGCAAGGACGCTTTTAAAGAAGAGACTCCTAGAAATCCCAGCAATGGCCCAGGCCATGAGCACAGCAGCCATGCTTGGGCAGAGGTGCCAGAAGGTACCTCTCAGGACACTGGCAATAGCGGCTCTGTAGAGCACCCTTTTGAAACCAAGAAGCTCAATGGAAAGGCCCTGAGTAGTCGGGCTGAGGAGCCGCCTTCTCCTTCTGTCCCCAAGGCATCTGGCTCCACTCTCAACATCGGGTCTGGCAACTGTCCCAGGACCCAGTCTGATGACAGTGAGGAGAGGAGCCTCGAAACCATCTGTGCCAACCACAACAATGGACGCTTACACCCTCGTCCCATTCACCCTCACAATAACGGGCAGAACTTGGGGGAGCTGGAGGCGGTGGCCTACTCTTCCCCAGGACACTCAGACACTGACCGTGATAACTTGTCCCTGACAGGGACACTCCTACACAAAGATTGTTGCGGGTCTGAAATGGCCTGTGAGACCCCCAATGCTGGAACAAGAGAGGACCCCACTGACACCCCAGCCATAGATAGCAGCAGGGCTGTTCATGGCCACAGTGGCCTCAAAAGGCACCGAATTGAATTGGAAGATACAGATTCAGAGAATTCCTCCTCAGAGAAGAAATTAAAAACATGATAAATACAAAGGGAAAACAAAAAGCTACAAAAGTAGCCTTACCAAAAAAAAAAAAAAAAAAAAAAAAAAAAAAATCTGTTTAGTGAATACAGAGGAAAGGAAACAAAGTATTAAAGGCACATGAAACCAGGGCCTGAAATTTTGTGTCTGATGCTGCTCCCTTCTATCCAACATTCAACAACGGGTCTGAATGTCTAGCTGGCCGTTGGCTTGTGCTGTGTTAAGAAAGGGAAAAAAAAAACACCCCAAGTGATTCCTTTCTAGTGAGGCGTGAGCGTAGTGTGCCGTGCAAGGCTCTGTGGAAGTAATTCTTTGTTGAGACGTTCAACTTGTTCTTGTGTACGCACACTGGCACGTGTGCGCTCATTGTCTTATAAGACCTTTCTTTCAGTTCTCCATCAGAAAGGACTTCGTGAATTTGTACTTTTTGCCATCTCACCCTGTTTACATGCCATAGGTGTTCTGGTCTGGATGATGGGTGCCTGTTAAATCAGGTTGTGCTGCCAGTGAGTTGTAGATTTATGCTGGAAGAATGGAGAATGGAAACAGGCCTTCAGCCCATTGGCTGCACTGGAGAGGAAAGCATGGTTCCTTTCTTAAAGAAATCTTCCATGTTTTCTCTAAGTAACACTTCTTTATTGAGCATTTAATGTGGACATACTATAAAAAAGGAGAAATTTTAATGCTAATGAGAGGTTTAGCACTTCAGATTCAAGAGAATATAGATTCCTGATAAATTTCACTGTTTGCAAATTGAGCAGTGCTGCAACATGTACTGTATGAAGGCCATAAAATAGAGCTAGTCATGGATAACAGACTTTAACCAGTTAGGTGCTAGATCCTAAGAGGCACTCACAAGGCCAGCAGGTGCTTCCTTGGCTCCCGTGATGGATCGAGGCATAGTGAAAGAAGGGCAAAGACAGCTTTCCAGAGCTTTGTGCTCAGACTACTAAAGTAGTTGTTATAGGTGTGTTAATGAAGAAGCTTAGTGAGGAGCAGAATGTGGTACTATATTCATTTAACTCAACCCAGAACTATTGGTCAGAAGTGAAGGGACTGGCATCTTCCCTCAGACTTGCAGTTGATAGAGGCTGTGGTGTTCTCACTAGACTTTGCAGAGCAGTAGGCGTCTCAAGGTAACAGATTCTTATTGAGTAGGTCTATTAAGAGTCAGAGGGTGAGGGAGAGGAGTCTCCGGCTTATGACTGCTGGTTCCCATGAGTCTTAAGTCTTCTGGTTCCCATAAAAGACTCAGTTTTATTGAGGTAGATACAGGTTTAGAAGAGAAAAGAGCAACAGATTTTCAGCGTTGCAGTCACTCGGTTATCTGTGAAGGGTTGTGCAAAACAGGAAGGTCTAGGAATGACTAGATATCTTGTTGGCATAAATGTTATGAAAAGGCAGAATACTGGCAAGAAATGAGGAAGAGAGAGAAAAACAATATAACATTCTTGAGTGCAAAGGTGCTAGACAATTAGGAGCCCAGCTGGGACTGGTACAGGGAGGGCCGAACGCTGACTAGTGTGGCCTCACTGCCCCAGACTTCCTTTTAGAGGAAGGCCTGTTCTGCTGGAACTGGGGCCAAGGGGAGGCTGCCTATGAAGGCAGAAGACGTGGATGAATTCAGGCACTGGGGGTGGGGGGTTATTTATAAACGCAAGGTGGTTGATTTAAGCCAAAAGGAGATACCATCCTGATAAGCTCTGTTAAAGAGAAGATGTGCCTGGTGTGTGTGATGCGGCTGGGGTATGAAAACACTGAGAAGGAGATGAAGGAGTGTGCGTAGCATGGGGGTGTGTACAACTTAACACCTGGACTTTTACTGGGGGAGTGGGAAAGTGATTCTGTAACCAACACTAGAATTGCTTTGGATTTGTAATCAAATTGGTTCTATGATTTGTCTTTGACTATTCACAGATAATTGTAAATGCTGGTTTTATAAGCCCAAGTCATTTTACATTTGCTTTTCCAAAATGTATTAAATTTGAATTTTTTAATCCTTTATATACAAAAAAAAAATATATGATCACTCAGTGTGTGTTTCTCTTCCCCTCCTTAGTCAGCACACCCAGTCCTTCATTTTATTCTATTCTATTTTATTTTCATCAGCACATAGCCTCTTCTGACTTCTCAAAGGACAATCCACAAATCTTCCTGAAGAGAAGTAGTTAAAGTTCCCTTAGGAACTAGCTGCTTGGTAGTTACAATTCCCAAATGCAGAATTTGGTCTTTTCATGTTAAAAGCCTTAATCTCATTTGGGTACTCAAAAGAGAAGTCAGAGTTTATTCTGGTTAACTTGAGAAGCCAAGAAAGATCATTTTTAGTAAGTATGCCTTCCATCCTTGGCAAAGGCTTCCCAGCATCCTAGGCTCAGCTCACCAGGTGATAGGCCCCATAACACACACACATAAGCAGGGTGAGAAATGCTTGCTTTATAGCTGCTCCACCCTCATCTCCAGAGATTTTTGTGTCTGTGGTTGTGGGTCTGGATACCTGGCAGGAACCACTTTTAGAGTACCTTTGCCTAAACTCTTTTAGAATTGAGGCCCCAACTTTGACGGTGCATTTAATACCCAATTTCTTCCATAATAGATATTTTTAATAGCAGAACAGATGGCACTGATTAGATCAAGAACTATTTGGAAGTGCCTCTTAAGTTTTTTTCCTGCATCCTGTACATAAAGTTTTAAGTGGCAGGTCCAGATATGTAAAATCATTTCTCTCTATTTTCCAGCTGGTTGTGTTAGTGATTCTCTAGGACAGCAGGTAAATGAGTTAAATAAGTTGTTGGCTTGGGGCAAGTGAAGTTTGTGACTATGCTTGATTTAATAAGCTGAGAGTCTCTTGTTTGTCTGTCAAGGTGCCTTCCTCTGCTGAAGCCTTACCTCCTTCTCACCCAGCAACAGTTAACTCTTCTCTTGTGTATATGCAAATAAACCTATTATTCACTTCTCACGTCTTCCTCTTCTCTTCCAGGGAAGACTTGGTTGCTTAGACACCTCTCCTTTATTTCTTTTCTGTTTTAATTCTTACCTAGTTGGAAACTTGATTGAAAGCTATGCTGAAAACTAAAAGGAAAACTGCAGTGTTCCACATCCATGACAATGGTCATTGTCACTTTTAGGTATTGGGACAAAGGTCACATCTGGACAACAAAATGCAGGGTAGGAGGAGGTATTTATTTGGTCTCCTTTACTGTGTTTAAAGGGACGTAAGATAGCGAGACCCTGGAATTGATAATTTTATTAGTTGGAACAGAGGGAACAATGCAGTGAAGTGACATTACAAACGGCTTCCAGAGAAATATTTTCTGATGTTTCCAAATACCAAATTGCATTTCCTGCCTTGCCCCAGGCATGCACTGCAAACTTTTTCAAAAAAAAAAAAAAAAAAAAAAAAAAAAAAAAAACGAAGCTCATATCTCCTGTCTGTAAAGCTGCCTGCTACAGTTAACTGAAAAATTCTTGTCAACCAAGGCTTGTCAGGAAAACATGCTTCCAAAGGAAGACTGTCCTTCCCCCATGACCTAAGCAAGACAGCATGCCACGATTGAAACACTAAGGTGAAGTAAGGCTCAGTGAGTCCCAGCCTTGCAGCAGCAGGATAGTGGTTTTGAACAAACTGTGTGGTTCTCAGGTGGGATATTCGGATCTGAGTGCTCATTTGTCCTTGAGCACTCATACTGGAATGAAATTACATGAATTCAAATAGTTAAAAGTAATTTTGAATTTCTTAATGATGCTTCTCACATGCAATAGTGCACGTGGATCGAAAACCTGTCTGAATCCTAACTGCATTTCATTGTTAGAACAATGGTGGTAAGATGCTTCTCAGAATGGAGGCTTAGAGGCAAAACTTAAACTTCCCTGTGCCCTGCACTAACATGGCCTGGATAAGCAAGAGCAGTTACTCTGTTCAGTTCACAACAGGATTTACTCGAATGTGCAGAGGATCTAGCGGTGCTTATCTGCAAGACAGTTATGTTGTAAGAAAATAGGATATCTAATGTTTCAAAGTACTGAAGTTGGGAAATGACTCCTTTGGGCTTATGGAGTCTCTACTTAAATCCGATTCCTTCTGTTCCAGCTCCTCTGTGTTTCCCTCCTAGGGATCAGAAGGCTCTCTAGCTCTCACTCTGATAAGCTCTCATTTTTAAAACGTCTCTATAGTGCCCACCAGAACCAGTGAGCCAAGATCTTTGGCAAGTGTACAGCTGCTCAGAGCCTCAAGCTTTACCTCTGTAAAATGGGTTCAGCACATTGTCAAGAGATCAAATGAGCAGATATGTATATATATGCTATCTATATGTTATATAATATACAAACTATGATAGAATAATATACAATGATTAATTATATAATAATTATATATAAGCTATACATAGCTTGGAACAATGTCTGTTTAGAAAGCACTGAAATGTTTGCTATCATTAGTACATTCTCTCTTTTTTGCTTTCATTGCTTGTTGATACCAGTGTGCACACCATGTAGAAGACTTTTTTGGATGGAGTCTGCTGAGAAAGTAACCTCTCCTTCCGAGAAAGAATGTACTGTACCTCAGTAAGTCTTAACCTGAAAACACACAAAAAAGAGTAAATTATTCCCATTATAGTGGACCTGACTAAAGCAGAGTTTGGGGCCTTGGACACCACCTCCAACTTGGGAAGCCAACAGTCTGGAGGCTCCACCTGAAATCTGGGAGCTTAAAACAAAGCGAGGCCTGGCTGACAGAGACCTCTCAGCTCCTTGCTTATGACCACCCTTACCATGAGTGCCTGACCTCCTGACAGCCTCATTGATTCCTGGAATTTGGTACCAGCTCTCCACTTTCTGCAAGTCTGCAGGGGTTGGGGTGAGTAGTGGCAGATTTTATTAAACTATAGTCTTAATATGGTGGTGCTGAAGATGACAGGCCTCGGGAGCTGGGACAGCAAACTTCTCTCCGGCCTTCAGAGCTAAAAGTTTCCTATCTGGCATTGGGCCAGCCCTAAGAGAATCAGGAAAGTGGCAAGCCATGGAAATGCTCTGCGTCTCTGCCAAAGAAAAGTTTTGACCAGAGTTTTCCATGCAGGATTGGTGTGTGGGTGTGCATGCACACGTATGCATTCGGTAACATCTGATTCAAGAAGAAGCCAAACCATAAAACAAAAACAAGAGAAGTCTGACTAGTCCAAGGGGAAGGAGGGTCAGAGTGCAATCCTGGCCCACTAAACCCTCGGGACAGATCTAGATGGAACCTGGATCCCCAGGAGCACATGCGTGGCACTTGGAAAGGCAGTGGAGTGAGAGAGAAAGGTTTTGAATTGCTGGTGGAAAAGAGGCGATGGAATTATACTTAGGGAAAAAAGCTTTTCAAATAAGACACATCTGCCAGAAGAGAAGCCAGAGCAAGGGTGGGGATATGGGGAGGGCAGAGAAGAGTCCAGGCCGAAATAAGCATTTCTGAGCTTATCCTGAAGGAGAGGGAGTGGTTAGCTGCATCACCCAGTTCAGCTCCCTCATTTTAGAGGTTGAGAGGCAAGGACAGTGAGAGGCTGGGCTTGACTTTTGAGGCTCTGCTCTCTGCACGTCTTGCTGCTTCCTTCACTAAGATGTGGTTCTTGATTGGGGAAGTGCTTACCTTGACCTCCCCACCCTCACCCAGCACGACTCCAGTGGGGACTCTGATGACAACATGCAGCAGTAGCAAGGAACTGAATATGGTCTGTGAGGAGGCAGGGTGAGGATGGAGCCTTTGGCAAAGGAAACACAGGGTTAGCTGTGCTTGGATCACCGTCACCGCTAGAAAATCATCACTCAGACTAACGTGACTTGTCTCTGCACCTCGCTTAGCAACTCTAACCACTCCCAGGTTACTGAATGCTGTCCTGGTGTTTCAGCCCCCTGGAGATGTAAATGAATCCTTTGGATGACTTTTAGAGAAGAGCAATAAACATGTTAGGGTACTGGAAGAAAAGCAAAAGGGACCAGAGGGTGGGAGCTGAATCATTAGGTTGTAGGTATGCAGAGGCTTTAGAATGGGAGAAGACCTTTCAGGTTGTAAGCACCCAAGGGCCAGAAGAGGAAAGGACAAGTTTTAAATGGAATATGCCCAGTTGCAGGCCCAAGAAGACTGGCTCAAATTGCTGTTCTCTTCTTGCCTGTTGGGTCCTGGAATGGTCTTTTTCCTAAACTGGCTGTGATAAGCAGCTTATAGCTCATATCCTGTTATCTTTATCCTAGTTTTAAACATCCCTGCTCAAAGCAAACTCAAGCACTTTGTTTCTCAAGCAGCTGCCTAGGTTGGAATTCTATGGGCCGGAGCTGCCAAGTTCAGCCTCAGTGGGGAAGGCTGGTCAATGCCAATAGGTGGAACAACTGGCCATTCCACCCAGCTGTTCCACCCCACAGTCCCAGACTGTCTCATTCCAGGTCTTGCTGACTGTGGGGGCGAGAGTTGCCACAAAGATGAATTTTTCCTTCTGCTCAGGCCGGTGTCCAAATCCTGCAACTCCCCCAACTTGTCCTTTGGAGAGACCCGCGGAGATGTCCTAGGCTTGGGGCCCCGCTGAACCAGGGTGTGTGGCGTAATTTCTCATGAGGCTGGCTGAGTCAGCAGTTACATTTGATCTACTGACCCTCCCTCTCCTCTCCTGACTTGGGATCCAGTAGGTAACCTCACTCCCTACTAAGACCAGCAGACATGCTTGAGGGATCACTGAGGGGTAGGAGTGTGGACCCTCTGTCTGTTACACACGACACTGTTTCTGCCGCTTCATCCCTTGGGTCAATATGGGTGGCTTAAAGAATTCAGGAAAAGTTGAGTTCTTGGATTTCACTTGGAAGGAAGGAAAGAGTTGACTGGACTGATTCTAACGCTGGTGCACTAGGGAGAAGGGGAGCCAGGAAGAAGGCTGGGGGCCCTGAAAAGGTGGAGGACCAAAGGCGAACGTGCCTCTAGGGTCTGCTTGGAAAAGAAGTCAAACTTACTGGATAAACTGGAATTGCCAGGACAGCAGGTCTAAGAGGCCAAGCTAGGTCTTCATTCAAGAGGATTAACTCATTTGTGTCAAATCAGATAATTTAGGCTCTCTATTCTAATTGGAATTGACTCTTGTGATTACTAATCCAGGAATGGATCAAGGACTCTGCACTTCAGCCGTGGGTTCTTACAGGGCCAGGGACAAGTCCTTGACAGGCAGAAGGAAGATCTGTTGGCCAGGCCCTTACCATGAGGACCTGACCTCACGGCAGGTGACAGCCTCTTGGATTCCTGGAATTCCTGATGCCAGGTCTCCACTTTCCTCAAGCTCCAGGGTTCCCACTTTCAATGTTTAGAATAACAGGAAGCTCTAAGATAATCTATGGGTAACCAAGGGCAAAACTGCTCTGTGTGTCTGCAGTCCGTAGAGGCCTGTTGCTATCACACTGTGGCCCACAGGAATGGTGCCTCCTCACCTGTGTGCCACCATCCTGCAAGCTCCATCCAATGGAGCAGCCAGTCCAGGAAAGGGAGGTTCTTGAGCACTGCAGTTTTCCTTCCCTTCATTCACTCCCTGCTGCCCATGCTGAGGACACTGCGGGCTCTCCTGGCAGGCTTGCATCCTCCCCTGCCCAGCCGCCCTCTTTCCCCTCTTCGCCTCAGGCCAGCTAGTCCCAAACAGCAGGCGCGGGAGCCCAGGTTGTTGCAAAGTTGGAGTGGAGGGAAAATCTGAGCCCAGCACACATCCCTGGACCCTTGCGGAGCCCACAGTACACGGTCTTTCTTCTTCTCAGCCCCCACTGTGACTTTAGGGGTCAAGAGGGGTTCAGCTGCCCAGTTTCCCAGACTGCTTCAAACTTACTCCCCTGAGGAAGCATTGCCGGGGTGAGGATGCCACACTCTCCCAGAGGCAGTGGGATCAGAGGGCAAGAATAAGAAGTGTCTTCCCATCATCCCTGCTTTCTCGTGACCTAATGAGCTTATTCTGGCTCTAAGCTGTCTCCCTGAGCCCTGAATTCTTTCCTGGTGCCAAGAAACCTCCTCCCCTCATGCTCTGGGTCACAGCTCAGTTTTCTTAGAAGAGCAGAAGTAGGAAGTCAGGGAAATATGAGGGCCTCAGTGAGGTGGAAAGTGGGGGTCCCGGATAGCATGGTGTAGTAGGAAGAATGTGATGTTTAAAGCCAGAGACTTAGGATAAACTCTCTGCTTTGTGACATGGGCCAAGTCACTTTCCTATTCCTAACTTGAATTTCTTCATACACAAAGTTGCAACGAGGCTTACCTTGCAATGCTGTCCTGTGGATTAGTGAAAACATACACAAAGCATCTAGCACAATGCCCAGTAGGAACTGGGTAGAAAGAGCAGCTGTTATTGTCATCATAATCCTGTGTTTTTTCAGGTCCAATAACCGGTTGACTTTGGCTCCACTGCCATGATACTGCTCTTAAGCAAAATGTTGGGGACAAATAGAGGTAGAAGGTACTGGTGACTTCTCCAAAAATGTCATCTCTTCCTCCCTCTCTGCATTTATGAGAACATAAATAGAAATGAAGCTCAGCGTTGTGAAATTCAGGGTTCCTTTTTTGCCCTAAATACTTCTGAATAAAGCCAGCCACAGGAGCTGCTCCACAGAGCTGGGATTCGAAAACCAGAAGCTGGTGAGGGGAACGGAGGGAGGGGAAACGGAGGAGGGAAAACCAGAAGCTGGAGGGAGCCTGAGGCGCTCCCAGCCCTGCTTCCCCTCCCAGCCACCAGCCAGGCGCTCACAGTGACCTGCCCAGACTGTCCCAACACTGCCCAATTCACTCTCACCTCTAGCCTGTGGAGCACAAGCATGGCTTTCACTTTAAGAAAAGCCAATCATGAGAAATCCAAACTTAGGAAACCAAAATGAGGACAAAGGGATTCACATGACATACAAATGGGTTCTTTGCAAAAGACTTCTGCTGATGCCCATCTGTTGTGTAAAAAGAGGCACCCTTGGGTGTAGGGATCTAGGGTAAACTCTTAAGTCCTTTAAAAAGAGACAACTTCTCTTCAGCAGACTCACAGTGATGTGATAACCCCAAGATTTGCTGGAATGATTGATTGTTCCCAAATATAGGAAGTTTCCACAGCAAAGAAATATCTCAGCCTTTTCTGCTCATGAGGATTTGATTTTCTCTAAGAAACAACTAGAAGTCAGAGGTAAAAATTCCTAACCAATCATTTGAATTCTCCTTTCCTTTCCTCTCCTTGGTGATCCTGGGTGCTGGGAAGGGTTTTAGGAACCAATTATTTCCTAGCATCTCCTCCCCAGTCGTAAAACACAGAAATGGTCATTCCAGGTCAAAGGGTTTTGCACCCCAAGACAAAGGAAAGTTCTTGGGAAGTAGTTTCCCTTCATAATCTTTTTCCATAAGGGGTAAAGAACAACCTCAATTAATGAGACCAGAATGTTTAAAGGGAATCAGTGCTCTAGAAACAGCAAAGTGATGTGAGACAAATAAAAAGAGGAGTCTACCTCTATCCTTCGGTAGGCACGGTGTACCTTGGCACTGATGTACTGAAGCTTTGCCAACCTGGATAGTGAGTGCATTTCAGCTATTGTTCCTGCTTGGTAAAATGCAGGAAAACAACAATTCCATCTCCTCCATGTGTCCCTAATCTTGTTGCCTGCTGGCCGGGGAAAGACTATTCATGATCCAGCACAACTCAAGGTAAGCATGCACGTTTCTATGACCCAGCAATCCACTCCTGAACATAAATTCTAGACATTCTCCCCCAGGTCCTGAGGGGACACGTGGGTTTGTGTATGATGACAGGGAGCTGGGGAAACCAGGCATTCATCCCTGGGGAGTGGACCTGCACATGTGCTCTCGGCCCACCCCCCGGGGGCCACGCAGCAGCTGAAAGTAATGGATCAGGAGTACTCCTGGCAACATGGGTGGATCCTAAAAACACCGTGTTGAGTGAAGAGAGTAAGACAGAATAATAGCTAAAACACAATAGCATGTATGTGAAATGTACAAATGCACGCAGGCAAAAGAGGAATACACATTTTTCGTAAAATGCCGTAAAATGAAGGATATCCACTACACACACTGGAACTGTGACCTATGTGGGGAGGAAAATGAGGGTGGGAAGTGGGGAGTTATTTATTATACATAAATAAATCAAGAGAAGAGGTGACCACCCACAACCCTGTACACTCTGTTCATGGCAGAATTATTCATAATACCCAGAAAGTGGGAAAAAACCAACTGTCCATCAACTGATGAAGGGGTAAGCAAAAGGTGGTCTATCTATACAAGGAGGTATTATTTTTTGCCATAAAAAGGATTGATGCTACAATGTGGATGAATGCTCACATGAGCATTTGAAAACATTATGCCAGCCAGTCACGGTGGTTCATGTCTGTAATCCTAGCACTTTGGGAGGCTGAGGCACATGGATCACTTGAGGTCAGGAGTTTGAAACAACCTGGCCAACATGGTGAAACCCTGTCTCTACTACAAATACAAAAAAGTTAGCCAGGTATGGTGGTGGGCACCTGCAATCCTAGCTACTTGGGAGGCTGAGACAGGAGAATCATTTGAACCTGGGAGGTGGAGGTTGCAGTGAGCGGATATCATGCCACTGCACTCCAGCCTGGCGACAGAGCGAGACTCTGTCTTAAAAAAAAAAAAAAAAAAAAAAAAAAGAAAGAAAAAGAAAACATTATGCCAAGGCAAAGAAGCCAGTCACAAAAGGACACATATTGTGATTCCATTCATATGAAATGTCCAGAATAGTCAAATCTATAGAGACAGAAAGTAGATTAGCTTTGCCAAGGGTAAGAGGAGGAGTTTAGGGGAAACTTGGGAGTGACTGCTAATACATGGGGTTCTCTTTTTGGGGTGATGAAAATGTTAACTTAGATTGTAGCATCATTGGCCGGGCACGGTGGCTCAAGCCTGTAATCCCAGCACTTTGGGAGGCCAAGACGGGCGGATCACGAGGTCAGGAGTTCGAGACCATCCTGGCTAACACGGTGAAACCCCGTCTCTACTAAAAAATACAAAAAACTAGCCGGGCGAGGTGGCGGGCACCTGTAGTCCCGGCTACTCGGGAGGCTGAGGCAGGAGAATGGCGTAAAAACCCGGGAGGCAGAGCTTGCAGTGAGCTGAGATCTGGCCACTGCACTCCAGCCTGGGCAACACAGCGAGACTCCGTCTCAAAAAAAAAAAAAAAAAAAAAAAAAAGATTGTAGCATCATTGTAACAACTACCTAGTAAATAAATTAAAAACCATTGAATTGTATACTTTAGTAAATGTTATGGTATATAAATTATAAATTATATTTCAGTAAAGATGTTTAAGCTGGCTGCAGTGGTGTGTGCCTGTTACCCCAGTCACTCAGGAGGCTAAGGTGGAAGAATTGTGCCTCTTGGGCCTGAGTTTGAAACCAACCTGAGCAACATAGTGAGATCCCTTCTCTATTAAAAAATAAATAAATTAAGATGTCTAAAAAGAAAAACTGAGAAGAATGAGATAGGATGCTCACGTGAGTTGCCCTTGGGTAGTTCCTTTTTGTGCTTCTGGTTTCATATGGGAACTGGGTGAGTTTCACCTACCTTAACCCTGCCCATGGCCATTGCCCTCAAATGATGCACACTTGCCTCTGGCCCTTCAGGCTTGAACACCCAGCACTGGCCAAGGGCTCCCTGAAATGGACTCAAAGCTGATTCCAGAGGAGGACTGACTGGCTACCTCCATAGCTGCCAGCTAACAGACAACTTCCTCCTCTCCCTAAAGACACTCATGGGCACACTGTGGTGGAGGCTTTTCTCACAATGGAAGTTGGAAGGGACATTCAGAGCCTTTGGTATTCTGTTAACTGAACATAAGTTTGTTATCAACAGCGTGAGTGTAAGAAGGTATTTGTTTCCTTTCTGACTTTGCCAGTACCAGCTGTGACTTTATTTTTGAGATAAGAGTCTTGCTATGTTGCCCAGGCTGGAGTGCAGTGGCTATTAATCAATGTGATCATGGCTCACTATGGCCTTGAACTCCTGGGCTAAAGTGATCCTCCTGCTCCAGCCTCCCAAGTTGCTGAGACTACAGGTATATACCACTGAACCTGGCTAGCTGTGTGACTTTAAAATTCCACCCAACTTCTCAGAGCCTCAGTTCCTCTCTCTGGAAAGTGGGCATAAAATTAACTAGAGCAGTTTGGGATAGTAAATGAAGTAATACATGTGAATGCACCTAGCAGTGTACCTAACTCATAGATGGCACCTGGTAGGTGTTTGCTGAAGCCACCTTTCCAAAACCTAATCTGCTCCTCCAAACGGACAACTAAAAATACCAATGTAATCTTGAGTTTGGGGAAATTAAATTAAGAAGTGTCCAGATAATGGGAAGTAAAATTTTCATCTTAACTGGAATTCTCCTATGTGCCAGTCAGTGTTGGGTGCTGGGGAAACGAAGACGAATAAAATGATTTTCTGAGTCACCTATCTTGGGTACAAGTGACAGAAACCCAACGTAAACTGGCAGCAGCTGGAAAGAGAGTGTATGTCTCCCTGAGCTGAGTTGTTGGAACTAGATCTTCTCTTCTTTTGCACCATTTTCTGTGGATAGGCTTCTGCTGTATAGCCTATTCCTACTCCTCTTAGCTTATAGACATAGGTGGGAAATGAGGGGACTCTTCAAACACATTCCTAGTCTCCCTTCCTGTGGAAACCCAGTGGGTGCATCCAGTGCTGAGTCACACAGGGTGGGACTGTAGTCACTGAGCAGAAATGACAAAGAAATCAATCTCTGATCAGGAATCCCAGCACTTTGAACCCTAAAAGAAGTCTCTGTCTATTAGAAGATGGGTGATGGCAAGTGTCAGAAAATGCAGCTCAAAGTATATGGAAGAATGATGATTTTTTGCTATAAACATAACTGTAACATTCCATGATAGAATGGCCTTAAAATGTATCAGGGTTCTGTCTCTTTCTCTGCAGTTCTCTTGGCTCTGCCCTCCATGTGTATCTGCCTTGTCTCAGGCTGGCTTCCTCCGAGGAGTTAAGGCAGCCAACATTGTCAGCCAGGGCAACACACTGCCTCGTTCTCATCTGGGAACAGGGCAAGCAAATCTTCCTGCAGAAAGGAAAGTCTGAAGAATGGCTCTGCCTGGACCACCACAGCCAGGGCAATGCTCAAACTCCTGAGGCCAAGAGGGCGAGAGGCATGGTGTCAGGTTTTTTTTTTTTTTTTTTTTTTTTTTTTTGAGACGGAGTCTGGCTCTGTTGCCCGGGCTGGAGTGCAGTGGCCGGATCTTAGCTCACTGCAAGCTCCGCCTCCCGGGTTTACGCCATTCTCCTGTCTCAGCCTCCCGAGTACCTGGGACTACAGGCGCCGCCACCTCGCCCGGCTAGTTTTTTGTATTTTTAGTAGAGACAGGGTTTCACCATGTTAGCCAGGATGGTCTCGATCTCCTGACCTCGTGATCCGCCCGTCTCGGCCTCCCAAAGTGCTGGGATTACAGGCTTGAGCCACCGCGCCCGGCCTGTGTGTCAGGTTTTAAAATCAGAACCCACCTGGAAGATGGCAGCTTGCCTTGCAATGGGAAAGGAGTAGATGGATGCTGAGAACACAAGCACATGCCTACCATGGGATCATAAATCTCATTTACAGATGGGGAAGTGGGCCAATGACCTCCCAAGGTTCAACATCTAGTTGATGACAGATCCAAGACCAGATAGTGGCAGTCTTGGCTTCAGTCCAGACAGTTGCTTTTGAATCAGTCATGGAAGAGAAGGTCTCGGTGGGTAACAAACACCCCTCACCAGGGAGGTTCAAGCCAGGGCTGATGACGTCATAGCTATGAAAAGAATGACCACCCTGATCTCCAAGGAAGGAGGAATTGATGCTTTGTAAGAACAGCAAGGAGATTAGCTCACTAATCCCAGCATGGGGTCCCACAGCAAGGCAGGGATAGGCTTATCCTGTTCAGCTTCTTGGATTTGTAATTTCCTGAGGGAAGCTCTGGCTTCCCCTCTGCCCTCTCCTCTTCCCTGCCCTGTTCTCAGGCTGAGATGGACCGGCCTGGGCTGGTAATTGTGTTAGCTCAGTTTCCTCCCTGGCCCTGCCCTCTCCATAATCTGATTTCAGAGGGACGAGGGATGGCAGGGTCCAGGCTCAGGAAGAGTTCTGCTCCCTCGTGTCCATCGAGCCTGCTAATTTGATAGAGCCACTTGCTGAGCTTCCACAGAGCCCCCATTAGGAACCAATTTCATTTGGTTACCAAGCCCTGGCCCTGGAGAGCTCTCCTGGTCTCAGTCCAAAAGGAAATTCAGCTTCCAATTCAATTTCTGCATAAGGAAGTTAAGGCTTCATTATCATAACAGCAACCAGTGATTAAGCACCTACTATGTGTCAGTATTGGGTGCTGTGGATCTGATGACTCATTAGGTATGATGTCACCCTTGGAAGTCCACAGGTGCTGCCAGTGAGGCCTGGGACTGTCAACCCTTGGCTACTCATCGCCTTTGTCATGCAACTCTCCCTCTATTGGAATGGACTTGCCCTTGCACAGGAGGACTTTGACTAGTTCTTGTGTGATCCTCAAGAGCAGCCTGGTTTCCAGGGGAAGATTCCTCCCCTGTGTGAAGTGTGAAGTGTGAGTGTGAAGTAGGATCTGACCCAAATCTCTCCCACCTAAGGACTCCTGATGTCTAACAGGGGCCAATAGCCACTCCAACCGCTGGAGCTCACCTCCACCATCCCGCCCCATTGCCATGACAACTGGCTTCTGTAGCCCAGTCTGCCAGGCATCCTGGAGGGCATGCACCAGGGCAGCGAGAAAGCTCTGCCCCCATTGGCTCTAGGACCTTGGGCGAGTTACCTAAACTCAGAGCTGGAGCTTCCTCATCTGGAAAGTGGGCATCATATAATCTACCCCATAGAACACGGAGCTCCCATGCTCTCATGACACAGATTCAAACAGGCAACAAACAAAGGAGTAAATGTGTAAAGTGCCCCATAGTGACACATGCTCTGTCCTGGTAGCTGTGAGGGAGGCTGCTGGACTCCCGGCTAGGGTCAGGAAAGCGATGAGTGACTCCCATGCTCTATTCACTCAGACAGACAGCCCACACCCTCTCCCACTTCGGGGCCTCCCAAAGTGCTGGGATTATAAGTGTGAGCCACTGCACCCGGCCTATTTCTTTTTAATGAGTAGTTCTGGCTAATTATGGAAGAGGTATACTAAAACATCTCACTTTAATTTTTATAAACTTCTTGTATTTCTAATCGTTTTGCCATCTATAATTAGCAGCTATTTGTTTGGTGCATGCAGGTTTATAGCTATTCACAGGCTGCTATTTATTGAGCACTTAGGTTAAAAATGGGTCTAGAGAGAGACCCATTCTGCTCTCAGGCCTGCTGATGAAAAGTTCCTCATCCTATTTGCATCTAGAATGAGAACATCTCAGCCCAATTGGTGATGGTCTCAGAAAATTACCAGACCTTGAAAATGAGAGTGGAGAATGGAAATGCTATTTCAGCCCTCACTGAAAAGAATTAAATGCCAAAACCCTCCATCCGGATTCCATGGACTGACAACAATTAAACTATGTCAGAGGAAGCTAACGTCACCGGGAAAGGTTCCCCACAGCTTTCAGGATCCACAGAGCTCCCTCAAAAGGCATGGTTCTTGAGGCTTTGTGGCCAGTGGGCCAGGGGAGAGGGCTAGAGACACACGTCCTGGAGGCTTCCAGACCCTTGGGGCTGTCACCCTCCTTTCACATTTAAATTCTCAACTTCAGTGTTAGTTAAATTTCTTACTTCAGGGTTAAGGGATAAGGGAATGCTTTTTTTGGAAGGGCTGGTCTTTTTTTCTTTTTTTGGTAAGAATGTTAAATTATTTTTTTTTCATTTTGAAAACTTTAAAAATGGAGTTATATTACATGGACACTGCATAATGAAAAAAACTGAGTCATAACTTATATACAAAATGCGCTAATCTTCAGTGATGAATTCCAGTGAAAATGTCAATGAATTTTTACATATTCATACACCCAAGTAACCATACCATATCCCAAATCAAGATGTGGGGCACTCCTACCGCCCCACTCCCTGTACCCTTTCCTGTCCTAACCACCATCCCCTTCACCCCCAGCCTGCCAGGAAACCACTCTTCTGACTCCTATCATCACAGATTTCTTTTGGCTACTCTTTAACTTTTCAATATGGATGTAACCTGCTGGGGAACTTGGCTCTGACTTTCCCTGGTCTCTACACTGGTTGACCCCAGGTAGACCAGTTGTGCAGCTGGCCTGATGAAGACACAACCCAGTGAGACCAGGGCCTGTCCCCACCCCTCCTGCTCTCAGTCAGATGGTTGCTGACCACCAGGCACTCAGGAGAAGAGCAAGTGTGATGGGGCAGGACAAACTTACCTCTGCCAGGAAGGCTCAAAGTCATGTGGAACTGGAGTCCAACACCCTAGGTTTTAGTCCTTCTTCTCTAACTGTGTAACCGCCCCAGTTTCTTTGCCTGTAAAATGGATGTTGTAATGATACCTTCTTCACAAGATAATGGATATAAACTATCAAGTGCCAGGCTGGGCGTGGTGGCTCACACCTGTAATCCCAGCACTTTGGAAGGCTGAGGTGGTCTCATCATGAGGTCAAGTGATCAAGATCATTGTGGCCCACATGGTGAAATTCCATCTCTACTAAAAATACAAAAAAATTAGCTGGGCATGGTGGTGCACGCCTGTAGTCCCAGCTACTTGGGAGGCTGAAGCAGGAGAATCACTTGAACCCGGGAGGTGGAGGTTGCAGTAAGTTGAGATCGCGCCACTGTGCTCCAGCCTAGCGACAGAGCGAGACTCCATCTCAAAATAAATAAATAAATAAATAAATAAATAAATAAATAAATAAATAAAATAAGGAAACCTTGCTGTTATGATAGCACATCCTCGATCCCAAAGGTACTGCTAACCTCTGCAGGTTACCGATGTCCTTTCTGGGCACAGATCCTCTGGCATCCCAAGTCCCTCTTCAAGACGGGAACTTGAAGTCAGATAGGAACCTCTGGAAGGCTTTGGCCTATCCTCTCCAGCAGTTTAATTACAACTTTTTGTTGTTGTTTATTGTGCACTTAGTTTGGTGCTAGGGATTTTATGAACGTGCTCTCATTAATTTCTCTCAGCAAATCTTTGTGTAGATACTGACTTTGTTCAATTATACAGATGAAGAAACTGAGGCTCCAGGAGTTTAAGTGACATGCCCAAAGTCATGTAGCCAATGAGAGAGCTGGAATTTGAAACAGAAATTATGATTCTAGAAACTGCTCTCTTACCTGCCTTTCTCAGAGTGCCTTAACCTCTGCAATACTTACATTTCTTTCTTTCTTTTTTTTCCTTTTTTTTTTTTTTTTTTTTTGAGATGAAGTCTTACTCTGTTACCCAGGCTGGAGTGCAGTGGCACAATCTCAGCTCACTGCAACCTCTGCCTCCTGGATTCAAGCGATTCTCCTGCCTCAGCCTCCTGAGTAGCTAGGACTACAGGCGTGCACCACCACACCCAGCTAATTTTTGTATTTTTTTTAGTAGAGTCAGGGTTTCACCATATTGGCCAAGCTGGTCTCGAACTCCTGAGCTTGTGATCCGCCCGCCTCAGCCTCCCAAAGTGCTGGGATTACAGGTGTGAGCCACCGTGCCTGGCCAATACTTAAATTTCTTATCATGAAAGAAAAATAACACATGAGAAAGGCTTGGCATATTCTGTGGTACATAATCAATAAATGTTAGTTTCCTTTCACATCATGCGTGCATTGGATACATTCACAGGGGTAGATATTTACTAATATCTACAATGTCTTTCACGTACTGCTGATGATAATGAACCGTATAGCATTATCAAAGATTTGCCAGGCTTCGCATGGTGGCTCACACCTGTAATCTCATCACTTTAGGAGGGTGAGGCAGAAGGCTCACTTGAGCCCAGGAGTTCAAGACAAGCTTGGGCAACAAAGTGAGACCCCTGTCTCTACAAATTAATTAATTAATTAATTAATAATAAAAATTAGAGGCCGGGCGCGGTGGCTCAAGCCTGTAATCCCAGCACTTTGGGAGGCCGAGACGGGCGGATCACGAGGTCAGGAGTTCGAGACCATCCTGGCTAACACGGTGAAACCCCGTCTCTACTAAAAAAAATACAAAAAACTAGCCGGGCGAGGTGGCGGGCGCCTGTAGTCCCAGCTACTCGGGAGGCTGAGGCAGGAGAATGGCGTAAAAACCCGGGAGGCAGAGCTTGCAGTGAGCTGAGATCCGGCCACTGCACTCCAGCCTGGGCGACACAGCGAGACTCCGTCTCAAAAAAAAAAAAAAAAATAAAAAATAATAATAATAATAATAAAAATTAGCTGAGTATGGTGGTGTGCACCTATAGTCTCAGCTACTCGGAAGGCGGTGGCAGGAGGATTGCTTGAGCCCAGGAGGTCGAGGCTGCAGTGAGCCAAGTTCCCGCCACTGCACTCCAGCCTGGGTGATGGAGCAAGACTCTGTCTCAAATAATAATAATAATAATTATAATAATAATGCCAAGAGAAGTAAATGAAAGCATAGTGGTTGTAATTTAAATTTATACAGAATAATTTATAATATCCAATGCCTTTGGGAGGTACTATAAGATGCTTTTATTTTTTTCTTTCTTCTACCTTTCTACAATGTCACATTCTGTATAATAATAATGTACTATATTTGGGGGGATTCAACAGAATTTTAATCAAATTTATTATACCAGTTTTAAATGTATAATGAGTTTTTATACATTTATACACCTGTGTAATCACCAATGAAATCTAAATATAGAACATTTCCATACCCCCAAAATGTTCCCTTGTGCCCCATCTCAGTTAATCTCCTTCTATCCAAGCAACCACTGACAACTTTCCTTCCCTTTAGATCAGATTTGTGTTTTCCATGGTTTCAAATCATTGGAATCATGTAGTATGCATGCTCTTGTACCTGTGTTCTTTCTCTCAGCATATTTTTCAGATTCATCCATACTGTTGTGTTCATTCCTTTTTATTGCTGAATAGTACTCCCTTGTATGGATATACCAGATGTATTTATCAGTTCATCTGTTGATGGGCAGCTGAGTTGATGGGCTATTATGAATAAAGCTAAAAACTTGTGTACAGGTTTTTGTGTGGATGTATGTTTTCATTTCTCTTAGGCAAATACCTAAGTGGAATTACTGAATCATGTAAGTGTTTGTTTAACTTTGTAAGAAACCACCAAATTGTTTTCTAAAGGGGTTGTACCACTTAACATGCCTACCAGCTTCATATCTTTGACAACACTTAAGTATTGTATTTTTATTATATTATTACTTTTTCTTTCCAAACCCAGGATAGTCTCTGTAATTGTCAGTATTTTTAATTTTAGCCATTCTAGTGGGTGGACAGTGGTATCTCATTGTGGCTATAACTTCTGCCTCCCTAATGACCAATGATGCTGAACATCTTGTCATATGCTTCTTTGCTGTGCGTCTTCTTGGTGATGCCTGAAACCTTTACGTATTTAAAATAAGTAGTTTGCTTTCATGTTTTTGTGATACAAAAGTTCTTTATATATTCTGGATATAAATCCTTGCATTTTTTGTAGAGACGTGGTTTCACCATGTTATCCAGGCTGATCTTGAATTCCTGGGCTCAAGGGATCCACCTGCTTCAGCCTCCCAGAGTGCTGGGATTACAGGTGTGAGCCACCACGCCTGGCCTGAAATTTTCTTTTTTTTTTTTTTTTTTTTTTTTTTGAGACTGAGTGGCTCTGTCGGGAGTGCATGGCCGGATCTCACAGGTCCCGTTCTTCTGCCTCAGCCTCCGGACTGGGACCACAGCGCCCGCCACCTGGCCCGGCTGAAATTTTTTAGTAGAGACATGTTAGCAATTTTTTTTTGATCCGCCCGTCTCAGCCTCCCAGAGTGCTGGGATTACAGGTGTGAGCCACCGTGCCCGGCTTGAAATTTTCATAGCAATTTTTTTTTAATTGAGATGGAGTCTCTGTCGCCCAGGCTAGAGTGCAGTGGCATGATCTCTGCTCACTGCAACTTCCCCGCCCCAGGTTCAAGTGATTCTCCCACCTCAGCCTCCCCAGGTAGCTGGGATTACACGAGCCCACCACCATGCCCGGCTAATTTTTGTATTTTTAGTAGAAACAGGGTTTCATATGTTGGCCAGGCTGGTCTGGAACTCCTGACCTCAAATGATCTGCCCACCTCAGCCTCCCAAAGTGCTGGGATTAAGGCATGAGCCACCGCGCCCAGCCCATATTGTCTTTAATAAGGATAGTTCTCTTTCCAATCTGGATGCCTTTTATTCATATTACTTGTCTTACTGCACTGTCTAGGGCCTTCAATAAAATGTTGAAAAGAAATAACAGATGTTTCTGCCCTTTTCCCTATCTTTGGGGTAAAGTATTCAGTCTCTCGCTACTGAATTATGGTATTATGTTAACTGAAGATTTTTCATAGGTATCCTTCACTAAGTTAAGAAAGTTTCCTTCCATTTCTAGTTTGCTGAAAGGCTTTTAAATTTTGCCAATTTTTTTTTTGTATCTCTAATGAGATATTCATAATTTTTTTAAAAATTGTGTTAGTGTGGTGAATTACATTGACTGATTTTCTAATGGTAAACAAACCTTTTATTCCTAGGATAAACCTGATTTGGTCATGCCTCATTTCCCTTTCTAGCTATTGCTAGATTTGATTTGCAAAAATTTTGTTAAGCATCTATGTGTCTATGCTCATTAAGGATTCATTTCTTTTCTTGTAATCTTATAATCAAATCTTTTTTCTGATTTGGGTGTCAGGGTAGTGCTGGCCTAAAAAAAGAGCTGAAAACTGTCCCCTTTTCTCTCATCTTCTAAAGAAGTTTGTGTAGAATTGATCTTACTTCTTCTTAACTGTTAGGTAGAATTTACCATTGAAGCCATCAGGACCTGGTGTTTTCTCTATGGGAAGATTTTTTAATCTGATTAACTTAAAATATTATTTTTATTGAGATAAATTCAACATAAAACAAAAGTCACAATTCATTTTTTTTTTTTTCCCTGTAACAATGTGTACAATTCAGTATTCCAGAACCTGTTTTTTTTTTTTTTTTTTTTTTTTCCGGAGTGTACTCACAAGTGCATGGCCGGATCTCAGTACTGCAAGCACCATCACTTATTCCAGAACCTTTTTTTTTTTTTTTAGTAGAGATGGGGTTTCACCGTGTTGATCTCCTGATGTGATCCGTCTTGCCTGTGTGGGACAGGCTTGAGCCACCGGCTGGAGATGCAGTGGCTATGATGGAGTGCCCCTGCCTCCCGGGGTCAAGTGATTCTCCTGCCTCAGCCTCCTGAGTAGCTGGGACTACAGGCACTCACCACCACGCCTGGCTAATTTTTGTATTTTTTAGTAGAGATGGGGTTTCACCATGTTGGCCACGTTGGACTTGAACTCCTGACCTCAGGTGATCCACCCGCCTCAGCTTCACAAAGTGTTGGGATTACAGACATGAGCCACCATGCCTGGCCCCAGAATATTTTTATCAACCAAAAAAGAAATTTCATAATCCTCAATTTCCGTTTTCTCCCCTCCCCTATTAACCACTGATGTACCTCTGTCTGTATAGATTAGCCTATTCTGGACATTTTCAAATAAATGAAATAACACAAGATGTGGCCTTTTGGGTTTCTTTCTTTCACTTGGCATAATATTTTCAAGGTTCATCCATGTGTGCTGTGGGTCAGTACTTCATTCCCTTTATTGCTGACTAACTTTCCTTGTGTGGCTATACCACATGTTGTTTATTCGGTTCAGGTTGTTTCCATTTTTTGGCTATTATGAATAATATTGCTGGGAACATTCATGTACAAGTTTCCATGTAAATATATATTTTCAGATCTCTTGGGTACATACCTAGGAGTGGAGTAGCTAGGTTACAATGTAATTCTATTTTAATATGTGAGAAACTGCCAAACTGTTTTCCAACGTGGCTGTACTATTTTACATTCCCATTAGCAGTGAATGAAGGTTTCAATTCTCCACATTCTTGTCAACATTTATATTTTCAATTTTATTTATTTTATTTATTTTTGAGACAGGGTTTCACTCTGTCGCCCAGGTTGGAGTACAGTGGTGCGATCTTGGCTCACTGCAACCTCTGCCTCCCAGGTTCAAGCGATTCTCCCACCTCAACCTCCTGAGTAGCTGGGACTACAGGTGTGCACCCACCATGCCCAGATCATTTCTGTATTTTTTGGTAGAGATGGGGTTTCACCATGTTGGCCAGACTGGTCTCAAACTCCTGAACTCAAGTAATCTGCCCGCCTCAGCCTCTCAAAGTGCTAGGATTACAGGTGTGAGCCACCGTGCCCGGCCTTCAGTTTCATTTTTAAAAGGCATTTTCACTGAGCATAGACTTTTTATATTGTCATTGTTTTTCCCTCAGCACTCTGAAAAATATTATTTCATTGTTTTCTGGCATGTATAATTTTTAAATAGTTGCTCTAGATTTTAGAATATACATCTTTGATTTACCACCATCTACCTTCAAGTAATTCTCTATCACTTCATATATAATATAAGAACTTTAAGATAGTATACTTCCATTTTCTCCTGATCCCCAGTCTACAAAGGACATAAAATAGGATATACTGCTATTATTTTTTCTTTTAATGATCAATTTTCTTTTAAATAGATAGAAAAAAAGAAAAATGTAGGTTGCATCTACCCATATTCTAAACATTGTACATGCTTTTTATTCCTTTGTATAAATCCAAATATCCATCTGGCATCATTTTCCTTCTGCCTGAAGAATTTTCTTTAACAGTTTTTACAGTGCAGGTTTGCTGGCAATGAATTCCTTCAGTTTTTGTTTGTCCAAAAAGTCTTTATTTCACCTTCATTTTTAAAAGGTGTTTTCAATGAGCATAGACTTCTGAGTTGTCATTGTTTTTCAGCAAACTGAAAAATAACATTCCATTGTCTTCTAGCTTGCCTAACTTGCATAAGAAATCTGCTTGATATGGTTTGGCTGTGTTCCCACCCAAATCTCATCTTGAACTGTAATTCCCATAATCCCCACGTGTCATGGGAGGGACCTGGTGGGAAGTGATAGAATCATAGGGGTGGTTTACCCCATGCTGCTCCCGTGATAGTGAGTGAGATCTCACAAGATCTGATGGCTTCATAAGCATCTGGTCTTTCCCCTGCTTGCACTCATTCTCTCTCCTGCTGCTCTGTGAAGAGATGCCTTCCGCCATGATTATAAGTTTCCTGAGGCCTCCCCAGCCATGTGAAACTGTGAGTCCTCTTTCTTTATAAATTACCCAGTCTCAGGTGTTTCTTCATATCTGCATGAAAACGGACTAATACACTGCTCTAATTCATATATTTTTTCTATTAAAAAAAAAAATCTCTGGCTACCTACTAACAGTGACTTTTTTTTTTTTTTTTTTTTTTTTTTTGAGACGGCGTTTTGCTCTTGTTGCCCAGGCTGCGGTACAGTGGCATGATGTCGGCTCACTGCAACCTCCGCCTCCCGAGTTCAAGCGATTCTCCTGCCTCTGGGATTACGGGCATGTGCCACCACGCCTGGCTAATTTTTTGTATTTAGTAGAGACGAGGTTTCACCATGTTAGTCAGGCTGGTCTTGAACTCCTGACCTCAGGTGATCCACCCACCTCAGCCTCCCAAAGTGCTGCGATTACAGGCATGCGCTACTGCGCCTGGCCTTAACAGTGACTTTTAAGATTTTCTTTTTAACCAGGAGTGGTGTCTCATGTCTGTAATCCCAGTGCTTTGGGGCCAAGGTGGGAGGATCATTTGAGGCCAGTAGTTTGAGAACAGCTAGGCTACGGAGCGAAACCTTGTCTCTACAAAATAAAATTTTTAATTAGCTAGACACAGTGGTGTGCACCTGTAATTTTAGCTACTCGGGATACTGAGGTGGGAGGATCACTTGAGCCCAGGAGTTCAAGGCTACAGTAAGCTATGACTGCACCACTGCACTCCAGCCTGGGTAATGGAGTGAGACCATGTCACTAAAAAATAAAAATAAAAAAGTTTGTTTTATTGTCACTAGTTTTTGGTTTTTCAGATATTTTTCTGTCTCCCTCTCCTCCATCTGGGGCTCCAATTACATGTGTGCTAGACCTCTGGATATGACCCCCTAGGTCACTGAGCTTCCATCAATTTTTAGTCTTTTTTGTTCTTGCTGTACCTCATTTTGGATAGTTTATTGTTGCAATCTTTTCTACAGAGTCTAAATGGCTGTTAATCCCATCCAATGTAATGTTTATTTTCAATATTGTATTTTTATCTCTTGAAGCCTGATTTGTGTCTTTTGAAATACGCACTTTTCATTCCTCACTTCATGGAGTTCATGTTTTCCTTTATGTTCTTGAGCATATTGAGCATATTTATAAAAGCTGTTTGAATGTCTTTGCCTGACAATTCCATCATTTCTGTCATTTCTGGATATATTTTTATGGCTTCTCCTAATTAGGGGTCACTTTTGCTTGCTTCTAGGTATATATGTTAATTAATTAATTAATTATTTGAGACAGAATCTTGCTCTATCACCCAAACTAGAGTGCCGTGGTGTGATCTCAGCTGGCTGTAACCTTGAACTCATGAACTCACATAATCCTCATACCTCAGCCTCTGGAGTAGCTGGTACTACAGGTGCACACCACCATGCTCAGCTGAGTTTTAAATTTTCTGTGGAGATGGGGTTTCACTATGTTGCCCAGGCTGGTCTTGAACTTCTAGCCTCAAGCGATCCTCCCACCTTGGACTCCCAAAGGGTTGGGATTACAGGTGTGAGCCACCATGCCTGACCCCTATAGGTCAATATTTAAATTAGAATGCACATATTGTGAATTTTACATTGCTGAGTGCTGGATTTCATTTTATTCCTCTAAAGAGTGATTAACTCTTTCTGGCAAATAGTTGAGTTATATTCAGATTAGTTCAATCTTTTCAAGGCTTGATTCAAGCCGGGCATGGTGGATCACACCTGTAATCCCAGCACTTTGGGAGGCTGAGGTGGGTGTATAACTTGAGGTCAGGAGTTCGAGACCAGCCTGGCAAAAGAGTGAAATCCTACTAAAAATACAAAAATTAGCTGGGCGTGGTGGTGGATGCCAGTAATCCCAGCTACTTGGGAGACTGAGGCAGGAGAATCACTTGAACCCTGGTGATGGAGTTTGCAGTGAGCCAAGATCATGCCACTGTACTCCAGCCTGGATGACAGAGCAAGGGAAAATTATTCTCTTCTAGCTATTTTGAAATGTATAATAGATTATGTAAACTATAGTCACCCTACTGATCTATTAAACACTATGTTTTATTTCTTCCATCAAACCATATATTTATACCCATTAATCAACTTCTCTTCATCCCTCTCTCCCCATACCATTCCCAGCTTCTGGTAACCGTCAGTCTGTTTTCTATCTTTATGAGATCTACTTTTTTAGCTCCCACATATGAGTGAGAACAAGTGATATTTGTCTTTCTGTGCTTGGCTTATTTCACTTAACATAATGAGCTTCAGTTCCATTCATGTTGCTGCAAATGACAGGATTCCATTCTTTTTTATGGCTGACTAGCATTCCATTGCATATATATACCATATTTTCTTTCTTTCTTTTTTCTTTTTCTTTTTGTTTTGTTTTGTTTTGTTTTGTTTTGTTTTTTGAGAAGGAGTCTTGCTCTGTCACCCAGGCTGGAGTGCAATGCTGCAATCTTGGCTCACTGCCAACTCCGACTCCTGGGTTCACGCCATTCTCCTGCTTCAGCCTCCCTAGTAGCTGGGACTACAGGTGCCCGCCACCACGCCTGGCTAATTTTTTTTGTATTTTTAGTAGAGATGGGATTTAGTAGAGATGTTAGCCAGGGTGGTCTCGATCTCCTGACATTGTGATCCACCTGCCTTGGCCTCCCAAAATGCTGGGATTACAGGCATGAGTCACTGTGCCCAGCCACCATATTTTCTGTTTACATCCATTTATCCATTGATGGGCACTTGGGTTGATTCCATGTTTTGTCTATTGTAAATAGTGCTGCAATAACCATGGGCATGTCAAAGCTTATTTTAAATCCCAATACCTGGGAGACCAAGGCGGGAGGATTGCTTGAGGCCCAGAGTTTGAGACCAGCCTAGACAACAGCCTGTTTCTACAAAAAAAAAAAAAAATATATTTTAAATTAGCTAGGTGTGATGGTTCATGCCTATAGTCCCAGCTACTCCAGAGGCTGAGATGGGAGGATCTCTTGAGCCCAGGAGTTCAAGGCTGCAGTGAGCTAAGTTTACACCACTGCACTCTAGAATGGGTAACAGAACAAGACCCTGCCTCAAATAAATAAATAATAAATAAATAGAGCTCTTTTAGAGATGGACTAGAGTAGCCTTTATCCCAGGGCTAATTTAGCTCCACTTCAA
Organism: Macaca thibetana thibetana; assembly: GCF_024542745.1. Classification (NCBI taxonomy): domain Eukaryota; kingdom Metazoa; phylum Chordata; class Mammalia; order Primates; family Cercopithecidae; genus Macaca; species Macaca thibetana. Next base: position 38,637,610 of record NC_065584.1, read on the forward strand.
AGACACAGCTCTTCTGGAGTCCCCACTGAATGCCTGTGTGTTTGACACAGCTTCTCCACTCTGGTTAGAGGGATGTTTAGCCGTTCCAGGCTTTGTATAGGCTCTCGGAATTGTTCTATTTACAGCTACCCAGTAATAGTTTTTTTTCCTGCCAGAATTTGCTTTTGCTCCACCTCATGGGCTTTGTCCTAAGTGTGTGCAGATCGGTGTTCACTCAAAGACTCTAGGGGACCCTGTTTGGGTCTGTGGGACTCTTCCTCTGTGTAGCTCCCTGTCTCTTGAACACTGCCCTGCAATTTTAGCTGCCTGAAGCTCCCTTAACTCAGTAAGACTAAGCTTTCCCCAGACTCCCACATCTGTGAGGCAGCCTGGAAACTGCCTCTAGGAAGCAGGCAGAGGCAATCACACAGCTCACCTCCTCTGCTTCTCTGCTTCCCAGGGATCACAGGCTGCCGGCTATTCAGTGTCTGGAAATAGGCATTTCATATATTTTGTCCAGTTTATGGTTGAAGGGCAATTCCCATAACTGTTAATCCTTCATAGACAGAAGCAAAACTTCCTATTAATTTTACCACAGGAAAAAACCCAACTTTATTGTATTTAAGAATGTTCTATACTTACCTCACTTACTATTTTTGCCATGTAGATGTGCATTTATTCTATTTTTCCATATATGTTAACTTCATACAACATAAGAGATATAATACAATAAAATACACCCCCATTAACTCTAAAAATTAATAGAAATGAAACTCTGGGAATGTTTTTTGGGGAAAAAAATGAACATATCTAGAGGGACTAACCAGCCCAAACCCAGGGAAGAAAAGTTCAAGATCTTATCTTCTGAGACACAGGATCAAAATACTTAAGGAGCTGTGCTACCATCCTTGATCTCTGGCAATATCCCATTCTCCACACTATCATGGAGACGGCAGGGTACTAGTAAAGTGCATAGGCTTTGGGCTCAGAGAGACTAGGTGTGTAGTCTCTAGGGGCAAGCTGGATTTGTCTAATTTGCAAAGACTGTAAGATGCTTGCAGGCAGGGCCCATATCCTGCTCATTTTCGTGGCTTCCCACAGCTCTTAGCTCATCCATATGGGAGAAGTATAAAAAAGTTCCAATAGGAGGATTACATTTCATAAGCCAATACTTGCCAAGATGCGGATGACTGATGATATGTTGATGATGACGTGTCCAAGTAACATATTTGTGTTTGAGACATATTTTCACCCCTTCCTGAGGTGATCAGTAGGGAAGGGGTAAAATTGGTAAATCAAATTGTTTGGTCAAATTCAACCGTGACACAGACTTAATCGTGGGTTGTTGGAAGTGACAGGACCAATCTCTCCAGGTTGTCGTAAAGATGAATGAGTTAGTGCATTCATTCAACACATACTTATTGATCATACACTATGTACTAGCCACTGTTCTAGGTACCTAGGGCACAACAAAGAACAAAACAGACAAAATTTTCCAACTTCATAGAGTTTATATGCTAGTAGAGGAAGGCAAAGAATACATGATACATAAGTGAAATATATGGTATATTACATGATGTTAAGTTAAAAAAAAAATATATGGTGGCTCAAGCCTGTATTTGGGAGGCCGAGACGGGCGGATGGAGATCGAGACCATCCTGGCTACATTAAAAAAAAAAAATAAAAAAAGCAGGCGGGCGCAGTAGCCCACTACGTGGCTCCCGGGACGGAGCTTGCAGTGAGCTGAAATCCGGCCACTGCACTCCAGCCTGGGTGACAGAGCGAGCTCATAATAAAGCAGGCAGGCACCGTGGCTGGATCATTTGAGCCCCAGAGTTTAAGCCCAGGAGTTTGACCCCATGAGTTTGAGACCAGCAAGATGGCACAACCCTGTCTCTACAAAAAATACAAAAATTAGCCAGGTGTGGTGGTGCATGCCTGTAGTTCCAGCTACTTGGGAGGCTGAGGTGGGGGCATCACTTAAGACCAGGAGGCGGAGGTTGCAGTGAGCCAAGATCACACCACTATGTTCCAGCCTGGGCATCAGAGTGAGATGAGACCCTGTTTAAAAATAAAATAAAATTAAAATTAAGAATAAAGCAAATAAGGAGACAGAATGTTGGGGGATGCTGTATACTGAATGTTTGTGTTCCCCTAAAATTTCTCTGTTGAAATCCTACCCCCCAAGGTAATAATATTAGGAGGTGGAGACTTCAAGACGTGATTAGGTCATGAGACCAGAGCATCATGAACAGGATTAGCATCCTCAAAAAAGAGGCCCCAGAGAGCTTTCTTGCCCCTCCTACCATGCGAGGACATAGTCATAGTAAGGAAATGGCCACCTAGGAACCAGGAAGTGGGCCCTCCCCAGATGCCAAATCTGCCAGCACCTTGATCCTGGGCTTCCCAGCCCCTAGAATGGTGAGAAACAAGTGTCTGTTATTAATAAGCCAACCAGTCTATGGTATTTTGTTGTAGCAGCCTGAACAGACTAAAACAGGGTTCAATTTTCAAATAGTATATGAATAGAAGGCCTGAGTGAGAAGGTGATCCTTTAGTCAAGATGGAGGGAGGTGAGGGAGCGAGGCACACAGGTCTCTGGGATAAGAGAACAGCAAATGCAAAGGTCTTGAAGCAAGGGTGCCACCGACTTTGTTCAAGAAATAAAGAGGCCCACAGGGCTGTAGCTGAGGGGAAAAGAGTGGTGGGAGATGAGATAAGAGGTGTCAAGACCTGGATTGTTCAGAGTCTTGCAGGCTGTGGGAGGGACTTGGGGTTTTGCTCTGAGTGAGCTGGGGCCACAGGAGCACTTTGTGTAAAGGAATGACAGGTTCTGTCTGACATTTTAGCTGAATCCCCTGGCTGTTATGTGGAGAGTAAACAAGTGGGGAGCGAAGGTCTGGCATAAGGAGACCAGCTGGGGGGCTGTTGCAATCATCCCAGCCACACAGAGATGCACATCCAGCGCAAGAGCAAGTGCACTGCCCAGAAGATGCCTAATGCATGGACTCTGTCAGGGCTGGCTGCATTTCCAGGAGCAGAAAGCATGAACCCGGCCAGGCAGGTTGGTTCACGCCTGTAATCCCAGCACTTTGGGAGGCTGAGACAGGTGGATCACCTGAGGTCAGGATATCGAGACCAGCCTGGCCAACATGGCAAAACTCCGTCTCTGCTAAAAATACAAAAATTATCTGGATGTGGTGCCACGCGCCTGTAATCCCAGCTACTCAGGAGGCTGAGACAGGAGAATGTCTTGAACCCAGGAGGCAGAGGTTGCAGTGAGCCCTGAGATTGTGCCACTGTACTCCAGCCTGGGCGACAGATCAAAAGTCTGTCTCAAAACAAACAAACAAACAAAAAAGTCGGGTCTAGGTGGTAGTTAATAGGACAGAAGGGAATTTGGATTTGGGACCTGGCAATTCAGCTGGTAAAACTCCCCTTCCATAGGTTTCAGCCATCAATCATTTCTCACCTGCTGTCTCTGTGGGCTGGCTATATTTGCCTGAATCAAGCACGTCACGCCTTTAAGTAACCAGAGTCAACCAGGGTGTCCTCATTTGTCCCAGTGTGGATGTGGTTGAGATGAAGCATGCTGATTGTGGAGTTTCCCATGATTTCTGCAAAGTCAAAATCCTACCTGTCTCTCCAATTCCAGCATGGGTGTCACCTGTTCTGAGAGGCTCTCCCTGGTTCCTTTCCCTGTGCAGATCCCTCACCCCACCCCAGGCTGAAAAGAAGCTGGGGTAGAAAGGAGCTGCCCTCTCCAGTGTCCTGTGATGCTGTCCCCTCTGTTTTGGTCTGGCCTGATGTACCATCACTAATTAGATAAAAGCAGCTCCTAACAGGCCCAAATCATGGCCTCTTGAAAGGCCCTCTATCTAGTGGCATTATTAATAATGATAAAAATGTTTTACATTGATATCTAGGCTCCACAGCTTTTAAAGATGGAAAATAGCGTATTCTAGGAGGCTGGAAAGCATTAAGGTTAGGATGTGGTTCTGGAACTCAATGATTGGAACTAGAACCCCAGTTCTACCACATGGGAAAATACCTTGACCTCATTTACAAACATCATTTAATATGTCTGTGTAAATGGTTAATCCATGCACACATATAAAATCCAAAAGGATACACAGTAAAAATAATTATCTTTCCATCCCTGTCTCATAAGTCATCAGTCCCCACATCAGAATTAACTGAAATGATCAGTTTCTTTTTCTTTTTTTTTTTTTTTTTTTTTTTTTGAGACGGAGTCTTGCTCTGTGCCCAGGCTGGAGTGCAGTGGCCGGATCTCAGCTCACTGCAAGCTCCGCCTCCCGGGTTTACGCCATTCTCCTGCCTCAGCCTCCCGAGTAGCTGGGACTACAGGCGCCCGCCACCGCGCCCGGCTAGTTTTTTGTATTTTTAGTAGAGACGGGGTTTCACCGTGTTAGCCAGGAGGGTCTCGATCTCCTGACCTCGTGATCCGCCCGCCTCGGCCTCCCAAAGTGCTGGGATTACAGGCTTGAGCCACCGCGCCCGGCCTTTCTTTTTTTTTTTTGAGACAGAGTTTTGCTCTCGTTGCCCAGGCTGGAGTGCAATGGTGCGATCTCCATTCACCGCAACCTCTGCCTTCCAGGTTTAAGCAGTTCTGCTGCTTCGGCGTCCCAAGTAGCTGGGATTACAGGCACCCACTACCACGCCCGGCTAGTTTTTGTATTTTTAGTAGAGATAGAGTTTCACCATGTTGGCCAGGCTGGTCTCCAACTCCTGAACTCAGGTGATCCACCCACCTCAGCCTTCCAAAGTGCTGGGATTACAGGAATGAGCCACTGCACCTAGCCTGCAATGATCAGTTTCTTACTTAACCTTTTGGAGTCTCCATTTTCTCTTCTGGAGCTCTTTCCTTTTGCCTTGTTGCACTCCTGAAAGTACACCTCAAGATGGGGCACCAGCAGCTCTACTGGGGCCAGCCTCGAAAATTGGGTCAGGGTTCTCACTCTTGTGTTGGCTCAAACTAGACCGGCCTGATTTGGAAATACAGCCTCAATGTGTGCCGCCAGTGTTTTTGTCAGTCCGCAAAGCATATAGGTTTCATTAAGCCAGGCTATGTGATCTGGCTTGAATAGATTATCCAAGGCATCCACCCAGTGAAAGAAAACCATGCTATCTCTTTGTATATTAAAAAACAAAAACAAACAAACAAAAACTTTCCCCCTAAAATTTCTCTTCTGTAGAATAAGAACAATGACACTCACTCATCCTCCCATCCAAGGCTTTTATAAAGTTCAAATTAAATTAGTGAATTGTGGAGCCCATACTAACGGAAGGATAGCCTACACAAACAAGGGACAGGAGCCTGGAACTTTCAGACTGACTGGAGCACATCACACCTTTATGTAACTAGAGTCAATCAGGGTGGGCCAGGCGCAGTGGCTTACACCTGGAATTCCAGCACTTTGGGAGGCCGAGGCGGGCAGATCACATGAGGTCAGGAGTTTGAAACCAGCCTGGCCAACATGGCGAAACCCTGTCTCCACTGAGACAGGGTTTTGACCTCATTTACAAACATCATTTAATATGTTTGTGTAAATAGTTAATCCATGTGCACATATAAAATCCAAAAGGTACAAAAGGATTCACAGTAAAAATAATTATATTCCCATCCCTGTCTCATAAGTCATCAGTCCCCACACCAGAATTAACTGACAGGATCAATTTTTGTTTTTTGAAGCGTTTTTGTAAAAATACAAAAAATAGCTGGGCATGGTGATACATGACTGTAATCTCGGCTACTTGGGAGGCTGAGGCAGGAGAATCACTTGAACCCAGAAGGCGGAGGTTGTGGAGAGCCGAGATCACGCCATTGCACTCCAGCCTGGGCGACAAGACCGAAACTCTGTCTCAAAACAAAACAGAGTCAATCAGAGTGTCCTCCTGGTCCCAGGTCTGGATGTGGTTGAGATAAAGCATACTGATTTGTGGAGTCTCTCATGATTTCTGAACAGTCAAAATCCTACCTCTCTTTCTGAGCCCAGTGTGGGTGTCACCTGTTCTGAGAGGCTTTCCCTGGTTCCTTTCCCTGTGCAGATCCCCCACCCCACCCCAGATGTGCTCTTTGCCTCTTCAGGGCCTCCAGCATCCCCTGCTTAGACCTCTCTGTGCTTCAGGAGGGCTTTCCCTTGCTTGCTGACCTGTTGCAAGGTGGCCTCCTGTGGTAGAGTGAGCAAGTCTTGGATTGTGACTTCCCCACCCACTGGCTATGTGACCTGCACAAGTCATTAAACATCTCTAAACCTCAGTTTTCTAATCCACAGATTTTGGTTAATAACGTTTACCCCTCAGGCAACAGTTCTTAAACTTCCACCTCTTAGGACCCCTTTATATTCTGAACAATTAAAGACCACCAAGAGTTTTTGTTTATGCCGGTTATATCCATGTATTATCCATATATTTACTATATTAGAAACATAACTGAGAAATTAAAACATATTTATTTATTTATTTAAAAATAACAATAGGAAACCCATCACATGTTGACATAGTTGTTTGAGACAGGGTCTCACTCTGTCGCTCAGGCTGGAGTGCAGTGGCATGATCTCAGCTCACTGTAACCTCTGCTTCCTGGGGTCACGTGATCCTCCCACCTCAGCCTCCCAAGTAGCTGGGACTACAGGCACACACCATCACACCTGGCTAATTTTTGTATTTTTTGTAGAGACAGGGTTTCACCATGTTGCCAAGGCGGGTCTTGAACTCCTGAGCTCAAGTGATCCACCCACCTCAGCCTCCCAACGTGCTGGGATTACAGGCATGAGCCACCGCGCCCAGCAACATAGTTATTTTTAATTTGTTTCTTTTCTTTTCTTTTTTTAGAGATGGGGTTTCACAATGTTGTCCAGGCTGGTTTTGAACTTCTGGCCTCAAACAGTCCTCCCACCTTAGCCTCCCAAAGTGCTAGGATTACAGGCATGAGCCACCACAACTGGCCTATTTTTTATTTTTAAACTGTTATTTAGCCAGGCATGGTGGCTCATGCCTATAATCCTAGTACTTTGGGAGGCTGAGGCAGGTGAATTGCCTGAGCTCAGGAGTTTGAGATCAGCCTGGGCAACATGGTGAAACGCCATTTCTACTGAAAAAAGAAAATAATACAAAAAATTAGCTGGGCGTGGTGGCAGGTGCCTGTAGTCCCAGCTACTCAGGAGGCGGAGGCAGGAGTATTGCTTGAACCCAGGAGGCGGAGGTTGCAGTCACTGCACTCCAGCCTGGGTGACAGAGTGAGACTCCGTCTCCATAAATAAATAAATAAATATAAGTAAAGTGTTATTTATATTTTCCCAAACAAAAATACTTACCAAGAAGAATATTCCTTTACATTTTTGCAAATTTCTTTAATAGGAGATAGCTGGATTCTCACATTTGTTCTACATTCAGTCTGTTGAGATACGTACTTTTAATTGAAGTATACGAAAAAAATCCAACCCCATGCAAATTTATAGTTGGGAAGAGTATTTTAGTAGTCTTCTCAAATTGTTATAGATATTCTTTGGCCCTACACCAAAAGTCAGTAAGTGGCAGTGTTTTAGAGTCAGTTGCCATGCGAAATCTGCACCTATGTCAATAAATTTTCCATACTCTGTTACATTAAATTCCATGGGTCTGGCCACGCACGGTGGCTCACACCTGTAATCCCACCACTTTGGGAGGCTGAGGTGGGTGGATCACTTGAGGTCAGGGGCTCGAGACCAGCCTGACCAACATGGTGAAACCCTGTCTCTACTAAAAATACAAAAATAAAATAAAATAAAATAAAAATTAGCCGAGCATGGTGGTGCACGCCTGTGATCCCAACTGCTTGGGAGGCTGAGGCAGGAGAATTGCTTGAACCCGGGAGGCAGAGGTTGTAGTGAGCCGAGATCGCAGCATTGCACTCCAGCCTGGGCAACAAGAATGAAACTCCATCTCAAAAAAAGATAAAAACATAAAAATAAAAATAAAATCCACTTCAAGTGGATCTTTTACCTATGCATGATTTTGTAACTTTTTACATTAGGCATTTGGGAAGTATTGATTTACTGAATATGCCAGTCTTCCAAAAGTTGATACATTTTATTCTCAACACAGAAAAATCATATGGCTAATATTGCCACCAATCTCATCAGAAAAGTCTGTCAGTACCAGGAAGCTGTCAGGCTCAACACGGTAGACACAATTTTCCCCAAATTCTAATTTTCACTTGAAAACTCAAATTTTTCAGCTGGATACAAAAACAGAAAAAAAGAAAATTCATATTTTATTATTGGCAATAAATACTGTCAGTCATTTTTCTTGAAGTGGCAGGCTCATTTGTTTATTTTTGAGAAAATGTCTATCCAGTCTTCAAATCTGATTAACCACAGTTTGTCTGCAGGCATTCTTTCAAGTAAAAATGATGTTCCATGAGAAAAGTGACTAATTCAGCTTGCAACTCAATCACACATCATACAAAAGCACAAGTACCCTTCCTTCCTTCCTTCCTTCCTTCCTTCCTTCTTTCTCTCCCTCCCTCCCTCCCTCCCTCTCTCTTTCTTTCTTTCTTTCTTTCTTTCTTTCTTTCTTTCTTTCTTTCTTTTTCTTTCTTTCTTTCTCTCTTCTCTCTCTTTCTTTCTTTCTCTCTCTTTCTTTCTTTCTTTCTTTCTTTCTTTCTTTCTTTCTTTCTTTCTTTCTTTCTTTCTTTCTCTCTCTCTCTTTCTTTCTGTCTCTCTCTCTCTCTCTCTCTCTCTTTCTTTCTTTCTTTCTTCTTTTTTGAGACTGGGTCTCAGTCTGTCACCCAAGCTGGGGTACAGTGATGGGATTTTGGCTCATTGCAACCTCTGCCTCCCGGGCTCAAGCAATCCTCCCACCTCAGCCTCTGGAGTAGCTGGGACAACAGCCATGCACCACCATGCCTGGCTACTTTTTGTATTTTTTTGTATGTTGCCCAGGCCGGTCTCCAACTCCTGGACTCAAGCAATCTGCCCAACTTGGCCTCCCAAAGTGCTGTGGTCTCAGGCATGAGCCACCGCACCCAGCTCACAAGTACTTTTTCTTGAGACAACTATTGTACTTTAGAATTTACTAGAAGTACTTTCTGTGTATTTCTCACTTTTTTGCACAGAATGGTAAAAAGACATGGACTCAGGTGGAGATTTAATGAGATTAATAATTTTTACTGCTTTCCTAATGACATTTTTAGTGAAATGAATATTTTTCCTGCAAGTGTGGTGAAGAATGTAGTGACCATTAGTACAGTTTGGTGCCACTGCCTTGATTTCTGCTCAGTCACCAGCAGTCCTACCCACTGGCTTAGTCCATTTTTTGTTGCTATCAAAGAGTACTTGAGACTGAGTCATGTATAAAGAAAAGAATTCATTTCTTACAATTCTGGAGGCTGGGAAGTCAAGGTTGAGAGGCCTGAATCTGCTGAGGACCTTCTTGCTGTGTCATCCCATGGCAGAAGGTGGAAGGGCAAGAAAGCACATGAGACAGAGAGAGGAAGGGTGCTGGACTCATCCCTTTATGAGGAGCCCGCTCACACCATAACTAACCCACCCTTGCCATAACCTCTTAAGGATCCCAACTCTTAATACTGTCACAATGGCAATTAAATTCCAACATGAGTTTTGGAGGACACGTTCAAACCATAACACCCACCATTGCTCTTTCACCATCAGTGCAAATGTCAGTACAGTGAAAAAGGTAAATAAGTTACAGTATTATAATGAAACTAGTTTCAGCCTTGTGGATCCCCCGAAAGGATCTTAGGGACCATTGGGGTCAGCAATCTATACTTCAAGAATCACTGCCTATAGAGTTATTGTGAGAATTAGATAAAATAATATATGCAAAGCAGTTGGCATGGTGCCTGAAACATTCTAAGTGCTTAACTCCATTTATTGCTAGTACTCCATTTATTCTTCAAAATGATTTCACATATTTCATTTCCCAGTGACTTCTATGTCCTCACCACATCTAGCCCAAACTGCCTTTGTAGAAAGAACCTCACTGGATGATACTTTTTTCTGAGCGTCTCAAAAGAAGGGCATGTATTCATAACCAGAAGCCTGCCTAGTATCCAACTTATTTAAATGAATATATGAACTAGTCAAGGCAAATGTGCCAAATTCCATTTTATAGACAAAAAATGCTGTATGTTTGAGACTGCCTGATTTTTCAGTTGCAAGGTCAATGCTGTGGGCAGTGTGGGGGTGGGGTGGAGAGGCGGGGGAAGGTTAGGAGGGCGGGGTGGAGAGGCAGAGGTAGGTTAGGGGGTGGGGGGTGGAGAGGGGGAGGGGAGGGTGGTGCGGGTGGAGTGGAAAGGCATGGGAGGGTGGGGGTGTGGGGTGGAGAGGCAGGGGAGGGCTAGGGGAGTGGGGTGGAGAGGCAGGGGAGGGTTGCGGGGGATGGGCAATGGAGGGTTAGGGGGGGGGGTGGAAGGGGGGGGGTTGCGGGGGATGGAGCGGAGAGGAAGGGTGGGTTGGGGGGTGGAATGGAGAGGCAGGGGAGGGTTGGGGGGTGGGGTGGAGAGGCAGGGGAAGGTTGGGGGGTGGAGTGGAGAGGCAGGAGAGAGTCGGGGGTGGGGTGGAGAGGCAGGGGAGGGCAGGGGGTGTGGAGTGGAGAGGAAGGGGAGGGTTGGTGGGTGGGGTGGAGAGGCAGGGGAGGGCTGAGGGGGTGAGGTGGAGTGGAGAGGCATGGAGGGTTGGGGGTGGGGGTGGAGAGGCATGGGAGGGTTAGGGGGGATGGGGGGTGGAGAGGCAGGGGAGGGTTGGGGGGAGTGTAGAGTGGAAAGGAAGGGGAAGGTTGGGGGTGGAGTGGAGAGGCAGGCGAGTGTTGGGGGGTGGTAGGGTGGGTGGAGTGGAGAGGCAGGGGAGGGGGGGGTTGGGGGGGGGGGGGGAGAGGCAGGGGAGGGTTGGGGGGTGGGGTGGAGAGGCAGGGGAGGGTTGGGGGGTGGGGTGGAGAGGCAGGGGAGGGTTGGGGGGGGGGGGGGTGGAGAGGCAGGGGAGGGTTGGGGGGTGGGTGGAGAGGGGGGGGGGGAGGTTTGGGGGGTGGAGTGGAGAGGCAGGGGAGGGTTAGGCACCAAAGTGGGGATTATTGATTCTTTCCTTCTGTGAACATGCTGTCTCATCCTTCCATTTACTTAGGTCTTCAATTTCTCTTGGCAATGTGCATACAGGTCTTGCTCGTCTTTCATTTAAATCATTCCTAGGCACTTTATGTTATTTTCAATAGATTGAAAGAATCAATATTATGAATATGTTAATGTTCCTTAAATTCAATGCAATTTCTAATCAAAATCCCATCAAAACAAGCTAATTCTATTTATTCATTCATTTATTTGTTTATTTATTTATTTTATTTATTTATTTTTATTTGAGACGGAGTTTTGCTCTTGTTGCCCAGGCTGGAGTGCAATGGCGCGATCTTGGCTCACCACAACCTCTGCCTCCCAGGTTCAAGCGATTCTCCTGCCTCAACGTCCCTAGTAGCTGGGATTACAGGCATGTGCCACCACGTTCAGTTAATTTTGTATTTTTAGTAGAGACGGGGTTTCTCCATGTTGGTCAGGCTGGTCTCAAACTACCGACCTCAGGTGATCCGCCCATCTCAGCCTCTCAAAGTGCTGGGATTACAGGTGCGAGCCACCACGCCCAGCCAAAACAAGCTAATTCTAAAATGCATAAAGAAATGCAAAGGGGGCTGGGCGCAGTGGCTCAAGCCTGTAATCCCAGCACTTTGGGAGGCCGAGACGGGCGGATCACGAGGTCAGGAGATCGAGACCATCCTGGCTAACACGGTGAAACACCGTCTCTACTAAAAAATACAAAAAACTAGCCAGGCGAGGTGGCGGGCGCCTGTAGTCCCAGCTACTCGGGAGGCTGAGACAGGAGAATGGCGTAAACCCGGGAGGCGGAGCTTGCAGTGAGCTGAGATCCGGCCACTGCACTCCAGCGAGACTCCGTCTCAAAAAAAAAAAAGAAATGCAAAGGGGCCAGGTATGGTGACTCACGTCTATAATCCCAACACTTTGGGAGGCCAAGGTGAGTGGATTGCTTAAGCCCAGGAGTTCAAGAACAGCCTGGGCCACATGGCAAAACCCTGTCTCTATAAAAAATACAAAAAATAAAAAATAAAAAAAAGTAGCCAAGCATGATGGCATGTGCCTGTGGTCTGAGCTACTTAGTTACTTGGTAAGCTGAGAAGGGAAGACAGTTTGAGGCTGGGAGGTTGAGGCTGCCGTGAGCCGTGATCACACTCCACTCCACTCCAGCCTGGGGAACAGAGTTAGATCCTGTCTCAAAAAAAAAAAAAAAAAAAAAAAAAAGGATCTGGGGTACCCAAAATAATCTTGGAAAAGAAGAAAAAAATGTTAGGACTTATACTACCTGATATGAAGACAATAAAACTATGATTGAAGACAATGTGGTATTGGGAAAGGATAAACAATGACATCAATGGGACAGGAGAGTTCAAAAACAGCCACACAAAATACAATCCACTGATTTTGATGAGAACATCAAGGCAATTCAATGGGTAAAGGGCAGTTACATCAATAAATTGTGCTGGAACAAGTAGTTATTCATATAGAAGCAATGAATCTTGACTTTCATCTCATACCATACACAAAAATTAATTCAATTTTTTTATACACCTACACATGAAAACTAAAACTCTAAAGCCTCTGAAAGAAAACGTTAGAGACTATCTTCACAAACTTGGAGTAGGCAAAGATTGTTAAGGTAGGGACAGAAAGCTAAATAAGCATGAAGGAAAACTTCCTCTATTCCCAGAATCTCCCTCTGGGCTGGCAGCCCCTCCTGCACCTCTGGGTGCTAATACTTGCCCCTGATGCTCCATGCAAAGCCCCCAGCCCTGCACTCCCATCACCATGGGCGTCTGAAAGTTGAGGGTCTTTGGGTAGCATTTACACAATTTTTGCCACAATTTATTCAACATTTCCCTTTAAAGCATTTCCTTTATTATTATTATTATTATTATTTTATGTATTTATTTTTTGAGACGGAGTCGCCCTCTGTCGCCCAGGCTGGAATGCAGTGGCACAGTCTTGGCTCACTGCAACCTCCACCTCCCAGGTTCAAGCGATTCTCCTGCCTCAGCCTCCCAAGTATCTGGGACTACAGGCATGTGCCACCACGCCCAGCTAATTTTTGTATTTTTAGTAGAGACAGGGTTTCACCATATTGGCCAGGATGGTTTCAATCTCTTGACCTCATGATCCACCCACCTCAGCCTCCCAAAGTGCTGGGATTACAGGCATGAGCCACTGTGCCTGGCCTATTTATTTATTTTTGAGACAGAGTTGCGCGCTTGTTGCCCAGTCTGGAGTGCAATGGTACCATCTCGGCTCACTGCAACCTCTGCCTCCTGGGTTCAAGCAATTCTCCTGCCTCAGCCTCCCAAGTGGCTGAGATTACAGGCACATGCCACCACACCCAGCTAATTTTTGTATTTTTAGCAGAGACGGGGTTTCACCATGTTGGCCATGCTGGTCTCAAACTCCTGACCTCGGGTGATCCACCTGCCTCGGCCTCCCAAAGTGTAAAGCATCTCCTTTTCCCTTACATCTTGTCCTATCTATTTTGGCCCTATCCTAAATAATCACTGCTGTGAAATTCCTAGTTTGATAGGTTTGTCATTTTTCTCCATTACGTATTGGAATAAATGGTAACTGGTAAATGTTTAAAATGTGTGAACAACCTAAAATGTTTTCATGTACTGCACTTAGGGTTTTTCCATGTTCTTGTGTAGGAATGTGTGTGAGCCTGTCTGTGTGGGGGTGAGTGTGGGTGTGGGGGTGAGTGTGGGTGTGGAGGTGTGAGTGGTGAGCACGCATGTGTCTGTGAATGTGCAAGTGTGTGTGCCTGAGTGTGTGGTGTGTGAGTGTAGTGTGGGATGGGGCTGGAGGAAGTCTAGGCTGACTACATAATGATGAGTCCTAGTCTGGGTGACCCACACTTCCTGGCAATGAGCCACACTCACCAGGAACCAGGCAGGGCAGAGGAAAGGCGTGTGAGGCAGAGACCCCCACCCCCTTTTCTGCTCATTGCCCACAGGCTCTCAGAGGAGAGGAGGCTCTGTCAGTGGCCAAGGGAGCACCTGGTTACGGCCCGGCAGCCTGGTAACCATCACCAGGGACTGGGAGTACTTCTGGGAACAGCAGGCGGGGGCAGATCCTTCACTGCTATATTTACAGGTCTGATTTTAGCACAGGACCTTAGGCGAGGGACTGAGATCCAAAGTTTTCAGTATGTTCTTCCCCCTGGCAGCCTTGTGCAAGGGGTGTTTTTACAGGAGCGCAGAGAAGCCAGGAGAGTTCCTCAAGGTCCCACAGCTACGACATTCGGAGTTAGAGGAGGACCCAGGCCTTCCGGTTCTAAGGTCAAAGGCTTTTCCAATATAGCAAGGTCGTACGGCACCTCCCAAAAGCACTGTGCCACCTGCTGCCCAGGTGTGAGAACCCAGGAAGGCGTGCCAAGTGCCACCTAATTTCATTGGCTCTTCTTACATGGGTCTGCCTTTGTGGGCTCAGCTGAGTGGTTCTTGTGCCCATCTCCATGACAAATTCCTCAGCCAGAAACAGCTGGCCTCCCGCGCACAGGAGACCCATGAGCCGGGGTGATATTCCATAGAGCACCTGGCCTGGAGGGCACTGACTGAACACAACTAACTGCAGCTTGAGGAATGGGGGCAGGGTCCTGAAGGTGGGGGGGGGTGGTTCCTGAGGAGGCGTCACAGCAGCCAGTGCACTGGGGACACTTGTGGGGCCTCAGGACTGACTACTGACGACCAGGAAGGAAGGATTTGCATATGTAAATAATCCATATTGGCACACCCGCACACTGTGGCTGCATGCCAGCCTTGCTCAAGAGGGCTCCTGTATGTTCACTCTTCTCAGAGGCAGAAGATGAGGCAGTTCTTTTCTCTGTCCCTCCCTCTTTTGCGTTATGTGAACTGGGCCCTGTAGTGCCAGGCGCAATACTGAAGATAAGAAGATAATAAAATCCAGAGCCCTGCCTGCCCGCAAGGAGCTCGGGCCTGGTTCCCAGGAGATGTCCTCTCGATGATCTGGCCCCAGTGCTAGGCTGTCAAGGGGCCAGGTTGGTTAGTGCTGGTCAAAGGGCACACAGAGAACCCAGACCTAGTCGTGCATGCATGCCCCCCACAGTCCTATTTTGGGCCTTATAGTGAAAAATATACATAGGAACTAATAAGGCTAAAGAGGTTTCATGTTAGAGAGAGCAGGATACATCCTGCAGCATGCAGGACCATCGCCAGCTCCAACCAGAGTGTTATTTGGGAGGCCCCAGACTCCTGCATAAGGACCTGCCTTCATCTCGCGTAGCCATTCCAAATGTTAGTGAACACAAAATCACGCTAGGGGGGTCATGGTTAGAGATTTATTTTAATATGTAATGGAGGCTGAGCATGGTGGCTCATGCCTGTAATCCCAGCAGTTTGGGAGGGCAAGGCAGGTGGATTACTTGAGGTCAGGAGTTCAAGACCAGCCTGGCCAACATGATGGAACCCCATCTCTACTAAAAATACAAAAATTAGCTGGGCGTGGTGGCAGGTGCCTGATTCCAGCTACCTGGGAGGCTGAGGCAGGAGAATCGCTTGAACCCAGGAGGTGGAGGATACAGTGAGCCGAGATCGTACCACTGTACTCCAGCCTGGGTGACAGAGTGAGTAAGACTCCATCTCAAAAAAAAAAAAAAAAAAAATATATATATATATATGTGTGTGTGTGTGTGTGTGTGTGTGTGTGTATGTAAAGGAGACAAATGACAAGCCTGTCAACTAGGAGTTTCACACCACTCTCATAGCAGCTGCTGCCCCCTACACTTGCTTATTCCATCTTTGGCTCTTTCTGCTCAGAACTCAGAGTCCCAGGGGAGGAAGCTGGAATGACAGCCCCAGCAAGACTGTGCACAAGGAGAGAAGGAGTCCCCCTAAAAATCAAAGCTGGGCCTTGCTTTCAAACGAAGGGCAGAATATAAGCTGGACCAACAAATAACAGCAAATATTCCACTGGTTTAGGAGTGAGGTGGGTGGTGCTGGGATAGGGCATGGACTTGGGGCCAAGGAGACCTGGGTTAGGACCCCAGCCCTGGCACGGCTGGCACTGTGGACATCCGCCACTTAAAACCCACCAAGCTTCCACTTGCTCCTGGGAGAAAGCCTCCAGTTCTTTCAAGCCTCTGCATGCTCTACCTCCAGACTCATCGCCTGGACGGGAGCCATTACTTTTCTCTACAGAGCTTTCCCTCTTCCCTTCCTCTGTGTATAGCTAACACCTCCTCAGCCTTCAGGCCTCACTCACAGCCTCATCGGCCTGGTTGCCTAAATATATATATATGAAGAGAGAGAGATTGAGATTTTGATTTTAAGGAATTGGCTCCCGTGATTGTGGGGGCTGGCAAGTCCCAAATCTATCAGGTAGGCCGGCAGACTGGAAACTCAGCTAAGAGTTGAAGTTGCAATCTTGAGCTCAAAACCCACAGGGCAGCAGGTTGGAAACCCAGGCAAGGGTTCGATGTTGCAATCTTGAGGCAGAATTTCTTCTGAAACTTCAGCCTTTGTTCTTAAGCCCTTCAACGGATTGAATGAGGCCCACCCACATCACGGAGGGTAATCTGCTTTACTGAAAGCATAGAGGCCAGGCACAGTGGCTCACACCTGTAATCCTAGCACTTTGGGAGGCTGAGGCGGGCAGATCACTTGAGGTCAAGAGTTCGAGACCAGCCTGACCAACACAGTAAAACCCTGTCTCTACTAAAAATACAAAAATTAGCTGGGCAGGGTGGCGCATGCCTGTGGTTCCAGCTATTTGGGAGGCTGAGGCGGGAGGGTTGCTGGAGCCCAGGAAGTCAAGGCTACAGTGAGCCATGATCTCACCACTGCACTCCAGCCTGGGTAACAGAGTGAGACCCTTTCTCAAAAAATAAAATAATACAAAGGTTTAAAAAGATAAAAAAAATTAAAAATAAAAGAAAATAAAGCCATCCAGGTGCGGTGGCTCACACCTACAATTCCAGCACTGTGGGAGTCTGAGACAGGCAGATGGTTGAGCCCAGGAGTTCAAGATCATCCTGGGTAACATGGCAAAACTCTGGATCTACAAAAAATGAAAAAAATTACCCAGGCATGGTGGTGTGCACCTGAAGTCCCAGCTACTCAGGAGGCTGAGGTGGGCAGATCACTTGAGCCCAAGTGGTGAAGGTTGCAGTGAGCCGTGATCATGCCACTGCACTCCAGCCTGGGTAACAGAGTGAGATCCTGTCTCAAAAACAAACAAAAAAAAAAAAAAAAAAAAAAAAAAGAAAGAAAGAAAAGAAAAGAACAAGAACAAGAAAATGGAACTTAAGTTCAACCAATCATAGGTGGCCAACTTGGTGTATATTACATTATCTCGAACTTCCCATAGGATAGTCTGAATAAGGGAATTGCTCAAACATTAACCAGTCAAATAATTTTTTTGCTCTCTTCTGCATTCGCCCTATAAAAGCCTTCCCCTCATACTCCATTAGCAGAGCCCCAAGCCTGCTTTAAAGTCTGTGTTTTAGGGTTGGGTGCAGTGGATCACTCCTATAATCCCAGCACTTTGGGAGGCTAAAGCGGGCGGATCACCTGAGGTCAGGAGTTTGAAACCAGCTTGGCCAACATGCCGAAATCCCATCTCTACCAAAAATACAAAAATTAGCCAGCTGTGGTGGCTGGTGCCTGTAATCCCAGCTACTTGGGAGGCTGAGCACGAGAATCACTTGAACTTGGGAGGTGGAGGTTGCAGTGAGCTGAGATTGCTCCACTGCACTCCAGCCTGGGCAACAGAGGGAGACTTCATCTCAAAAAAAAGAGTGTATTTTAAAATCACCCTATAAAATCCTGTTTTAGAGATGCCCAGTTCATGAGTTGCTGTTTGCTCAAATAACCTCTTTAACGTTTTAATGTGCTTCAGTTTACCTTTTAACATTCCTGAGGTGTGAATTTGTATTATTTATTCTCAAGTCTTCAGATGCTTATTTAATCTGAAGATTTAGGTGTTTCTTTAGTTTTGATCAATTCCCAGCCATTTTCTCTTTAAATATTGCTCCTTCCTCATTTCCTCTTTGATCTCATTTTTCCCTCTATGTCTCTTAGCCACAATTGCTTCCATACTGTTCTTGTTGTGCTGCTGAGAGGGTGATTTTTTTCAGAGGCATCATCCAGTTTGCTAAGTGTCTCTTTAGCTCTATCTTGTTCTGCTGTTTAATTCATTAATTTTAATAAATAACCCTTTTTTTTTTTTTTTTTTTGAGATGGAGTCTTGCTCTTGTCACCCAGACTGGAGTGCAATGGTGCAATCTCGGCTCACTGCAACCTCTGCCTTCTGAGTTCAAGTGATCCTCCTGCCTCAGCCTCCCGAGTAGCTGGGATTACCATGCCTGGCTAATTTTTTTGTATTTTTTTAGTAGAGATGGGGTTTCACCATGTTGGCTAGGCTAGTTTCGAATTCCTAACCTCAAGTGATCCACCCAACTTGGCCTCCCAAAGTGCTGTGTAAAATTACAGCCGTGAGCCATGGCACCCAGCCCTAAATAATTCTTAAAGTTGTATTTTTCATTTCTAGAACTTGTACAGAGTACCTTGGGTTTTGCTTCTGTCAGGGCCCTAGGTTCTGGACTAACTTTTTTTTTTTTTTTTTGAGACAGAGTCTCCAGTCACCCAGGCTGGAGTGCAGTGGCATGATCTTGGTTCACTGCAACCTCCACCTCCTGGGTGAGGTTGATTCTCCTTGCCTCAGCCTCCCGAGTAACTGGGATTACAGGTGCACACTACCACCTTTGGCTAATTTTTGTACTTTTAGTAGAGAAGGGGTTTCACCATGTTGGTCAGGCTGATCTGGAACTTCTGACCTTAAATGATCCGCCTGCCTCAGCCTCCCAAAGTGCTGGGATTACAGGTGTGAGCCACCACACCCGGCCTCTGGACTGACTTTTAGATTAACTTTTTGGCATAGGAATCCTGGGACCAGTGGCATGCCAAAGCCGGGGATGAGGCGGGAGCAGTCCATCTCTCTCCTCCAAGTGGGGGAGGCCTGGCCTTTCCATCTTTCACATGAACTTTTCTCCCATCCAAGACTTTCTATAGAGAAAACTGTTGCTCCTTTTGCAGACCCAGTTAGTAGTTTTTCCAGCCTTTCTTTTCTGTGACTGAGATATTCCTCAAGGCTCCAAGCTGTATTCAGATGGATCAGTTCCAACTCTCCTGCCTCAAAAAGCCTGGGGCTGCCTCCTGTTTTTGAAGGGGCTTTAGAACTCTGGGCTCTAGGCCTTAGGGCCTGTATCTAGTCAAAATCTCACAAACCAGAGGCTTAGCCCTCACTCCATTTTTTGGCTTTGAGTTCTTGGAACTGTTTCTGGAATCTGGGGTTTTCCTTTCTCTTGAGCTCAGCTTTGTATTTTCAAGTGTTTTTCTTGTATTTTATGCAGCATTTTTATAGTAATGAGAGAGGGGCTGTCTGAAACAGTGCAATCTGATGTTGCTAAAAGCCTTCTGCTGCATTGACTTGTGATTATTCAAGGAATATAGTCCTCTCCACTAGACCGTAAACCCCATGAGGCAGGGGCTATGTTGACTTTGCCGAATGCTCAGCTTCCAAAAAGGACCAACCACATGGCAAGGGCTCAATACATACATATATATATATTTAAAGACAGTGTCTCACTATGTCGCCCAAGCTGGTCTCAAACTGCTGGGCTCAAGTGATCCTCTTGCCTTGGTCTTCCAAAGTGCTGGGATTACAGGTGTGAGCCCCTGCACCTGGCCCCTCAATAAATATTTTTGAATGAATGAACACAGATACTCTCTCTAGGGGCATTAATACCTAAATCTTAGGGCTGCTGGGAGAATTTAACAAGAGAATATGTAACATGCTTGGTATATGGTGGCAACTCAGGAAAGGTAACCATCACCATAATCTTGTCTGTTAAGGCAAAAGCTTGAATGATGGCTTCCTTGCAATTCAGCTCCTACCCTCATCTCAGACAGTAGTCCTGGCCCAGGAGGGCAGGCAGGTTCTGTGGGTGTGGCCTCTTGCCACTTCCCAGAGTACAAGGTCAGCCCTTCCACCAGAACAGCCGCAGCACTGTGGTTTTGTTTTTATTTTTTATTTTTTTTGAGATGGAGTCTCGCTCTGACACCCAGGCTGGAGTGCAGTGGCTCAATCTCGGCTCACTGCAACCTCTGCCTCCTAGATTCAAGTGATTCTCCTGCCTCAGCCTTCAGAGTAGCTGGGATTACAGGCACCTGTAACCACACCTGGCTAATTTTTGTATTTTTAGTAGAGCCAGGGTTTTGCCATGTTGGCCAGGCTGGCCTCGAACTCCTGACCTCAGGTGATCCTCCCGCTTTGGCTGCCTCCCAAAGTGCTGGAATTATAGGTGTGAGCCACTGCGTCCGGCCTGGAAACAGAATTTGAACATTGATATATGTGTGTGTGTGTGTGTGTGTGTGTGTGTGTGTGTGTGTGTAATATCTCCTTGGACATATTGGAAGGATAACCCATTAAGGACTATAATAATAATATGTATTAAATTCCTATTGTGTCAGACACCCTCTTTAGTTTAATGCTATTCATTAACTGCTAGGTGGGTACCATCCCCCACTTTACAAATGAGGAAACTGAGTCTGAGTGATCATAAGTAGTTTACCCAAGGTCCTGTAGCTGATACGGCAAGAGCTAAACTCCTCTGACTCCCAAGCCCAGTCTCCTGCTACCAAAGGATTTTCTTTCCTGTGAATGAGAAATTCACTCGGAGCCCTGGTTCCCAACTTTGACTACTTGTTGGCCTCTCCTGGGAAGCTTTACAAAATCCTGATGCTTGAGTCCTACCCCCAGAGATTTTATTTAATGGGAAATCAGGATTTTTTAAAGTTCCCTAGGTGATTTTAACAGGCATCCAAGGCTGAGCGCCACTGGCTTAATGGGTTCCAAATCCCACATCCACCAAGGTCTTTGGCTGTAAATGTCACCTGGCCTGACCATCCCCAGGACTGGAAAGAAGGCCAAAGAAGTCCAGGACAGGAGCCCACCTCAAAGTCCAAGGTCCATAACTGGTGCCTGTAACTGCTTACCCAGAGCCAAACTGGGAAATAGGCACCAATAATAGTAACAACATAATGGTGACAATAATAAAAACAAGGGTTCAAACAGTATTTCAATAATTTACTTATTGTGATGTAGCAGGCGCCTTGCATACTTTACCTCATTTGTTTCTCACAGCAATGCTATGAGGGAGGTGCAATGAATCTCTCCATTTTACAGATGAGAACACTGAGGCACAGGCAGGTGAAGTCCAGGGCCACTCAGCGAGGCTGGGCGGGTTGTGTTCTGGACCACTGGCTTTTCTATGCTGCCTTTCCAATCCCGGGCTGCCTCCAACTTGGCAGTCCCCGGGTCCCCTCAGAACTCTCCCGCTACTCACAGCCCTAGTGCTGGATTTGCTGAGGGCCTGCCTCGAACTGGGGAGGTGGGGGTGAGCAATAAATGTGGATAAGGGGCCTGGCCTGTCCCCCTCCACTGGATCTCACAGTCTGGCAGGGGCGACGAGGCCAGAGCAGGTAGAATGAGACACAGAGGATGGGTGGGGGGCGAAAGTGGTGAGATTCACCCTCAGCCACCAGTTGATGGAGAGATCCTAACCCTTGATCAGCAGGCTTCTAAGACACCTCCCGCCACCGCATCCCTTGAGGCCAGTGCCTGAGGCTGGATCCCTGAGCCCTCTTTCTGCACCCGCACAGTTTCTGGAGGAGGACCATGTCATGGTTAGGACACACGTGGGTTCAAGACCAGACACCTCAACTCTGCAGACCTGGCTTCCTCACCTATGACATCCCTCCTCCCAGGTTTGCTGGAAAGATTGAACCAGCCGGACACAACCAGTGCCTGGAGTCGGCCTGGCATAGTGTGGGTACAGTCCCTCTCTCATCCTCACCCTGCACTCCTCCCAGCACCCAGCCTGGCTGCCCAGCCACTTCCCAGCACCAGCTTTCCATGCGGGAATGGAAACTCTGAGAGGGACCACGTCTCTTTGTATTTCCCCAGACTGAATTGTTCACAGCTGGCGGCGTGGCCGAATGACTCACCCCTCCCGGAAGGATGCCCATGTCAACCCAGCAGCTTCATGCAGGTCAACGCTTGTTCCCTCAGCACCCAGTAAGTCCGTGACTCTTATCCCTGGCTGCACACCAGAATCAGGGGGTTTGGAAGCCACGAGGCAAGGAAGAGGCAGTGGGTCAGGATCTCTGGGGGGAGGCCTAGGCATCCACATTTCTTACACGGTCTCTTTCATAGGTCAGCAGAGGGTCTTCAGTGTAAGAAGACCAGGGTGTTTGCTTAAAATACAGAGTTCAGGCACATGCCCACACCAGGTGAATCAGACTCTGGGGATGGGTTGTACAACCTGTTTGAACTCCTTTCCCTGCAGGATTTCTTTCTTTTTTCACAGGAAGGTTTAGAAACTACTTAGAAGAAGCCAGTGTGAGGAATGAATGAGCCCAGCTGCGCAAGGATGTACCCTTGAGATGAGAGGATGGTCAGGAGCTGGAGAAGGTGAGGGCTGAGGGCCAGGAGGATGAAGAGGAACCTCAGCTGAGGGAGAGACCAGTCTGGGCTAGGGAAGGTGAGGTTGGGAGGCCTCTTGGAGGAGGCAGCTACATTCCTCTCATTCCTTAAAGGTGAATTTCTGAGGGTAGAGTTTTAAGGGGGCAAATGGAAAGGGAAGGAGCAGTATTTATCTATCTATCATCTATTTATCTATCATCTATCTATTATCTACCTATCATCTATATATCTATCATCTATCTATCATCTATACATCTACCATTTATCTATCATCTATTTTTCTATCATCTATCATCTATCTATCTATCTATCTATCTATCTATCTATCTATCTATCTATCCTCTCCCCCCAATCCCCTCCCAGCGTTAACCAGCTCACCCTGCGGCAGTGGGAGCCTCTAGAGCTGGGTGTGTTGGAGGTGGGTGTGTTAGACTGCTCGGGTTTCCATAACAGGATACCAGAGACTGGATGACTTGAACACCAGAAATCGATTTCTCATAGTTCTGGAGGCTGGAAGTTTAGGATGCCAGCAAGGCAGCTTTCACTCCGAGGCCTCTCCTCTTGGCTTATAGTGGCTGCCGTCTTGCTATGTGCTCACATGAGCTCTTCTGTGAGGGAGAGGGGGGTGAGGGAGGAGAAGATGGGGAGAGGGCAGGGAGCGCTGGGGAAAGAGGGAAGAGGGAAGGGGAGGGGAGGGAGGGAGACAGAGTCAGAGACAGAGCGTGCTCACTCTCTCTTGTGCCTCTTACTAATCCTGTTGGCTCAGAGCCCCACTCTTATAACTTCATTTAGCCATAATCACCTCCCTGAAGGACCTGTCTCCAAATACAGCCACATGGAGCATTAAGGCTTCGAGGTAGGAACTTTGGGGGACACAATTCAGTCTGTGGCAGTGGCTTCTTTAACTTCTCAGCTTGCTCAAAGGACCATGCTGGAACTCACAGCATCCTCTGGGGAGACTGGACCAAAGAGGGAAAGGGTGTGGGTGACCGTTGAGTCCACCTTGTGCTCTAGTTCATAAACTGACCTAGGGGTTGGGGGTGGAGGAAGCCTTGCCTGTGCTTAGGCCTCTGGAGACCCATGTATAGGAATAAAGGAGATTGGGATCCAAATAGCCCACAGGGCTGGCCTCGGGGATCCCTGGGAGCCAGACACAAGGACAGCAGCCACGGCCCAGGTGACTAGGAGCTTCCCAGGAAGCAGCTCTGAGGGGCACTGCAGCCTCTTAGGCAGATCAGCCTGAGCCCAGCTGCCTTCCCCACAGCATGTGTCTGGAGTGTCACAGGCAACACGTATCTGTTCATTCATTCATTCATTTATTCATTCAACACTTGCTATGTAGCAGGCACTGTGCTGGGCTCTGCAGCTCAGCTGTGCATGAAACAGACAAGGCCCTGCTCTCATGGAGCTTATATATGAGACAGGCAGCAGACAGGACAAGAAACAATTCAATATCTGATGTGATCAAGTCAGCTCACGAGCGTGAGGAAGAAGCATGAAGCAAGGCTCAGAGAGGGAGTGACTGGGGTGGAAGGTTCCACGCAGTCCCCTGAGAAGGCGGCATCAAGTAGAGAGAAGCCTGATGGAGTAAGACAGGGAACCTGCAGATCTGTGGGGAAGGGCATTTCAGGCAGAAGGGACAGGAAGTACAGAGGTTCTGAGGCCAGAAGGACCTTGGCACACGTGAGGTGTGGCAAGGAGGCCAAATGGGTTGAGTGGAGGGACAAGAGAGAGCCGTGGTGAATGGATTGAGGGGCAGGCAGAGCCAGGTCACTGGGATGAGTGGGGTCCATCTGTTTCTGTCTGATGGGAGGCCATGGAGGTTTTGGGCAAAGGAGTGGCATGACTTAGGTTTACGAGATTGGCTTGATGCTATGTGGAGAATAGATGGTGGAAGGTCAGGTGGGGAGCTGAGAGACCCAACAGGAAGCCACTGCAGGTCAGGGAGAGGAGGTGACGCTTAGGGGTTAGAGACCTACCTGTCATTCGCTTCCAGATGGAACTGACTGCTAGGGAGAGGCGGGGTCCCCTGGAGAAGCAGATGGGAGAGCAGAGCAGGAGGAGTGAGGAATGAGCCCTGGCCTCCAGCTTGAGGAGGTCAGGAAGAGGAGGCTGAACCAGCTCAGGAGACTGAAGAAGAGCCAGTGAGGTACGAGCGGGACCAGGCAAACGGTGTCCTGATGACAGTGCGTGCAGAGGCAAAAAAGAGGGGACGCTGACCTGTGCCAAAAGCTGTGAACTTGCCCAAAAGACGAGGACCACCCCAGACCACCCAGATGGGAAGTCGAAGGTTACGACAGCTTTGACCGGAGCAGCCGCAGAGCAGGGCTGGGGGCTCGGGCCTGATGAGAGTGCATGAGAGAATGGGATGGAAGGAGCTGGAGATGCAAGGCAGGCAAATTAGTTGGGGGGATTTTGCTAGAAAGGATCAAAGAAACGGAACAGTCAGGCTGGTTGGCCATGCAGGAGGAGGGAGGAGAGGACACAGCGTGTGGCCCCGATGGCCTCAGGAGGGGTTTTAAAGCTGCAGAACAGGTGGTCAGGGACACCGTGTCAGTCACTGGGCAGGCTTGGCTCCCTGAGGGTGGCAGGAAAGAGGTGGATCAGGGCAAGGTGTTCTAGGAGATAGAGGGCTCTGCCTGTGTTCTTTCTCCCTAGCCATCTTTGTGTTTCGGAAGCTGTTTTTTTATTTCATTTATTTATTTTTTTGAGACAGAGTCTTGCTCTTGTTGCCCAGGCTGGGGTGCAATAGCACAGTCTCGGCTCACTGCAACCTCCGCCTCCTGGGTTCAAGCGATTCTCCTGTCCCAGCCTCCCAAATATCTGGGATTACAGGTGTGCACCACCACACCCTGCTAATTTTTGTATTTTTAGTAGAGATGAGGTTTCACTATGTTGGCCAGACTTGTCTCGAACTCCTGACCTCAGGCGATCCACCCACCTCGGCCGCCCAAAGTGCTGGGATTACAGGCGTGAGCCACTGTGCCTGACCAGGAAGCTGTTTTTTAGAATCATGGAAAATAGCAACTAAAGAAAAATTTGTCACCTGAAATGCTACCCCCGATTACTAGCTAAGAGTGTAGCTGGGATAGAGGCTGGTGGTAGAAGGATCCAAAAGAAAGAATGAGCTCTAGGTAGAGCCGACGGCTGAATCTGGCTGGGTGGGCCTGGTCAGAAAAGCTGGCCTGGCTGACATAGCAAGCACAGGACAGGACGGACAGGATATCAGCAGTTCACAGCCTCATGACCTGGGACTTTCCTTACCACTGGGTGGTGCATTGACTTTGGAACCTACTGGCTACAGCGGAGGACTGTTGATGCTGAAGGGCTCATGGACCTCTGGTCGGGTAGGAGCCCTTCCTGCTGTCCCAGCATTCTCAGAAGGATAGTCCTGCCCCACCTGGGAAATATGAGGGCGACTTTTGCATCCAGAAAAAGGATGTACCAGCTGGGTTGCGTCCATTTAGAGTAACAGTGACCCTTGCTACTCAAAGTGTGGTCCTTGGACTGGCAGTATTGCCATCAACTGGGATCTTGCTAAAAATACAGAACCTCAGGCCCCACCCTAGTCCTACTGAAGCTGTGTGTATTTTACCAAAATTCGTAGGTGACTTCTATGCACATTAAAGTTTGAGAAGCACTGGCTTAAGTCACTTATCCTCAGACTTGCTGCACTTTGGAATTACCTAGTGAATCTTAAAATATACTGATGCCTGGGTACCAACCACCCTGCAGTTCCCCAACACTCCCAGAAATACTGATTTTACTACTACAGGGTATGGCCTTGGTACCAGGAATTTAAAAGCTTTTCACAGGATCATAATGTGCTGACTTAACCACTAACTTTGAGAACCACTACCAGAAGCCATAAAGATGTTTATCTGGGAGTTAGATTCCAGGGTAACTCTAGGTAGACTCAGCAGCCCCAGGATATAGCAGAGGACTCATCACTATCAGGACTTGTTTTGTATCCTTAGGCTTGTTGCCTTGTGATTAAAGATGGTTGCCATGTCTCCTAGAATACTGCACTTACCTGAGGTTCAAAGGTTGGGAAGAGAGCACAAGTGCGAGGAGGGAAGAGAGCTTGTTTTGTGACTTCTCTCATTTTGTCAGGCAGGGAAAAACTTTCCCCAGATCCCAGCACTTCAGAAGGCCAAGGTGAGAGGATCACATGAGGCAAGGAGTTTAAGACCAGCCTGGGCAACATAGCAAGACTCTGTCTACAAGACAAACAAACAAGGCCAGGTGTGATGGCTCACATCTGTAATCCTAGCACACTGGGAGGCTGAGGTGGGAGGATTGCTTGAGCCCAGGAGTTCCAGACCAGCCCAGGCAAAATGGCAAAACCCCATCTCTACAAAAAATACAGAAGTTAGCTGGACCTGCAGTCCCAGCTACTTGAGATGCTGTGGTGGGAGGATCACCTGAGTCCAGGGGTGTCAATGTTGCAGTGAGATGAGTTTGCACCAGCCTGCACTCCAGCCTGAGACCCTGTCAATCAATCAACCAATAGAAAAAGAGAAGTATTTCCCAGAATTCCTGCAACAGATATCCCCTTTATTTTCATTGAGCAAAGAGAGGTAACCCTTAGCTGCAAGGGAGTCTGAGAAAGCACATTTTTAGCTTTTTCACTTTCTTTTTTTTTTTTTTTTTTTGAGACGGAGTCTCGCTCTGTCACCCAGGCTGGAGTGCAGTGGCCGGATCTCAGCTCACTGCAAGCTCCGCCTCCCGGGTTCACGCCATTTCCTGCCTCAGCCTCCGGAGTAGCTGGGACTACAGGCGCCCGCCACCTTGCCCGGCTAGTTTTTTGTATTTTTTAGTAGAGACGGGGTTTCACCGTGTTAACCAGGATGGTCTCGATCTCCCGACCTCGTGATCCGCCCGTCTCGGCCTCCCAAAGTGCTGGGATTACAGGCTTGAGCCACCGCGCCCGGCCCAGCTTTTTCACTTTCTATAGTAGGAAGCAGAAAATGGAGAACGGGGTTAGAAAGGACCGTTAGCCAGTCATCAGTATGCACCATAAAATGCACATGAGATATAAATGTTCATGTGGCAAACTTGATAAATTAAATAATTAAGTAATTAGTTGGCTAGGTTTTCAATGGAAGAAACAGAAAAGATGGGGTCTTCTATTAATTTTCTGTTGTTAACTGATTTGATCAATTGATCTTTTTTTTCTGTTTAATTGATTTGTTTTATGTTTGTTCAGATAAAAAAGTCAAAAAGTTTTCTTTAAAATACAAGGGTCAGGTGTGGTGGCTCATGCCTGTAATCCCAGCACTTTGGGAGGCCAAGGTGGGTGGATCGCCAGAGGTCAGGGGTTCAAGACCAGTGTGGCCAACATGGGGAAACCCTGTCTCTACTAAAAATATAAAAATTAGCCAGGCGTGGTGGTGGGCACCTGTAGTCCAGCTACTCGGGAGGCTAAGGCAGAAGAATCACTTGAACCCAGGAGGTGGAGGTTGCAGTGAGCCAAGATCATGCCACTGCACTCCAGCCTGGGTGACAGTGAGACTCTCTTTCAAAAAATTTAAAAAATTAATAAAATAAAATAAAATATAAGCACCTTTGAAGGCAGGTGTTCCCATCTGAATGTAAATGTTGTATATTGTTCCTAGCTCAATGTCACAACGCTCAGTAAAAATAGAGGTGAAGAGTCCAAAAAAATAAGATGGCAGACCATATTCATTCATGCTCTACAAACTAACAAATGTGCTGTCTAAAACAGCTGCATCTAAAAACCCTTAGGATTTTGTATCTGTTTAACATAGAAATTCAACTTCTGGGAATTAGTTCAAAGGAAATAATCATGTATCCATTTCAGAAATAGTCATTGCTGGCCAGGCATTGGTGGTTCACACATGTAATCCCAGCTCTCTGGGGAGGCCGAGGTGGGCAGATCACTTTGAGTCCAGGAGTTCTAGACCACCCTGGGCAACATGGTGACACCCTGTGTCTACAAAAAAAAACCACACACACCCGCAAAATAGCTGGGCGTGGTGGCACATGACTGTAGTACAAGCTAAGCAGGAGGCTGAGTGAGAGGATTGCTGGGACTAGGGAAGTGGAGATTGTAGTGAGCCAAGATTGTGCCACTGCACTCTGGCCTGGGTGGCAGAGTGAGACCCTGTCTAAAAACAACAACAAATGGTCATTGCCATGCTGCTTATAAAAATTGGAAACTCCCATGACAGGGGATTGGTTGGATGATCCAGCCACATACAATGGAATACTACGCAACATAAAAACAACAATGTTGAGGCCGGGAGCGGTGGCTCATACCTGTAATCCCAGCACTTGGGGAGGCCAAGATGGGTGGATCACTTGAGGTCAGGAGTTCAAGACCAGACTGACCAACAAGGTGAAACCCTGCCTCTACTAAAAATACAAAATTAGCTGGGGATGATGGTGCACACCTGTAATCCCAGCTACTCTGGAGGCTGAGGCATAAGAATTGCTTGAACCTGGGAGGCAGAGGTTACAGTGAGCCAAAATCGCACCACTGCACTCCAGCCTGGGCCACAGAGCGAGACCTCATCTCAAAAAAAGAAAAAACATGTCAAACAGTATTTAATGGCGTAAGAAAATGTTCACAATATATTATTAGGTGGAAAAAACAATATGTAAGGCAATATATAGTAAATCACATTTTTATTGTGATAAAGTATATTTATGCTAGGAAAAAACCACTACAAGGAAACACGACAAAAATATTGCCTTTCTGGATGGTAGGATTATGTAAGGTTTTGCTTTTTTTCTTTTGATTAATCTACATAACTTTTTTTTTTTTTTTTTTTTTTTTTTTTTTGAGACAGAGTCTCACTCTGTTGCCCAGGCTGGAGTACAGGGGCACAATCTTGGCTCACTGCAAGCTCCGCCTCCCGGGTTCACGCCATTCTCCAGCCTCAGCCTCCCAAGTAGCTTGGACTACAGGCCCCTGCCACCACACCTGGCTAGTTTTTTTGTATTTTTAGTAGAGACGGGGTTTCACTGTGTTAGGCAGGATGGTCTCAAACTCCTGACCTTGTGATCTGCCTACCTCGGCTCCCAAAGTGCTGGGATTACAGGTGTGAGCCGCCAAGCCCAGCCAACGTGTTTTATTTCATTATAAGGAAACAAGTTAGGGAGAGTCACGCAGCCTAAACAACCTAGCATATGTTTGTGGAGCCCAGATGAGAACTCAGGTTTCCCTTTCTTCTACCTTCTCTCCACCCAACACTCCACTCCCCACCCCCAGGCTAAGCAAGACACCATCCCTCCGTTGCTGAGAATGTCCTTGGAGGCTTCTGGAGACCTGGCCCACTTGGCCAAGTTTATGTTTTGGTGGAAACTCTTAATGTTTCCATTGTCTGACTTAAGAGTCTTTAAATTATTCATCTTAATTAAGTGCAGCCTGGGTGTTCTTTGACAGAGCCCTGGCCCAGTGGATTTTCTTTACCTCTTCTTTGTTTTAGAAGCCAAGAATAAAAAGGGTTTAGAGAGAGGACAGACTGTTGGCTTTGCTGTGTCTACATCTGAAAGGCACCCATTCTGCTGGGAGAAATGACGGCATGGCCATTAGGCCTGTCTGACATCCCACACAGTGGTTCCTTAGGGTCTTGGAAGCCGGCAAGAACTATCTCTCTGCAGAAGTAGCTGCCTGGGTTTCGAGGTGAGTCAAATAACATCCCTTACTTGAGTAGCTTCACGAACAGACATATCCTTTCAGCTAAGACCTGCATTCTTACTGTGTGCCAGGTACTGGGGGCGCAGCAGACAGCAAGGCAGGCAACAGAGGCCCTCTCTCAAGGGACTTATGATGGGGTAGGAGAGGAGATAGAACAAATTAGTGAACTGGCAATTAAACAAGGTGACCTCAGAGAATGGTAGATGCAAGGAAAAAATAGTGCAGGGCAAAGTAAAAGGCAGTGATGTGGGGGGAGGGAACAAGTATAGACAGGTGACCATGGGTGGCCTCTCAGAGGTGGTGGCATTTGAGCTGGACCTCACCGGTCATCAGATCATGAGCAAATCCAGGGGAACAGGTTTTCAGATAGAAAACAGCTAAGAGAAAGACTTGTGTGGGAATGAACTTGGCCATTTTTATAGGAAAGGAGGGAACAGTGGGAGGTCTTTTCTTGGAATAAATTCCCAGAGTGGGTAATAGGACCAGAAGTTACAAACATATTTATGACTTTGAATATATATTGGTGGATTGCTTTCCAAAATCAACACATATCGTGTAGCTAATTGTTAGCAGTCATTATCCTTGGGGAGTGGAATGCAGGGGTCAACAGCATAAGTAGAGGGACTTTAAAGTTTCTATCTTCTGAGCCAGGTAGGGTGGCTCACACCTGCAATCCCAGCTACTTGGGAGGCTGAGGTGGGAGGGAACATTGCTTGAGCCCAGGAGGTCCAGGCTGCAGTGAGGTATGATTGCACCACAGCAGGCCAGCCTGGGTGACAGAGTGAGACCCGGTTTCTAAAATAAATACATTAATTAAGTAAGTAAGTAATACATTAATAAATAATTTTTAAAAGTTTTCCATCTTTTGTATGGCTTGAATTATTATTATTTTTTTTTACCAAGGGCATAACATTTTTTTTTTTTTTTTGAGATGGAGTATTGCTCTGTTGCCCAGGCTGGAGTGCAGTGGATAGAACTCAGCTCACTGCAACCTCTGCCTCCTAGGTTCAAGCGTTTCTCCCACCTCAGCCTCCCAAGTAGTTGGGATTATAGACGTGCACCACCATTTCCAGCTAATTTTTGTATTTTTAGTAGAGATGGGATTTTGCCATGTTGGCCAGGCTGGTCTTAACCTCCTGATCTCAAGTGATCTGCACTCCCTGCCTCCCCCTGGCCTCCCAAAGTGCTAGGATTACAGGCGTGAGCCACCGTACCTGGCCACATATTATTTTTATAACTTAAAGAGACATAGTGTTTTAGGACATTGGTAATAAGCAGGGTGGTAAATATGTTTTATTATTCTATTTTTTTTTTTTTTTTTTTTTTTTTTTTGAGACGGAGTCTCGCTCTGTCGCCCAGGCTGGAATGCAGTGGCGCGATCTCGGCTCACTGCAAGCTCCGCCTCCCGGGTTCACGCCATTCTCCTGCCTCAGCCTCCCGAGTAGCTGGGACTACAGGCGCCCACAACCGCGCCCGGCTAATTTTTTGTATTTTTAGTAGAGACGGGGTTTCACCGTGGTCTCGATCTCCTGACCTTGTGATCCGCCCGCCTCGGCCTCCCAAAGTGCTGGGATTACAGGCGTGAGCCACCGCGCCCGGCATTTTTCTAAATACTATATATGCATTACACAAATTATGTTATATATATTAAATATTTTATAATAAAGCCTTGGGTTTTTTATTTTTATTTTGTCTGTGTGTGTGTGTGTGTGTGTGTGTGTGTGTATTTGTGTGTATGTGCGACTCTGTTGCCCAGGCTGGAGTGCAGTGGCATGATCACAGATCCCTGCAGCCTTGACCTCCCAGGCTCAGGTGATTCTCCCACCTTGGCCCCCTAAGTAGCTGGGACCACAGATGCGTGCCACCTCGCTTGACTAATTTTTGTATTTTTTGTAGAGATGAGGTCTTGTCACATTGCCCAGGCTGGTCTGGAACTCCTGGGCTCAAGTGATCCTCTCGATTCAGCCTCCCAAAATGCTAGGATTACAGGCATGAGCCATCACACTTGGCCAGCTTTGGGTTTTACAAAATGTACTAATTTTTACACCATCAGGTAGCTATAAATGTGACACTTTCACCACATGCTTATGAGGATTGATGATTATTACTCTTTGACATTTTTGCTTCTTTATTCAAGTTCCGTCACTGGTTTGCTCTGATATTAGATAAGTCACTTCAGCCTCGGTAGGATTCAGTTTTTTGTCAAACAGGAAGAAAGATCCTTCCAACCTCTCAATTTTCTAACAGAATTGCTCACAGAATTAAACAAAATAGTAAATGGAAAGGCACTCTGCAGATTTTTGAATGCAATAAGATAGAATAGAGGAAAGAGAATTGAGAGGGAATTGTCATCTGGAATGGAGTTTCCCTTTCCAAAATGAATATATATCATGTGACCAACTGTTAGCACTCACTATCCCTGAGGAGTGGGATGCAGGGGTCCAAAGGATGAGAAAAGGGACTTTAGAGTTTCCATCTTCCATCCACATCTCACCGGGGCCAGCAGCTTCTCCATAGAGCCTTCCTTGACTCTACCTTTCACTCTGATCTCTCTGTTCTCTAAATTCTTTCTTTCTTTCTTTCTTTCTTTCTTTCTTTCTTTCTTTCTTTCTTTCTTTCTTTCTTTCTTTCTTTCTTTCTTTCTTTCTTTCTCTTTCTTTCTTTTCTTTCTTTCTTTCTTCTTTCTTTCTTTCTTTTTCTTTCTTTCTTCTCTCTCTCTCTCTCTCTCTCTTTCTTTCTGTCTTTCTTTCTTTCTTGATGGAGTGTTGCTCTGTCATCAGGCTGGAGTGCAGTGCCACAATCTTGGCTCACTGCAACCTCCACCTCCCAGGTTCAAGCAATTCTCCTGCCTCAGCCTCCTGAGTAGCTGGGATTACAGGCGCCTGCCACCACTCCAAGCTCATTTTTGTATTTTTAATAGAGATGGGTTTTCACCGTGTTAGCTAAGATGGTCTTGATCTCTCAACTTCGTGATCCACCCACCTCGGGCTCCCAAAGTGCGGGGATTACAGGCACGAGCCACCGTGCCCGGCCTCTAAATTCTTTCTTTTTTTCTCTTTGAGGTTATCATAAAACAGCACATTCTCTAAATTCTAACTCAAATGTTTTTGAACTTAAGGTTGTTTGACTTTATACTATAATTGTTTAATGTACATTAATGATGATGTCCCTCTTACTTTCATTTCCTGTAAAGGAGGGTCCACAGAAGGCATGGCATTTCAATGGTGGAATTTTAGGCATTAGCGAGCAGGTCAAAGAGATATTTTTTGGGGGAAAGAGTGGTCTTTTCAGATTCTAAAATTACAGAAAGTTGGATGTATTGGGAGGAGCTTCAAATTAAACTTTCAAAGACATAGGTTATAGTCTGGGTGTTTCAATTGCTAGCCCTGAGCATGTCAAGTCTTGTAACCTTCCTGATTTCAGTTTCTTGAGCTAGAAAAGGGAGCCTATGAATAACTGCCCTGCCCACTTCCTTATGGTGTTTTGGGGATTTGGTGAACCAACATGCAGTTAAAAAGCTTTGAAGATGGTGGGGTTTTGTGGAACAACAAGGGCCTAGTGCTATAATGTGATGACTTCAAGTGTGCCCCACAAAGTCATTCAAGGGATACACTCACACAATGCTTGCTGGCTGAGGCTGGAGGGAAGGGATTCCTCTCATTGACCCTGAGTGTCATGCACAGACCTCGGGCTTTGGCTTTAGGCAGAACTTGGTTCACCAATAGACCTCCTCCCCTTCCCAGCACATGGGAGATTGTACCTCTCAGCTCCCTTGCTGTTGGGTAGAGCCATGGGGACTAGTTCTGACCAATGAAACAATAGAGGAAGTTCACTTCCAGGCTAGTGAAACACTCATGCGTGATTCTCCATTCTCTCTCTTTCCCTCTCATGGCAATTGTAGAGGAGGCCTTGTGTTGACACTGGGGGACCCAAAGATCACAGCAGCCAGGATCACTGAGTCCCTGCTTGGAAGGTGGCTGTGTGAAGGAGAAATATACACCAGTCGTGTAAAACTGCTGAGATTCTTAGAACTGTTTGTTACTGCAGCACAACCTAACCTATCCTGTCCAATGTATAGCCTGAGTCTCAGGTGCCCCTCCTCTGGGATAATAACACGTATTGCACATGTTTGTGGTGAAGATTTAATGAGAGAATGTGTGAAGCTCTTAGCTCAATGTTGGCTCGTGGGACGAGCTCATGAAATAGATTCCTGTCCTCTCTGGCAGGGTACTGCATTCTTGACAAAGGCAGATAAGCCCACCTGACCAGACCTTCCCTTGGCCCTCAGAGGCACAACAATGAGGTCAGGAGTTCCTCATGGAAGCAGATGCACAATCCTTATTAACCTGCAAGTATTATGAGTTCTGTCTCTCCACACTTCCCATCTCTTTTCATAGAAATCCTGGGGCAGTAATTTGAGGCTGCTGAGAGATGTGGCACTGACAGCCGCTGACATCCGTCTTTCGTTTGCAACAAGCTGTGGCAACTCCACTTTCCCCACCCCACCTCCACCAACTGGCTTCTCTTCTGCTGGGGGTAGGGGTGGGGACTGAATGGCTGGGGAGTCGGTGGTGGGTGGGGAGGGGCATTCCTTCCTCATTTACCATGATCTGTCCCCCTCAGCCTAAGGGAAGCATTTGGGAAGATCAGCATTCAGTAGGGCTTCTGAACCTCGCTTAGTACGTGCCTTGACTCAGTAAAAAACCAAATAATTGCAAAATAATAAAGAAAGAAAGAAAATAAAAACTCTACGCTGTGGGTGCCTTTTTTGTTTTTTGAAGTGAAGGTGAATGAAATGGTGATATGCTAGGAATAAACCATAAACTCGATGCCTGAAAAGGTAGAAACAAAACTTCTATGGAAAAGTACCTTTCCCCACCCCCCACCTTTTCCTTTTTTGAGGCAGGGCTTGTTCTGTCACCCAGTCTGGGGTGCAATGGTGTGATCTCGGCTCACTACAACCTCTGTTTCCTGGGCTCAGACGATCCTCCTACCTCAGACTCCTGAGTAGCTGGGACTACGGGTGCGCACCACCATGCTCAGCTAATTTTTTAAGAAATGGGGTTTTGCTATGTCGCCCAGACTGGTCACAAACTCCTGGGCTCAAGCAGTATGCCTGCCTCAGCTCCTAAAAGCGCTGAGATTACAGCTGTGAGCCACCATGCCCAGCCACCTTTTCCTTTTCAATAATGGTCCAAGATGTGGTTCTGTCCGGGTGCTTCTGCAACCAGGCTGGTCCTTTTAGCTGAATCAGGAAAGTGATTTCTTGAATCCCACAGAGAGGAACTGGAGAGCTTAAAAAGCCTTTAGAAAGTTAACTCAGGGTGATTGTAGTCTTTTCCAGAGCCAGGAACTGAGGCCTCACCGGACACCTTCCCCCACAATGTCCTCCCACTCCTCCGTGAGCTCACACATCCAGGCACACACATACCCATTCAGTTATGGAGGAGAGGACGGGAGCAACTGGAGAAGCTTCCAGCCTAACCTTTGAAGACTCAAAAGAAATTCAAGTCCATTTTCAAAGTGTAGCCCTGGCTGTGGTGGGGCCTGGTCCTGACCTGCAGGAGCTGTGGCTAGACTAGCAAGGAGCTACTCCAGACAGGCCAGGAAAATAGATTCCACTTCCCACACCCCACCTTATGAGAAACAGATGACTCCTTTCTGAGAAACGGTGAGCGCCTCCAGAAATCCATCCCTGTCCCCTTTTTTATTTTGTTCCAAAGCAAATACTTCCCTTGGCTTCTGTTCTCACGTCCAGACAAGCTCTGCAGGAGCGGAACTCCCAGAGCCAGGGACCTGGACTTGAATGGAAGTCAAAGAACCTATGGGTGAGCTATGACCACAGACTGGTGGGCTGATTTCATAACAAGTGCTCCAGACTTACATATCCAAATAAGCATTCCCTTCAAAATCATCACCTAGGTAGGCTATAGGTTTACTTCAAGGGTAATTAACAAAGGTATCAACATTGATGGAACATCTGCCAAATGTTAGGCTCGCGCTAAGGGGCCTATGGGTATTAGCCCATTTGACCCTCACAGCCTCAATAACATGAGAAAACTGAGGTTCAGAGAGTCACATCACTACTGGGTGATAAGGCTGAACTCAGGTCATCTGACTTCAAAACCGGGGTTAGAATGACTTTCAGAGTCAGGAGTGAACGCAGTCCTTTAAGATCTCACTGCTGGCATAAGGGCCTACCTTTATCAGGTTCAGCCAGTGCAATCCAGAGCCGTCACACTCTCATTATTTCATTGAAATCTCTCCACAGTGTGACATGCGGGTGATCACCACGACCTTCGTAGGCAGGAAGCTGGGTAACTCAGAGAGGTTACGGAACTGGCTATTACAAGAAGTGGCACTGAGATAACTCTTGGGAATGATTTGACTTCTGGAAACAGCCAAAAACTATTTGTAGCAAAGTCAACTAAACTGGGTAAGTCCTCAAGGTGGGCAAAATTAGGCATACTCAATAAAAATTTACACAAACTGCTCATCGTGTGTGGTACATAGGCTGGTCATGAAGACATGGCCTCGGTTCTTAGCAGCCTGAGCCAAAATCTGCCTCCTTGTAATTTGCCTCTGGGGCTCCAATTTGAATTTGGAGGTGCATTGAATTGGTCGATTTAATACCCCTACCCCTCTTCCACGCCTTCCTAACAAGCCTGGTTATCTGATTACCAAACTGGGCAGACTAGAAGCAGCAAATTAGAAAACACAGAGATGTGGCCAGGTGCGGTGGCTCACGCCTGTTATCCCAGCACTTTGGGAGGCCAAGGTGGGTGGATTGCCTGAGCTCGGGAATTCCAGACCAGCCTGGGCAACATGGCGAAATCCCATCTCTACTAAAAATACAAAAATTAGCAAGGCGTGGTGGTGTGCGCCTGTAATCCCAGCTACCCAAAAGGCTGAGGCATGAGAATCACTGGAACCCGGGGAGCAGAGACTGCAGTGAGCTGAGATTGTGCCACTGCACTCCAGCCTGGGTGACAGAGCAAGACTCTGTCTCAAAACAAAACAAAACACAAAAAATTAGCCATGGTTGTGTGCACCTGTAATCCCAGTCACTCAGAAGGCTGAGGCATGAAATCACTTGAACCCAGGAGGCAGAGGTTGCAGTGAGCCAGGATTGTGCCAGGATCGTGCCATTTTACTTCAGCCGGGGCAACAGAGTCAGACTCTGTCTCAAAAAAAAAAAAAAAAAGGAAAGAAAAGAAAACACAGAGATGCATTATTCAAATCACCTGGGAAGTTTCTAACCTACTGAAGTCTGGGTTCCCCTCCCAGAGAGTCTATTTTTATTGGTCAGCTTTGGGGCCCAGGTATGGTTTTGTGTGTGTGTGTGTGTGTGTGTGTTTATTTATTTTTGGTTTTTGTTGTTTTTTTGAGACGGAGTTTCGCTCTTGTTGCCCAGGCTGGAGTGCAGTGGCACGATTTCTGCTCACTGCAACCTCTGCCTCCCAGTTTCAAGTGATTCTCCTATCTCAGCCTCCTGAGTAGCTGGAATTGCAGAAGCATGCCACCACGCTTGGCTAACTTTTGTATTTTTAGTAGAGACGGGGTTTTGCCATGTTGCCCAGGCTGATCATGGACTCCTGAGCTCAGGCAATCCACCCACTTCGGCCTCCTAAAGTGCTGGGATAACAGGCATGAGCCACCACGCCCAACCACATCTCTGTGTTTTCTAATTTGCTGCTTCTAGTCTGCCCAGTTTGGTAACCAGATAACCAGGCTTGTTAGGAAGGCGTGAGCCACCGAGCCCAGCTGTGGTTGTTATTTTTGAAGTTCATCAGGTAATTTTAGCCAGGGTTGGGAACTGCAGTGTTAGGAAGAGAGAATTTAGACTAGTTCAAGGTGTCACAGGAAGCGAGCACCAGAGCTGGGCTTTAAGCCACAGCCCACCTGAACCTTCAGACTAAGCAAGTGCTCAGTAAATATGATGTCAACCCTACTGTTCAAGGGTGGCACCATGAAAGTAAATCCAGCTTTCCAGTGAGATCCTATTTGCCAGGGATTGAGGCAGGTGCCTGGTCCCTGCCTCCTCCATTCCCGAGAGCCAAAGGAGGCCCAGGGGTGGTACTGCCTGTGTTCCTGCCTTGCTGCTGCTTCTTCCTTGTTTTATTTGAGACAGCGTCTCCCTCTGTCACCCAGGCTGCAGAGCAGCAGCACAATCTCAGCTCACTGCAACCTCCACCTTCTGGGCTCAGGTGATTCTCCTGCCTCAGCCTCCCGAGTAGCTGGGATTACAGGTGTATACCACCACACCTGGCTAATTTTTGTATCTTTAGTAGAGACGGGGTTTCGCCACGTTGGCCAGGCTGGTCTTGAACTTCTGACCTCAAGTGATCTGCCCACCTTGGCCTCCCAAAGTGCTGGGATTACAGGTATGAGCCGCCACACCTGGCCCTGCCTTGCTTCTGGTAAGATTTTGAATCCTTGTCTAATTTAATTTAGCTTTACAGGGAGTGTGTGTGTGTGCGCGCGCGCGCGCGCGCGTGTGTGTGTGCGTGCGTGCATGCATGCATGTGTGTGTGTGTGTGTGTCTGTCCATCTGTCTGTATACCCATAACCTTTAGCTTGAGGGGACATGAGGAGAGGGATGGCCCCCTGGTCCTGGCACTTTCCTGCATGAGACTGATAGGAATAGCAAGCCACAGACACCGTGACAAGGATGGACTGGGACTGTCTCCATTGTGACTCCTCATTGGAGAAGCCACCAAGGAGCCAGACCCTGCCTGGTCCGTCTCCCTGGGAAGCTCTGTACTTCAGCGTCTCTAGTTGTCTTTTTTCATCAGTGCAAGGTTCCCCCAGGCGCTCGGGTCCTGGCTCCACATACAGATGCATTTGTCAGTTGCTACACCCCTTACCTTTCCCTTCCATGGCTACCACATCCTTCATCCCTCAGCACAAGGACATACTTTATCTTTGAGAGAGCAGACCGGAATTTCAGGCCAAGAATAAGGCACGGGTGTGGAGTGATTAGCTCAACTTCCTACCATCTATACAGTTTACCAAATGCTTCCACAGATGCAATTTCATTTAGTACATCTTCAAAATAACCTTGTATAAAGGATAATTTTATGTGTCAACCTGACTAAGCAACAGGGTGCCCAGATATTTTTGTCAAACATTAGTCTGGGTGTTTCTGTGAGAGTGCTGGGTTGAGAGGAACATTGAAATCAGTGGACTGCACCTTCCCTCCCGAGTTTCTGGGTGGGCCTCATCCAATCAGTTGAAGGCCTGAACAGAACAAAGGCTGACCCTCCCCTGAGGAAGAAGACAGGATTCTTCCTGCCTGTTGACCTCCAAGCTGGGACATCAGCTTTTTTCCTGCTTTTGGACCCTTTCCTCTGATGAGACATCGGCTCTCCTGGCTCTCGGGCCTTTGCACTTGGACTAGAATGAAACCATTTGCTCTCCTGGGTCTCAGCTTGCCGACTCACCCTGCAGATCTGTGCATAATCACAGGAACCAGTTTCCTGTAAGAAATCTCTTCCGGCCAGGTGCAGCGGCTCACACCTGTAATCCCAGCACTTTGGGAGGCTGAGGCGGGTGGATCACTTGAGGTCAGAAGTTCAAGACCAGCCTGGCCAACAGGGTGAAACCCCATGTCTACTAAAAATACAGAAAATTAGCCAGGCGTGGTGGCACGCACCTGTAATCCCAGCTACTTGGGAGGTTGAGGCAGGAGCATCGCTGGAACCCAGGAGGCAGAGGTTGCAGTGAACCGAGATCTTACCACTGCACTCTAGCCTGGGAGACAGAGTAAGACTCTGTCTCAAAAAAGAAAAAAAAAAAAAAAAAAAAAAAAAAAAAGAAATCTCTCCCTCACACATCCCATTGGTTCTGTTTCTCAGGAACACCCTAATACACCTTGTCTCACAGATATTGCTAATCTTCTCATTTTACAGATGAGAAAATATTCGAGTCAAAGCCACTGCATATGTGGCCAGCCCTGAAAAAAGTTCTGTAACTTGTTCAAGGTCAGTGTCAGTGTCCTCAGTAGAGCAAGACTTGAAGGTGGGTTTAATTTATTAAATTATATAGCCTTTCTGGGAACTCTCTTTCTCAAGCACAGGGCCCCCCTTGAGAACCCAACCCTCAAGGGGCTACTCCTGAACTTAGGATTAGCTGTCTCCAGCCCCTGAGAGGCCTGAGAAAACTGAGTGTTTCTTTTCTGGGCTCCAGGTTCTTCCCAATTTAGCTCTGGATTAAAGTGTGCTCTCCTGATGATGGGCCACTGACACCCACTCAGGTGTGCGCTGCCCTTACCTCTCTAACAGCAGCACCTGGATTTTGCTCACTCTCACTCTGCTCTCATTGCCCGCTCCTTTCTCGCCATGTTTCGTGCATTGTGCAGCTCACCTTGACCAGGTAGAGCTCCCACTTCAGCCCCCTCCCCATCTTGTCCAGTACATGCCTGGATCTATGATCTCTGATTCTTTCACAGGGAGCTATGCAAATGGATATTGACAGATGAGTTAAACACAGGCACTGTCCTTCCCTGTTCTACAGTCCTTTCCTTTTTTTTTTTATTTGAGATGGATTCTCACTCTGTCTCCCAGGCTGGAGTGCAGTGGCGCAATCTCGGCTCACTGCAACCTCTCCGCCTCCCCAGTTCAAGTGATTCTCCTACCTCAGACTCCTGAGTAGCTGGGGTTACAGGCGCGTGTCACCAAACCCAGCTAATGTTTGTATTTTCAGTAGAGATGGGGTTTTGTCACGTTGGCCAGGCTGGTCTTGAATTCCTGACCTCAGGTGATCTGCCCACCTCGGCCTCCCAAAGTGCTGGGATTACAGGCGTAAGCCACTGCGCCTGGCCAGTCCTTTCCTTTTTAAAGAGCTGAAAATATTTCAGAACCCACATAATTTCCATTTTGTTGTCAAGCCACAACCATTGTTTCAGAGAGAAGGCTCTATATGAAAAAGACTAGGTCTTTTTTTTTTTTTTTTTTTTTGTAATCATGTGCCTGTAGATATGAAAAAAACTAGGTCTTTTGAATCTCCATTTCTCTCCCCACCTCCTTATACATTCCTTTCTCACTCCAGATAATTGCCTCCTCCCTGCAGGTTTATTTCCAAAGTAATTCAAGAAAATTGCTTTGACCCCTGTGTGATGGGTCCACACATTGTGATCTTCTGTGGCTCCTAAAATGTTTTAGAGTTTTCTGGCGGGG
Source organism: Macaca thibetana thibetana (assembly GCF_024542745.1). Lineage (NCBI taxonomy): Eukaryota > Metazoa > Chordata > Mammalia > Primates > Cercopithecidae > Macaca > Macaca thibetana. The sequence continues at coordinate 38,679,053 of NC_065584.1, forward strand.
GGATAGGTTAGCTTTTTCTTGGCCATAGACTGGGTAGTTCTGGTATGACAGCAAATGTAATCTAATTTTTCTTCTTTTTTCTTATTTATTTATTCATTCATTTTTTTTTCAGCTCCAGCTGCAAGGAATTCTGATTTTTAGATGATGAAAAAAAGGAAGGAAAGAAAGGAAGGAAGAAGTAGAGGAAAGAAAGCAAGCAAGAAAGAAACGAATAGCAGCATCCAACAACGAAGTTTACATGTACCTTAAGGGAAAGAATTTTGTAAGAAAGCTTTTATTTGCAGATAATGTCTGCAAATTGCACCTGTGGCCAACCAGAAATGGGGAGGACTGATAACTGCAGCAAGCCACTTACCAGTTTCAAAATTATATTTATCTCATTTCCCCCATTTTTAGTAGTTGAAAACACTTCAACACATTCACTGTTAATAATTCTTGCCTCTGGCCGGGCGCGGTGGCTCAAGCCTGTAATCCCAGCACTTTGGGAGGCCGAGACGGGCGGATCACGAGGTCAGGAGATCGAGACCATCCACCGTGAAACCCCGTCTCTACTAAAAATACAAAAAACTAGCCGGGCGAGGTGGCGGACGCCTGTAGTCCCAGCTACTCCGGAGGCTGAGGCAGGAGAATGGCGTAAACCCGGGAGGCGGAGCTTGCAGTGAGCTGAGATCCGGCCACTGCACTCCAGCCTGGGCTACAGAGCAAGACTCCGTCTCAAAAAAAAAAAATAATAATAATAATAATTCTTGCCTCTGAGCATATAGGAAATAGGTTAGTGATGGGACGTGCTTAGGATTATAGGCCATGGTGGGAGATAAGAAGATCTTTGAGACCTGAACAACTTCCTCCATGAGGCTGTCACTCAGGGCAGCTCCTGGCTAAGACCTGGGAACCGTGCTGTTAAGCTGTGCTGACATGGAGTTAGAAGGAATGTGGAGGAGGGCTTTCCAGAAGGCAGGAGCCTGGAAGAGGGACTTGAGGGTCTTGAAAAAAAGGCATGTGGGCAGGAGTGTCAGGAGGGCCATGAGGTAATGCTCCCAGAGTGCTCTGAGCCCTCTGGTTAAAGGACATTTAACCACAGATTATTATCCTGCCTATTATTTGTGTCTGAAATAACAGCTATGACAATGGATGCTGTAAAGGTCAGCCCTGGGGCTCCTGTTGTCTGATGCACTTAGTAAGAGTTGGGGGTGGAAAAGAGTTGATGAGGCTTGCTGTTGATCTAAACACTTTTCAGCCGGCCAAGGCCAAGGCATGGGATGCCTATGAGAAACCCCAGATGAAACTGATCTCTTGTGGTCCTCAGGCAAGGATGGCAGCTGAAATTTAACTTGAATATGTGCAAGGTAAGGCCCACGGTGTGAAAGCTCATCTCAGCATCTTTTTGAGGGCAGAACTCTCAGGGTGGAACCCTGAGAGGCTGGACCAGACACAGAGAGTAGGCACTCACTCAGTTCAGGGCAGAGGCCTGCCTTGGTCACCAAGCACACAGCATGCCAGGTGGAGTAGGGCCATGGGCTCTGGGCTCCTGAACAGTTACTAGGCCCCACAGGGGTTTGGACTGCCCTTTCCTGTCTAGAGTCATCTCAGATCTCACTGGGTATTGCTTGGTAGGACTGTAGCAATTCCACCCCTTCACCTTACATGAAGAGAGGGCGGATCTTGGAGGAGAGACCTGCCCAAGGTCACCCAGCTAGAGGGAGGTTGAGCCAGGACCAGAAGCTGGGCCCTTGTCTTCCAGTTGGAGTATCTCCTCCACTCCACCTTGTCTGCACGCCTCCCATCCAACCTGAGGCAGGTAAACAGCTGCCTCACAGCCCCCCGCTGGACATAGTGGGAGATGGGAAGCCCAGGGGCCACCCAGTTCTCCTTACTCCACTCCAGTCACTTCCAACAAATGTGTTTTGAGTACTTGTTACATATCGTGCACTGTCACACATGGGGGATAAGGACATGAAGTTTAGTATCAGACCTTGGTCATTTAATCCCTTTGAGCCTTGACTTCCTCATCTGGAAAATGTGCAACACCAACCCCTGTGTCTAACACATATAGTGAGTGTTCCCTTAAAGGTACAAGATGAAGGCCAGCTCTCAGGAAGTTGGCGTCTGTCGGGGGAGCCAGGTTCATCATCAGCGATACTCAGTGTGTACAAACAAAGTTGTTTAAGAGCAGAAGAAGGAATAACTAACTCTAGCTAGGCTGTACCAATATCTGCTCTGCCACATTGCGGCTGGATGACCAGAAGCAAGTTCCTCACCCTCTCTAATGGAGCCTGAATTGCCTTATTGGTAAATGGGATGATGTAAGTAGCACATAAATGCCAGCTTATGGATTTATGAATTGGAGATAACAAATATAAAGCATTTGACAGTTAGTAGGCATCAATAGAGTATATCTTTTTTTTTCTTTTCTTTTTTGCTTGAAGCCAAATCTTCACAGAAGAGGTAACATTTGTGTTAGGTTTTGAGAGACAGGCAGAGCTTTATGGGGAGAAGATGGACAGGACAGCATGCACAGAGGCATGAAGACATGAAAATATGGCGTCTTCAGAGAAGGACAAGAAGCTTGGGGATTCTGGAGCAAGGCATGTGTAGGAGAGTGGTAGAGAGACTGGGACCAGGCTGTGATGGGCCTTGTACCCAACGTAAAGAAATTTGGATCTATGAACAATGAGGACCGTTAGGGGTTTTTGAATTTAGGCAAGACATGGTCAAATTAGCATTTATAAGATATGCTTTGTTAGCATTTCCTTGGCTGTTTGTTTTTGCTTGTTTCACTGAGAGTCGCATTCTAACAACAGTAACACAACAGTGATAAACTCCTGAATGTCTATCAGAACTCTCTTCATTGCAAGTGACAGGAAACCAAACTCAAGTTAGGTGTGATGGTTTGAAAATATGTCTGCTGGGCCAAGTGTAGTGGCTTATGCCTGTAGTTTGGGAGGCTGAAGTGGGAGGATCACTTGAGGCCAGGAGTCCAAAACGAGCCTGCACAACATAGTGAAACTCCATCTCTACAAAAAATAAAACAAGTTAGCCAGGTGTAGTGGTGCATGCCTGTAGTCCTAGCCACTCAGGAGGCTGAGGATTGCTTGAGCCCAGGAATTTGAGGCTGCAGTGAGCTGTCATTGCACCACTGCACTCCAGCCTGGGTGACATCGTGAGACACAGTCAAAAAAAAGAAAGAAAGGAAGGAAGGGAGGGAGAGAGGGAGGGAGGAAAGAAGGAAAAAAAGAAGGAAGGAAGGAAAAAGACGTCCACAAATTCTTTGATACTCCTCCCTTCAAGTGGTAAAGGCTGATCCCCCTCCCTTTGAGCATAGACTGGACTTGATAATTCATTTCCCACAAATAGAATAAGTGGGAAGTGACAATGCAAGACTCCAGAGACTAGGTCATAAAAGGCACAGCAGCTTCCCCCTCACTGGCCCTCTCCTGGGTGACTCTTCCGGAGGACGCCAGCTGCCATGCTCTGAGAACACTTCATCAGCCTAAGGACAGCCCGTATGGCAAGGAACTGAAACCTCTGTCAAAAGACACATGGGTGGACCAGCATGTGATTTCACATCCTTCAGGCCTGGTCAAGCCTCCAGATTCCTTGCTAACATTCAGTCTGAAATCATATGAGAGACGCCGAGCCAGCACCACCCCGCTAAGCTGCTCCCAAATCCTTGACCTACACACATTGTGCAATAAGAAATGTTTGTTTTTTGAAGCCCCTAAATTTTGCAGTAATCTATTATGCAGCAATAGATAGCTAATACATCAGCTTAAGCAAAAAGGGAACTTACTGGTGTACATAACTGTGAAGACTAGAGGTAGGGACAACTAGATGCGAGTCATCAAAAGACGTCACTGGGGGCTGGACGTGGTGGCTCACGCCTGTAATCCCAGCACTTTGGGAGACCGAAGCAGGTGGATCATTTGAAGTCAAGAGTTTAAGACCAGTCTGGCCAACATGGTGAAACTCCATCTCTACTAAAAACACACAAAAAATTAGCTGGGTGTGTTGGTACATTATCTGTAATCCCAGCTACTCAGGAGGCTGAGGAAGGAGAATTGCTTGAACTCGGGAGGTGGGGGTGGCAGTGAACTGAGATGGCACCACTGCACTCCAACCTGAGTGTCGGAATGAGACTGTCTCTAAATAAACAAATAAAAAGCTGGGCATGGTGGTGCATGCCTGCAGTCCCAGCTACTCGGGAGGCTAAGGTGGTAGGATTGTTTGAACCCAGGGAGTCAAGGCTGCAGGGAGCCATGATAGCGCACCATGCACTCCAGCTTGGGTGACAGAGCCTCAAAGAAAAGACAGAGACCCTGCCTCAAAGAAAAAAAAAAAGAAAAGTTTCATTGTGTGTCCTTCATTCTGATTGGGTCCCATGCCCTAAGCCAATCGTGTGCTCTGATTGGCTAGGCCTGTCATTTGCCCAGCCCTGTTGACTAGGGGTGGGGTCAACTCTACCTGAAGCCCAGGGATTGGAGCAGGGGAGGTGTCCTCCCAGAGGAATATCAAGGTATGGTTGCCAGGAGGGGGAAATGGTTGCTGGACAGCAAAACAACAGGTATCTATTATACCCACAATTGCATTGTACTTTTCAGTGTGTGTCTCATGTGCATTATTTCTTGCTAGCTACTGTGACCTATTGGCTGTTCCTGGAATGCTCATGTTTTCTCACCCATTTAGGTCTTAAAGGCTACCTACTCAACAAATCTTCCCTGAACACTGCATTTAAAATATGTAACCTCCCTCTACTTCTCCCCAAATTCTCAATTCCCCTTCTCTGCTTTATATAGATATATATTCTTTCCTTATAGCTTAACACTATCATATTATTTTACTTCTTTATTTTCTTATCAGGCTCTCCCAGTTGAAGTGTAAGCTCCATGGGGTATGGACTTGTGTCCATTCTGGTCACTGCTACATCATCTGTGCCAAAACAGTGTCTGGCACATAGTAGGTACTCAATAAAAAATAGCTGAATGAATGAATGAATGTGCACAGCCATCCTGTGAGGTAGGTGGGATGGAGGTGATTCTCTCTGTGTTATAGATAAGGACATTGAAATTTGAGAGAAGGATCCTGTTGGTACAAAGATTTAAAAAAAAATTTTAACTTTAACTGTTCAGTGCTAATGAGAAAACAGCAGAGGGAACTTGATTCATTACAGTGTGTTCCAATCAAGTGAACGTTAAATGATGCCCTGATGCAGGAGTTCAAATAGAGAAAGTGGTAGGAGAATTGAGTCATTGCCTGGCACGTGGTGATACAGGCATCCCCAATGCAGAAAGAACCACCTGCTTGATCACAGTCAGAACTAAATCATGCTGGGAGTAGCAATTTTGTTTCAGCAAATAGCAACAGTTACATTTAAATTAGTGTGACTAATTTGGATCTTACTGGTTTTATAGTTTCTTTTAAATAGAATTTGTAAGCTTGTTTTCATTTTATAGTTGATTGTAAACCCCAAACCTCAGTAAGTTTTGTACCTAGTTTTATGTTCATACACATTTAAGGAACTTTAAAATAAAAATTAAGTAACTTTGTGAGGATTTGTATCCTTTCAAAAGGAACTTGCTTAGTATTCAAGATAGAGAAACATTGTTTCAGAAGATTTCAAATCCTCTTCTCACTGGAGATAAAAAGGAGGAGTTGCAGAAAGATGTTCTTAGAACAGGGCTCAGAACTTCATTACTGGGAGCTTAAAGACTGTCTGGTGAATCCAGCCCTGTCATTTTGCAGATAAGTAAACTGAAGCCCAGCGAGTTCAGGTCTCCTGGCCTTATCCTGCTTCCCACATAAGGATATCTGCCCCTAAAAGCTATCCCATCATTTCCATGGAAGTGATCTGGACAGAGTGACTTTTCAGCTAGTGGCTGCTGTAACTTGTAAGGCCAGGGCTGTGTTGTGGGGGAGGTGGAGGGTTAGGCATCAAAGTGGGGATTATTGATTCTTCCAATCTATGAACATAATAAATCATCTTTCCATTTATTTAGGTCTTTACATTCTCAGCTGTGATTTGAGTGTATTGCTCTGATTCTTGCTGGGAACGAGAGACAGCCGGGGAAAAGCTCCCAGCCCTCCTTGGAGGGCCCAGGCTGGGCAGCTCTCAAGCCTGATTAGCTCTGCTCCCAGAGCTGACCTCAAGGTAGCCATCTAAGGTAGAGATTTCTGAGGGTCCAGGTTGGTTTACCCTGGGTGTCTGGGGGAGATACATATGCCTGATCACTAGGGAAAAGAATGCACCAGGCCTGGTACAATGGTGCTTGCTTGCAATCCCAGCACTTTGGGAGGCTAAGGAGGGTGGATCACCTCCAGGTCAGGAGCTCGAGACCAGCCTGACAAACATGGTGAAACCCCATCTCTACAAAAAAAAAAAAACCAAAAAACAAACAAACAATTAGCCAGGTGTGGTGGCACATGCCTGTAATCCCAGCTACCTGGGAGGAGGCTGAGGAAGAAGAATTGCCTGAACCTGGGAGGTGGAGGTTGCAGTGAGCCGAGAACGCACCATTGCACTCGAGCTTGGGCAACAAGAGTGAAACTCTGTCAAAAAAAAAAAAAAAAAAAAAAAAAAAAAAAAAAAAAAAAGGTGTGCCAGACAGGCCAGATATTCTCTCACCTGAGACCCTAGAGCTGGGCGGAGCATGGGAAGCACAGGAAATTTCCTGCCAGCCTCTCATTAGAAATCCCGCATGAGGGAAATTGCGGAGTGTCTCCGGCCCTGCATCACTGGTCTCTGGTGGGAGGGAGAGGAACTGGCCCTATGGCAAACAGTTCCAGTGAAGCAGAAGCTGGTGCGGAGGAATTCATCCTGGTGGGTGATGGCTGAGTGTTACTGGCTGGGGCATGGGACTGGGGACAGCCAACTCAATTTCACCACCCCGAGCTTCATGAGGTTCTCAGGAGGCCCAATAACTTAGGAAATGCTTGTGTGGACTATGGCAAAGGACTGGCCTCCCTGAGCCTCCCACGGATTGATGGAGAAACAGGCAGTGAGATGGAATTTTGCTGATGCCATTTTTCATTTAGTGAATATTGAACTGGAACACCTATTGTGTCCTAGGCTCCGTGTTACACTGAGTGGGGGAAAGAAGAGGGTTGAGGCTTCATAGAGACAGTGTGAGAGAAAAAATGGACAAAGGACTAAAATAAAGCAAAGTATACTCTCTTAGTTACAAATGGTACGCTATGAGTGTTTGGGGAAGAGAAGTCTATTAATTATATTGCTACTGGGACTGAGGACAAAACTGAGATTTCTGATTTCCCAAGGCCGAAATCCAAAAAACTACAGTGATTTATTTCCTACCTCCTTCTAGCATTCTACAAACACTCTAATGACTATATGCCCTGTGCTCTTAGAAAGAGCTCGTAGGAGCCTATCACCATTAGGCTCTAAGGCTAGAGAATAACTCAGGATACAAGGAAGGCAATGGCCAGATATCTGGGCAGGAGGTTATTAGTGTTTTTAGTTTCCAGAATATTGCAGATCCTACTTGTCTATGTTTCCACACAGGGCCTTGCATGGTCAGTCACCCATAGCAGGGTGGAAAAGAAACTTACGAGCATTGAGGTGGCCTGCTGCATGCCAGGCATGGGGCTGGCACTCTCCCTTCTTTATGTCACCTCATGTGTCAATCCAGTTCTTTTTTTTTTTTTTTTTTTTTTTTTTTTTTTTTTGAGATGGAGTTTTGCTCTTGTTGCCCAGGCTGGAGTGCAATGGTGTGATCTCAGCTCACCACAACCTCCGCCTCCATGTTCAAGTGATTCTCTTGCTTCAGCCTCCTGAGTAGCTGGGATTACAGGCATGCACCACCACACCTGACTAATTTTTCATATTTAGTAAAGCTTGTGTTATACTAAGACTAAAGTCCCCAGTATCATCTCACAGCGTGATGGTCATGAGTGAGAAGATGGGTCAGTGTGTTACCTTGGTCCACCTCAGGACTTCCCTTATTGAGAAGATAAGTTCATCAGTTATTGTTTTAACTTACTTCCTGACCGTCTTCCCACACACTGTGAGCATCCTCACCCATCAAAACTCCCCCCTTTTCTCAGACTCAGATGAGGGTCTTTCTTTCTTTCTTTCTTTTCTTTTTTTTTTTTTTTTTTTTTGAGACCAGCTTTCGCTCTGTCACCCAGGCTGGGGTGCAGTGGTGAGATCTCAGCTCACTGCAACCTCTGCCTCCTGAGCTCAAGCGATCTGCCACCTCCACCTCCCAAATAGCTGAGACTACAGGTGTAAACCACCATATCTGGCTAATTTTTGTATTTTTAGTAGAGACAGGGTTTCACCATGTTGGCCAGGCTGGTTTTGAACTGTGCTCAAGTGATCCGCTTGCCTTGGCCGTCCAAAGTGCTTGGATTACAGGCATGAGCCACCTTACCCAGCCAGATGAGGGTCTTTCTTCTTGTTCAGTGGCCCATCCCTTAGCCTGTGTCCTTGAACCCATACGGTTCTATCTCCGCAAGAACTTCGTGCTGTCCCTCAACTTTCCTTTCCCTTTTTTTTTTCTTTTCTAGACAGAGTCTGGCTCTGTCACCCAGGCTGGAGTGCAGTGGCCCAATCATGGCTCATTGCAGCCTCGACTTTCCAGGCTCTAGCGATCCTCCCACCTCAGCCTCCCAAGCAGCTGGGACCACAGGTGCACTCCACCACGCCCAGCTAATTTTTAGTATTTTTGGTAGAGATGGGTTTTTACCATGTTCCTGAGCTCAATCGATCCACTTCCCTTGGCTGTCCAAAGTTCTAGGACTACAGGCATGAGCCACTCCACCTGGCTCCCTCAGCTTTCTTTTGCTTACATTTTCAACTTTTTCCTCTTAACCGAATTCTTCTTCTCAAACAGCTCACATTTTCCAGTTTTAAAAGAAATCCTCCTTTGATATCAGTACTCACCTCTAGCTATTGCCCCTCTAGCTACTTCTTTTTCCCTTCTATATTCACTGTCTCCATTTATTCACTCCTAATGTCTCTTTAAACTTACAGCTTTCACCACTGTGCCAAAATTCCACTGGCCAAGGTCACCAATTAATTTTCAACTGTCATATCCAAGAACACTGTTTAGGCCTTACTTTCCAGACTTTTTAAATATATCTGATATTGCCAATTCCTCTTACTTTGAAACCTTAACTCCTTTGACCTCCACAACATCATATACTCCAGGCCCTCCTCATTCCTGGATGACCATTTTCTTTGTCTCCTTCAGGGGTTTTTGTTCTTTGCTGTTGCTAAGTGTTGCTCTTTGGAGTTCTGCCCTCTTCTCATCTCCACCTGGGCATTCTTCATGGGTGGTCTCCTGGTGTTAATATCATCCATATGCAGATGACTCTCAACTCTGTTTTGCCTGAGGTCAGGGCTATGCAGTCAAACTGCTTGCTGGACAATGGAATCTGGACATTCTAAGAGCACTCCAAATTCAATGGGTTCAAACTCAATCCATGATTCTGTTCCCAAATATTTTCCTCTTCTGTTCTATCTCAATTGGTCGTAGTGCCACCATTCACCAGATCACCTAAACTATAAACTCATGATTAAAGCAGGATTGCTCAGCCTCAGCACTCTTGATATTTTGGGCTGGTTAATTCTTTCTTTCTTTCTTTCTTTCCTTCCTTCCTTCCTTCCTTCCTTCCTTCCTTCCTTCCTTCCTTCCTTCCTTCCTTCTTTCTTTCTTTCTTTTCTTGTCTGGACAGGGTGTTGCTCTGTCACCCAGGCTGGAATGCAATGGTGCAACCATGGCTCACTGCAGTCCTGACCTCCCGGGCTCAAGCAATCATCCTGCCTCAGCCCCCCATGTAGCTGAGACTACAGATTCACACCACCACGGCCAGCTAATTTTTGTATTTTTGGTAAAGATGGGTTTTTGCCACATTGCCCAGGCTGGTCTTGAACTCCTCACCTCAAGCAATCCACCCGCCTCAGCTTCCCAAAGGGTTGGGATTACAGGCATGAACCATCATGCCTGGCCTGGATAATTCTTTGTTGTGGGGATGCTGTCCTATCCATTGTAGAATGTTTAGCAGCATTCCCAACCTGCATCCACTGGACACCAGTAGGAACCCACCAGCTGTGATAACCCAAAATTACTCCAGACATCAACAAATATCCCTTGTGAGACAGAGCTGTTAAAATATCCTAGGGTTGAGAACCACTGGGGTTAAAGGCATGGGTCTGGGAGTCACATATATTGGTGCCATTTTGGACTAGTTACTACCTCTCTGAGCCTCAGTTTGTTTTCTCTATAAGACAGACACAACTCTTACCTCATAGGAGGAACTTAATATAGGTAAAGTGCATAGCATCTCTCAACAAAAACACTTCTCTTTTCTCCACAATCCTAGGTCTTTCAGTTTTATCTCTTAAGTATTTCTGGTCTCTCCACACTTTTCCATTTCGACCTGGATTATTGCAACAGCTTTGCAACTGGTGTCAAAGCTTCCAGCCAGCCTTGCTCCCTTTAGATCCACACTCCACCTGGCACATGAGGCCTTCATGGTCTGGCTGCTGTGCACCCCTCTAGCCCCATCTCTTGCCCCTCCCAGCGTTGGATTTCTAGTCCAGCCACGTTGAGATGCTAGACATTCCTTTGTATACCATGCAGTTTCCTGTCCCTGTGCATTAACTTGTGCTCATCTTTCCTTCTGGAATAACTTCCTACACTCTTTATCTGGCTGACTCTCATTCTTTAAGGTTCACTTAAGTTTCACCTCCTCCAAAAAGTTAAGCCTGGAGCCTCCTTTCCCACGGGGTTCAGTGTCCCTCCTCTGTTCCAACAGTACCCTTGTCAGATCTCTCTCCTTGCATCTAGCTCATGACATCATGTTTTTGTTTCTGTGTCTGTCTGCTGGGCTGTGTGTGACGGGGACTATGGCTTTTTCATCTCTATATACGTGCCATCTAGTACATTCCCTGATACGCAGATGGTGCTCAGCAAATATTTATTGAGTGAATAAATGGATACAGCACTACCATTACCCTCTGTGTTAGGTTTAGAGCCATAGTTTAGAAGTGGTGATAAAATAGTCCATAAATCAGCTGTCTCTGTGGCTCAGAAGCAGCGTTTCCTCAGCCAGGGGCTTTTGGAAGGCACAGTGCTGAAGGGTAACACTCACATGAATGTGTGTGGTTGACGAATGATGCAGCCAGCGACACCACCCGATATCTGCTTACAACAGCAGCAGCGGCTCTTCTGAGAAGCAGGGGGCATTTTCTTCACCTTTTCCATGGCTGGCCTTTCAGGTATCCACCATCAGCCTGGAGAGAAGGTAGAGGACAAAATCCAGCCCATAATTCAGGGCCTTTCCTGTCAGTGAACTTCTTCATCTAGCTCCTCCACTCACCTCTGAATTGACATATTTGCATTTCTAAATTTAAATTTAAATTTTTGCAGTTGATGCAGCCATTCATTCTACAAATACAGTCACAAATACAGTCCTCCCTTGGTATTGGCAGGGTATTGGTTTCAGTATCCCCGTGGATACCAAAATCTGAGGATGCTCAAGTCCCTCACAGTCAGCCCGGGTATCTGCAGGTTCTGAAGCCTGTGGATATAAAGGGCCAAATGCATATATGTATGTATATATTTTGAGACAGTCTTGTTTTGTCACCCGGGCTGGAGTGCAGTGGTGAAAACGCACCTCACTGCAACCTCGACCTCCCAGGCTCAAGTGATTCTCCCGCCTCAGCTTCCCAAGTAGCTGGGACTACAGACGTGTACTACTACGCCCGGCTAATTTTTGTATTTTTAGTAAGGATAGAGCTTTGCCATGTTGGCCAGGCTGGTCTCAAACTCCTGGGCTCAAGCAATCCGCCCGCCTCAGCCTTTCAAAGTGATGGGATTACAGGCGTGAGCCACTGCCACCGCGGCCAGCCTCAAATCCATAAATTAAGCTCTACTGTGTGCTGGGTGCTGGGGTGGAAGGCTGGCACAGCTGTTGTTCACAATACAGTGCATAACGTAGGAGAGGTTTATTTGCTACTGTTCTTCGACCCAGGATCCCATAGAGAAGCCTGCCAGAACGCGAGGCCTGCTCCTTCCCGGGCATTAGCGCTTTTATACTCTGCTCTTACTAAGCGCAGGGAAAGGAGTCCTGGCAGGTGGCAAGCAGAAGTTAGAGCTATTTAGTCACTCCCGCCCTCCGTCCTCCTCCAATGACAATAAGGTTTTGTTTGTCAGGCATAAGGTTACAGGATTGGCCTGTGGAGTCCAGAAGCTCTTTCCGCGCTCGGCTCTTTGAGCCTCAGTTTCCCCATCTGTCAGGTGTGTGTATGTGGGAGGGGGGCACGGAGTAGATCTACCTAGATCACTTGGGGCCGTCTCTTCCAGTTTTGGGGGAATGTCGGGGTGTCTGTGAGGGGGAGGGAGGACTCCGCCACGCGAAGGTAGTTTTAGCCGCAGCAGCCAGCCAAGTGTGCCCGCGGAGACCGGCAGGGAATTCCAGGAGGCCCCTCTGTGGAGCGGTCCCCAGAGCCCGAGGGCGAGCTGGAAGGGTTCCTGCGGCGAGGCGGGAATGCTCGGTAGCCTCTGAGAGCAGTTCGCTGGCGAGAAACCCGGCTCCTGCAGGGCAGGGATCAGCCGGGTCGCGCCTTGTAGGGTGGGGTGGGGTGGGGCGGGGCCAGGGGAGGGCGGTGGAGTCATGAAATTCCCAAGAAATTCCTTTCCATTGCCCCACCCCGCCCCCTTTCCTAGGGTGCCGACCTGTCCAGACCAAGGTTCCCTGGAAAAGAAAAAATGCATGCTCTTCGGGTTTCCTCGCGTCCCTTCTCCAGCCCCCTCCCACCCCGGGATTTGGAGCGCGCGTGGGAGCGCAATAACGGTGGCGGGGAACGGGTCCAATCCCGGCGGCTCCTGGGGCTCCCGAGCGCCCTGCCACTCAGTCCCCCAGCTCAGGGAGGCGTCTCCCGGCTTCGGTCCCTTTCAGCTTAAGCTGGCGTCACATGAACCGCGGGGGAATGGGCACCGCGGGAGTGGGCGGGGGTGTGCGCGCTGGGAGGGGGCCGCCCAGTCCACCTATATGCGCCTCAGCCTGGCTGACGGATGCCAGGAATTCCCAATGAGAGGCGATGGGGGGAAGTTTGGGCAACTCGGCCTGGCCAATGGAGAGCCTCGGGAGGGCTCTGCCCCTTCCCCCCGCCCCCGCCCGCCTCGGCTCCCGCAGCGCAAGTGTGTCCGCCTAGCTCAGTGTGCGTGGAGATTAGGTCCAAGCGCCCGCCCGGAGGCAGGCAGTCCGCGAGCCCAGCCGCCGCTGTCGCCGCCAGTAGCAGCCTTCGCCAGCAGCGCCGCGGCGGAACCGGGCGCAGGGGAGCGAGCCCGGCCCCGCCAGCCCAGCCCAGACCTACTCCCTCCCCACGCCAGGGCAGCCGCCGTTGCTCAGAGAGAAGGTGGAGGAAGAAATCCAGCCCCTAGCACGCGCGCACCATCATGGACCATTATGATTCTCAGCAAACCAACGATTACATGCAGCCAGAAGAGGACTGGGACCGGGACCTGCTCCTGGACCCGGCCTGGGAGAAGCAGCAGAGAAAGGTTAGCAGCTGCCCCCGCCCACCGCAGCCCCCAGCCCCGACCAGCTCTGCCCACCGGGCTCTAGGATCCGGGCTCTGAACCGGTTCCGGGCGCGCACGGGAGGGGGCGGGGGCGGCACGGCCGCTGCGAGGTGGGGTGTTGGGTTACAGGCGCCTGGCGGAAGCGGGAGCTCCCCTGCCCCGGAGCCCGCGAACGCTGGGCCGTATCTCGGGGAGGTGGCGCCGCCGGCGGGCAGGTCTCCTTGGGGGTCCGTGGTCCAGGCCACCCTGCGGCTGCTGCAACCATCCCCGCGTGGGCTGTGCGCGGGGGCGGTGCTCCTCAGGCTGGGGCTGAGACCCCGGCTCGGGGCTGCTTGCCCCGGATCGATTTTCCCTTTTTTCCGCCCCCGGCCACCTCTCCATATGGCGTGCGGTGGCAGCGCCACTTCCTGGGCCGCCCTGGGTTCAACCTGAGCGGCGGGCCGCCCGGGACCCTGCGGCCCCCCAGGCCGAGGGGAGACCACCGGAGAGATCGGCGGCCGCCTCCGGATCTGCCTAGAGAAGGACCAGCTGGAGTGCGGCTGGGGCTGAGAAAACTGGGGGGCGTACGCTGGCTCCCCCGCGGGCCTGGTGGAGGCGGGGTCAGGACGGCAGACCGTTTTATTGCTTAACTCAGTGGGTTGGTAGCTGTAAGACCCACATGGGCTTGCGTCTACGTCCTGCCCCTCCGACCCCGGGGAAAGGTGGGCAGCTCCGTTCGAGTTGAGGGGCTCCAGAACGAGGGTCTGTCTTAGGGGATATTTGGGGCCAGTCACTGGGGATCCCTACTTAGCCACAGAGCTGCTTCCCAGGCAGGCGCGGTGTGCCGGGTGCGCGCCCCGCCATGGGAGCTGGGCTCGGAGCTGGGCTCGGAGCTGGCGATGGGACTCGGGCACAGTGGCCAGTGGCAGGAAGAGGTCAGAAACCACTCGTAGTGGTGGGGGGAGGGCGCCTCAACCCTGCCGCTGCTTCCTGCCTGCGCGGTGAGCCCGTGCCCCCAGGCGGCCACGTACCCTGAATACCCCTTTCCCTCCCCCCGCTCCCGGCTGCCCGCTTCCATCCGGTCCCTCCCCGTTTCATACCCTCCCTCCCCACCCCACCCCCCCGGCTGATCTGGGAATGGGGTTTGGGGTGGGGGGGACAGGATGGCGCGTCCCTTTGGATAGTGCGGTTAGGGCTGGGCTTGAGGGAGAACGCTCATGTCCAAAAATGGTAACATTCATTCCCTTTTTTAAACTTAAAAGGGGGGTAGTTTATAGAGCCGACTGAAGTTTTTTTTTTCAGCCAAAGGCATCCTGTATTAGCTCACTCAGGAATCCTAGGCCCTGAAACCGAGCCCTTTTACTCACTTCATCAGACAGGCAGAGGTAATCTAAAACACACACAATGGGCTTCCTCAAAGCAGGACGACCTAGGCCACAGTGCCCAACGCCTATATGCAGGGCTGGGCCCTATACAGCGACATCGGTCATCTACATCGGACACGGGAAGGTCCCCTGACTTCGAACTGATTTCTTTGTAATGTGCCAGTTGCTTAAACTCCCCCTTTTCCTGTCATCTTCCTAGTAAGAGCTGAGGACTGGGGGAGCTGCAGACAGTCCCCCACTCACTTGCCTAATTTCCTGGGACCGTGGGTGCTGTGGGTGGAACTGAAAAGTGAGTGGGTAATTTGGAGATCCCTATGGCGCACCAGGCAGAAGGCTCTTTAATAATTTCAGGGTGAAGCCTTCTTGCGAATGGATTTTAAATTAGAAGTGAGGTTAGGATGGTGGACTGGGGTCTTCCTTGGGGTTTAGAAGCAAAGAGAAATCCCTGCTTAGGGAGCACCTGCTTCGTGCATGGGAGAGGCAGGAGTAACAGAGCTGCCCAGGAACTAGGCCCCAGGAACTGCCCAGGAAAAGGACTGTGAGACCAAGTTCCTGGGGGACAGACACTGAGCACTGGCCTGAACATAGTATTTAATATTTCTGAATGAATGAATATATTAAACGCAGTTGGGGAGAAGAATATAGATTCCCAGGGCTCTGACCTGGGTGGCAGTGGGTGTGCCCCAGGCCTTTGGGCAGCCAGCTAGGAAGAGGTGGTCTGGGAAATTGGGTTATCTTGGAGGCAAACTCAGCAGTGCCAAGAGCTGGCATTTGCTGATATGTGCCAGGCACGCACAAGGATGAGGAAACCAGGGCCAGAGAGGGGAAGTCACTAGCTCCAAGTCCAGACTGGTGTTTGGTGGGACTGGGGTGCAGCCATGTTTGGGACAGGCACCTTCCCCTCACTTGTCCCTCCTTGGCAAGGGGGGCAGGAAAGCTGGGCCTGGCAGCCAGAGCCAGAGCATCTTGGAACCAGGAGAGCGGACACGTGCTTTGGGCGGGGTTGATGGAGGGGCCACACAGAAGGAGCTCTGGGCCTGACTCTGAAGATTCAGATCCACATTTTTTTGTTTCCTGTTAATTCTCTAGATTATCTTTCGTGGGCCTCAGTGTGCAGAATTTCTGGCCTGCCTAGTTCTCAGCAGGTTGATATTAAGGAGGTAGTATTACAGGTGAGGGATAAGACTTAAGGTAAACATGTTGATTTTGACACTCTTTCTACTGACTGGGAGGTGGGGTTTGTGTGGGACCAGAGTCCACAAGTGGACAGAGGCTGATGGTTCCAGAGGAGGCAGTGAGTGAGTGTGAGGAAGGGAAGAGGAGGACACAGTGTAAAGGGATACAAAGGTCACCTGGTAGAAGGCAGAAGACCCTCTTTTTAGCTTTGGTGCAGCCATGGCTATTTGTGAGACTTTGGGCAAGTCTTTCCATTTCATTGAGCTTTTATTATTAGATCATTCAGCAAATACTTTGTGAGCACTCATTCTGGGCCAGACACAGTTCCAGGTATTAGGGATGGGGCACTGAGCAAGACAGACCAAGCTCCCGTTCTCGTGGCACTTTCATTAGGTTTCCTCCTCTGTAAATGGGATGCACTTCTGCCCACGGAGCCCTCAGGACTCTTCCGGGGAATCAGGTTAAATGACGCATTGAGAAATGCTTCCTTGGTGAAAGTATGGCCTGATGTGGATGCAGGGAGAAGTCTGTGCAGGCAGGAGGCATGACTCAAGGAGCTGCACTGGCTTGGCCGAGGCTTGTCCCTCTTTCAAAGAATGCTTCGGTGCGGAGTTCATGGGCTGGTCGCCATGCCTCCAGACACAAAGTGCAGTTATCTTCCAGATAGAGCACGTGGATTAGAGGCACTCCTCTCCTTTTCCAGCTTTCATAATCTTCCTGGTCTTTGAGGCTGGGCTCTGAAGTTGCTTTTCCTAGGAGCTGCTGTTATTTTCAGGGTGACTGCGGCCCCCAGTTTTCTCCCTTATGTAATTTTGCTCATGTTCTTAGGTGTATGTGTGTACCTAGTGTAGGTCAAGTTGGAGAGAGCATCAACTTGGAGTAGGATCCTGGCTCTATTATTTTCAGGCTTGTGACCTTGGGCAAGTTCCTCTCCGGGTCTCCAATTCCCTACTTATAAAAAAGAGCTAATACCCACCTTGCTGGCTTGATGAGAACAGATATGTAAAATGGTAGCTTCTGCTGTTAAATTTTATTTTCTCTCTTCCTTCTCAAGTCCTGAAGATTCTGGTTTAATGTGTGTTTCTACAGGTGCCAGCCTGCGGCCTTTTACATGTAGGAACTTAATCAATACTTGTTGAGCTAATGGATGTTGAAACAGAGAGGCAGTGTTGGCAGGTGAAAAGAGGTGGTTGTGAATAAGGCCCACATCTCCATTCAGCAGACTGGTGAGGGTAGGTCACAGGAAGAGGGGACATGTTGTTTGCACTTCCTTCTGGACAGCTAGGCCATTGCAGGAGCTAGCCAAGGCCACCAGTCAAGGTGGAGGACTACAGAGAGGGGAGGATCTGCTGTAAAAGAGTTTACCTGGGGAGAGATGGGACATCCAAAACCAGGGTGATGCCTTGTAGAAATAAAACCAGAAAGAGGAGAGGATTGGCTGTCCTCCCCATTCTTAGGCCCCTCCCTGTTCTGCACTCCTTCCAGCTTCACCCCATGCAGTGTCCGTGGAGGCAGGGACCCAGCCTGTCCTGTTCTCTGCTGAATTCCTAGTGCTGAGCACAGGGGCAGGCCTGCTGTAGGTGGCCTGATCTAGAACTGTCTCTGAAAAATGGAATAAATGGCATGATGCGTGGCTCCCAACTTCAGGCTTGGGGGCGGGGAAGGCAATGAAATGCTTTCTGTTCAGATAACCACCTATCCTGGGGCTGTCCCAGACTCTGCAGATAAATGTGTGCTGGGTGCACCGTGAGTCCAAATCTTGGTCCCTTTGTTGACTGTTGAGATCTTGGCAAGTCAGTTTACCTGCTGTGTGCCTGATGATATCAATGGGGAAATGGGGATAATAATAGTTCTTGCCTGATAGAGTTGTGTGAAGGTTTAAATGAAGCAATGTATGTAGGGATTTAGCATAGCACCTAGCATATAGTGAGTGCTCAGTAAATGTTATTTGGAGGAACCAGAATTTCTATGGTCTTTACCCAATAGGCTTTGAGATAAGCCATAGTATATAAACCCATCTTTGCAGGAGCCAAGGTTGTTTAGGGGTGTACGGGAGTTGCGTTGTCCTTGACGTCTGACCTTAACCTCTGTGATGGCTCAATCTCTTCACCTGTGGAATAAGGTAGCCTTCCTTGCCTACCGTACTCCCTAGGTATGGGGATGAAGGGTAGATGTTAAAGTACTTAAAAAACAAACAAACAACCCCACCATGTCAGCTTATATAGGGAAAATGGCCACACAGTAGGAATTCCCTGTAAGTGATTTAACTCTGGATGTCTTCAGGCTGAGGCATTCCTTTTTTTAAGATGGAGTCTTGCTTTGTCACCCAGGCTGGAGTGCAGTGGCGTGATCTCGGCTTATTGCTACCTCCATCTCCCAGGTTCAAGCAATTCCCCGACCTCAGCCTCCCTAGTAGCTGGGATTACAGGCAGGCACTACCACACCTGGCTAATTTTTGTATTTTTAGTAGAGATGGGGTTTCTCCATGTTGGCCAGGCTGGTCTTGATCTCCTGACCTCATGATCTGCCAGCCTTGGACTCCCAAAGTGCTGGGATTACAGGCATGAGCCATCGCCCCTGGCCTGGGCTGAGGCATTCTTTGGGCCCCACCCATCCCTCCCAGCAGTGAACCCAGCCCTGCTTTATCTGAGCATCTGATGTGTCTCCTTCTCCAAACCTTGCCCCATTGGTTGGCGAAGTGATTGACAAAGCCTGAGGAGAGGTGGACTGGGGAATAGGGCTGCAGAGGCCAGCTGGCCTCAGACCAGGCAGGTGGGGGCTGCTTCTGGCTGCCACCCAGGCTGCGGTAAGACAGGCAGGTGTGAGGAGGCCCGGTGAGCCCTGAGAACCAGATTTTCCAGTTTTGAGAAATGGTGGTACTCTGAGGGGCTGCTGAAGTCGCCGGACACTGGAGTTTGGTTTGGAGGAGAATGAGGCTAGCAGCTCCTGTCAGATGCATGGCTACCACCTTCTCAAGAGGAAGAGGAGGAACCTCCCTTCCTTCAGTCTGACTTCCTGGGGAGGTGCTGCAGGCTCTGCAGGCTGTGTTGGACTTGGACACCCCTTTTCATCTGCTTGAGGAAGGCCTGGGGCTGGGCACCTGGCTGGGGCCATAAACCATCAGTCTGGCTCAAAGACTTGTCACACAAGACCTGGGGGCCTGGAACCAGGGTGGGACAGCCGGAGCCTGAGATGTGGCCTAGTCACAGATGTGCTACGGCGGGTCTCTGGGAAAGAGCCCAGCCCTTAATAGGGTGAGAATATGGATGGTTCCTCCTCATGGAGGCAATCAGTAGATGTTCATTAAACCCCTGTTAGGTATCAGATGCTCTGCTTGCTGTGTGGAGTGTGGAAATGATGGTTTAGGTAGACAGGGAACCAGAAAGATGCGGAATTGCAATAGGCTCTGCCAATAATGGCCATTGGCAGAAGCTTGTGGAATAGGAGCTGCATCTCAAAGGAAGGCGGTTCTGCTGGGAGCCTTACTTTTCTCTGGCATTTCAGCTGCATGTATGTGTGCGTGCGTTTGTGTGCATGTGTGTGTGATGTAGAACAGAGGTGGGGAGAGGGGAGATGCCTGAAAGGGCAGAGAGCAACAGTGACTATCCTGCTGGGGAACACCCCCTCCTATTACTCTCCCTTATCATTCTTCTATTATAGTTTTAAATTTGTGTTTTATAGAGATGGGGGTTTCGCCATGTTGCCCAGGCTGATCTTGAACTCTTGGCCTCAAGTGATCCTCCTGCCTCAGCCTCCCAAAGTGCTGGGATTATAGGCGTGAGCCACTATGCCTAGCTTCATTGTTCTTTTTCTTTTTTTTTTTTTTTTTTTTTTTAGACAGAGTCTGGCTCTGTCGCCCGGGCTGGAGTGCAGTGGCCGGATCTCAGCTCACTGCAAGCTCCGCCCCCCGGGTTTACGCCATTCTCCTGCCTCAGCCTCCCGAGTAGCTGAGACTACAGGCGCCCACCGCCTCGCCCGGCTAGTTTTTTGTATTTTTTAGTAGAGACGGGGTTTCACCGTGTTCGCCAGGATGGTCTCGATCTCCTGACCTAGTGATCCGCCCGTCTCGGCCTCCCAAAGTGCTGGGATTACAGGCTTGAGCCACTGCGCCCGGCCGCTTCATTGTTCTTTTCCATTTGTTTTGCCCCTCCCAGAGCTGACCTCTCACCTTTCTGCGAGAGGTGGCCAGGCCATCTGGACAGGTCACAGACCAGATTCTCAAGGCCACACCTCTGTACAGATATTGTTGGGATCATCCCAGCCAGTTAATCCCACCTGAGCTGCCTCCATGTGTAACCCACCTATGGTTTTCCTGGACTTGGTATGGAGCCAAAGCGCACCTTCTCCACCGGCCCTGCTTTTACGCCCTCTTTAGAGTACACAGAGAGGTGTTGGTAGGCCATGTCTCTGCAAGAGGGGCCTGTGGGTTGACCTGAGTTACTCACCATGGACACTGGTGGGGTCCTGGAACCCACCAACTGAGTTGGTTTGGGCAGTTCTAGTCTGCACCTCCCCGGAGAGGTCACGGCAGAGAGGCCGGGGCAGAGGAAACCCGCTGAGCCTGCTTCCTTAGTTCTGGCAGATGGGTCAGCCCCCACTGCACTCATGATTCAGTTTAGCCCAGGGTTCTGGCTCCATCTCCCGAGGTGCCAGTGCAAGTGGCCTCCTAAGTACTGTTTGGCCAAACCTGGCTCTGACTGAGGCAAGGAGCCTTAGGAGTGGTGGGGACAGGAGACATAGTAAACCAGGGCTCAGAGCCACCCTGGAACCCCTCCTTCTTCCTTCTTCATGCATGACCAAGGTTTCTGTATTCATCCATTCTCACGCTTCTAATAAAGACATACCCAAGACTGGGTAATTTATAAAGCAAAGAGGTTTCATTGACTCACAGTTCAGCATGGCTGTGGAGGCCTCAGGAAATTTAAAATCATGGCGGAAGGGGAAGCAAACATGTCCTTCTTCGCATGGCAGCAGGATGGAGAAGTGCAGAGCGAAGGTGGGGAAAAGCCCCTTATAAAACCATTGTATCTTGTGAGAACTCACTATCATGAGAACAGCATGTGGGTAACCACCCCCGTGATTCAATTACCTCCCACCGGGTCCCTCCCATGACAGGTGGGGATTATGGGAGCTACAATTGAAGATGAGGTTTGGGTGGGAACACAGCCAAACCATACCTGTTTCCCACCTATCCCCAGGCTGGGCATCAAGTCCAGGCTCCCAGGAATCCATCCTTCTCAGCAGATGGGGGGAAACGCATGGAGAGGGTTGCTCAGGCTCTCCCTTCCCTGCCTTTCTTGCTTTCCCTCCTTTCATGTCGTCCCAGAGGGTTATCTGGCGGGTGAGTCTGGTTATCTGGGCATGGTGAGTCTGGTCTAGTGATGGGCAGGCCCCAAAGCTGTGTGTGGCAACATTCATGACCCCAGCTGGCCCCTTCTGCATGCACCATTCTGCCATGAAGTTAACAAAATTCCTTTTCTCGTAATAATTCTAGTGGCTCCCCTTTTTGAGCACATGGTAATTATCAGCAACTGTTCTAAGGACTCTACATGCATGAGCGCATCTAACCCTGTGAGATGGATCCTCCTGTTATCCCATTTTGCAGATGAGAGAGCTGGCTCGGAGAAGCTGCAGAACTCCTTCAGGCCCACACAGCCAGCAAGTGGTGGAGCTGGGATCTGAAGCCAGGCAGTCGGGCTCCAGCATTTGCACTTCTTCTCAACTTTGCTCTGCTGCTTATACAACAAATGCTTGCGTGGGTAGAACACTTAGCCCAAGACGCACATATACAAACAAAACCCTGGTGATGGAAATGTTCTGGAATTGGATAGTAGTGGTGGTTTAACAGCCTCACAAATATACCTGAAACCACTGGATTGTACGTTTTAAAATGGTGACTTTTATGCCATGGAATTTTTAAAAACCTAAGAAATTTTTAGCTAATATAAAGAAGAAAATACAATTGCTTGTCATCCCACCTCCCAGAGGTAAACAAGCATTCACAGGATTTCTGATGGCTTCTGCCATCCTTGTCCCTCTTCCCTCGTTTGTGTGTCCCCTTCTCTGTCATGCCCAGTGTTTAGAGCCGGGGTCCAGGTTCATGATGAGTGAGAGGAGCCTGGAAGAGGAAGACAAGAGCGGGAGCTTTTGTAGAAAGCGGGATGAAGGATGTGGCTCTTTCCTTGGAAACTGACCAGAATAGATCATAGATACGCACAGGCAAACAGAAGACTGGGTGGGATGGGGAGAGGGTGGCCTTCATTTTCCAAGTCTCAGTCCAAGGGGAAAATTCCTTCCCAATCTCTGTCTGTAAACCCTGTTGGCCTGGGATTGCTTCTCTCCGTGTGCTCTCCCCAGGGCTGGCAGGGTGGAGTCCACGTGAGGCAGCTTTCCTTAGGGTTGTAGGCAGGGGAAGGGGAGGGCAGGGTCAGGCTGCCCCCCAAAGGAGGCAGCTGCACCAATCTTGGAGGTTGCCTAGCAATCGTGGGGAAAGGTGACCTGGCCCACTACAGAGGTGGGAGGAGAATAAAAGGCAGCCGAGGATGGAAATCGGGCGTACATTGCAGAGGATGCTGTTCCCCTGGAAACTGCCTCCTTGGTCCTTGGCTACAGCAGGGGTGGGGATCTGTTCTCCATTAAGAGGGAGTGGAGTCTTCCCTAGGCCTGTCACCCACAGGTCAGGGCTGGGGGACCTAGGGAAACCCTTCTTGCACATGGAGTATATGTCAGATGCGTATGTCAGTGGCTGCATTTAACGCTGACAACAGCCTTGTAAGATATGTGGGATGATGACACTTCATAGATGAAGATCCTGAGCTTCGAGATAGAGAACAACATGCTCACGGCCACACAGTTAGAGAGGCCTGGAAATGAAGGTGCTGGTACCCTTCACCCTTAAAGGGGAACCATTCATTTTGGTTCAAAGCATTTCATAAGCCCAAGGTTCTCGGAGGTAAATGTAAACACTGACCACCCCCTGGGGAGGGAAGAGAAGATGAGGGAAGGCTGGAAAGGTGTGTTACCTGTTTTCTATCAACCAACCAACCAGCCAGCCAGTATTTATTAACAGTGTCTTTGTTTTCCAAATAAGCACAAAGCCTAATAGTTCACACTGATTAAAGGCTGAATGGTTTGGATTACCTCCACCTGTCAAACAACTCTTTGGGGAAGGGACTGTTAGTTTTCTTGGTACAGACAGGGAAATGGAAGCCCAGAGAGGTTAAGTAACTTGCCCAAGATTAGGCAGATTGACCTCAGAACTCGGCTCTTAACCAGAAGTACAGACACACTCTTTGCTATTAGGAGTTTATGTTTGAATTGGGAGGCAAGGCTTATATAGAATTGAAATAAGAGGACAACTCATTGTGGCACATTTTTGACATTTATGCTTCCATGTGTGGCTTTCTCTCCAGTAATCATGGTGAGCAAACTTGTGAGGTCTTATCCCCATTTTACATGCAGGGAAAGTAAGGCTCAGAAAGGTTAAGCGACTTTACCTGGCTTTCTGTAGCCTGGAAGTAGAGTTGGTTTTCAATCCAGGTCTTTGACAGGCGGGTCTGTGAGGTTTAAGGGGATGGACATAGGCCTCAGTGAAGGTACTTTTCTTGGTTTTGAAGGTAGTGAAGGATGCAAATTGTATTTCTCTGTGTTTTTCAGTTGAAGCAGTAACTGTCAGGAATAGACAAAAGTCCCCTGAACTTGGAGGCCTCCCCAATCCCGCGTTCCTGGTGGCCGCTTCTGGTGCTGACCCCAGCTTTTGGGAGCTAGCTTCCCCTGCTTTAAGATTCAGCACCACCCTCCCCTTCTCTCTTGTTTTGGTTCCTTCAGTTTCACCTGTTCTGTCTGTCCTTCCCTTTAGAGAGTCTCTTCCTTTGTGGTCACCACGGGAACCAAACAGGCTTTGAACCAGGCAGCTGAGGCTCAGGTTTATTTTGATTTTAAAAGTCTGTGCACATGAAACCCGTAACGTTTCGGGTTCTTGTTTAAGCCTTGAGATGATTTAGAAAATTGATGAGGGAGTGGGGGACTTAGGTTGGCTTTTGGCACTGCAGGGCTGGGGAGTTTTTGTGCCAGGTCAGAGAACAGCACCAAGTGGGGGCAGTGCCATTTCCTGACCCCCAGCTTTGAACTTTCCAGGCCTAAATCAGAGGCCCCAAATGTTCACCTCGAGGTGGAAGAGCAGCTGGCTGGGGGAAGGGAGGCTCCTCCCCGTTACCTTGTTTTTCCTGTGTCTTGGTGGTGGGTGATGGTGGAGCTGGTTGGGAGCGTGGTCACAAGGCCTGTGATTTGAGGCCAGGCCAGGGCTTGTAGGGGAGCATTTTTATGGGCCTGAAGATTTATTTTTTAAAAGCCATCTGCAAAGCTGATTATAATTGATGGGAGTGAGACAGCATCTGAGCTCTATTTTCAAATCATCTGTAGGTGAAATGACAGGAGGGGAGGCAACTTCAAGGTGGGTGGGCTCCTTTAGGCCAGTCCCCTAATGGAACTTGGCTTTCCAGGCTGGAAGAGGCACCAAACCTTGCATGTGGGCGGGAGGGGGTTGTTAAAATCAGACTCTATCTTTTCTCCTTATGTCTGATGTGGAGATGTCCAATGCGTAACAGCCTGTGGTTTGGGGATAGAGAAGAGGAGCTTTTAATTCTTCTGAGTCAAGTCTCGACAGCCCCAATATGAGGGCTTGGTCCAGGAAAAGGAGGGCAGCCTCCACCGAAGCCCTCTGTCTTGACACTTGTGTCTGTCGGGTCTGTGAGCATGGGGTGTCTGTCAGCGTTTGGCTGCATGTGTCTTTCTGGCTCCAAGAAGCCCCTCTGTTGTTTTTGGCCACGTCCTTGACCTTGGCAGAGGAGTGGCTCCTTTTTAAACACCGCAGACATCCTCCAGATAATAGATAATGGCGCTTTCCAGTCAGTTCCCGATATTTTGTAAGGGCCTTTCTTTCCAGGAACCCAAAGTGCTTTTCCAGACTCGGCCCTGGGAACTGGGAGATGCAGGAGGTGGCTTATGAATTGTGTTTTCCTGGAGGCAGGGAAATGGGGCCAGACCCCTGGTTTCCTGTCCTTCATTTCGGATACTGGTGGCTGGAGCTGCATGGAGGTGTCTTTGCATGCATGAAACCCTGGGCCTCTTACTAGAAATCTGCATATTTTCCCAGCTTTAGCTCCAAATGAAGCTTTGCTTTGTAGCTTTCTTTTTCTCTTTTTCCTCTCTTTCTTTTCTTATATTTAGAGGTTCATTGTATGTAGTTGTTTTTAAAGGAATACCACATTGGGGTCTCAGTTATATAGTGGGCCCATGTGCCACCCCTCATTGAGGCTCCTTGGCACGGGCAAAGACGCCACAGTAGCACCCAAAGGTGCCTAGCTGGGGGACCTTTACCTGACGCCTTTTCCCCAGAAGCCACTGGTTTGGAAGCAAGCTTAGCATAGGCACATCTTGCTAGCCCAGGGACTGTTCTGGGGATATGGAGCTGAGCATCCGTGTATCCCCTTGACCCGTCCCCAGCATCAGCCAGCCCTGGGACTGTGCTTTGGGCCAGGCACATTTCTAAGTGCTTTCAGATATTAATGTAATCCTCACAATACCCATATGGATGGCTTAGTGGGAGGTAAAGGACATTTGAGGGTATTTGGAAAGACCTGAAAGGTTCAGGTGGTTACAGCAAGTATTTCTAGATTTTCTGATCTTGAAGCCAGTTCACAAAGACCATGTTGGCTTCAGATTTTCATTTTCAGGAAAGAGTACCTCGTAGAGTTGCGGCCCCAGCGTTCTCCTTTCCCTTACCGGAGTTAACCGCTGTTCCAAGCTTGGTGTTTTGTTCCTATGCATTTCCTATACACTTCTTGCCTGTGTAGCTGTCTGTATCTTTGTGCCTGTTTTAAAACTTTGTGTAGATGGGGTCATACCCAATGCATCACTTTGTTCACTGCTCCTTTCGCTCCCACCTCTCCTTTGCCGGGGAACTGTAAAGGTAGACCTGGTGGGAGCTCTGCCATCCCTGTTTTGTGGCTGAGACTGCTGAGTTCCAAAGCACTTGCCCAAGTTACACAGCTCCTTGTAGGTGGCAGGTGGGACTGAACCCAGCTTCCTGCCTCTGCGGTGGCGTTTGTATGTTACACCTGCCGCCCTGCACCCTGCCAGAGTTCAAAGACTTGCTGATGTTTGATGAGGGAGGGCAGGAGATGTCAGTCTCAGCATCTTACTCTCTTCCCACCTACGCATGTGTGTGGCATCTGGTGTCCGTACCTATGGGTCCCTGGTCCCTTGCCTGCTGCCCTCTTTTCCGGGGCTTGAGATTCAAGTTCTTAGGGACCTATGCCACGTTGCCATTTTTTTCACCTCCCAGGGTAATAGTTGTGCTTTTATTACTTCTTGATAAAGCAAATATGTCATGACAAAAAGCTATAGTGAATTTGGGAATGCTTCTAAATGAATTTATATTTTATGGCTCACAGCAGCCTCTTGCACCATTTGGAAGCTGGTTGTGCTCTGCAAGACAAGAGACTGTGCTCTGGATACGAGGCTTGGGCTGCATGTAGAGTTTTGGAAGAGGCCAGATGTGGGGAGCCACGATGAGCCCCACTCTGCCAGGCCCGTTCCTAGGCTCCAAGGACAGTAAGTGGGGTCCCGGTTGAGTGGCCCTTGTCCTTGCCTGATTTCCCTGCTCTTGTCTTCTTATCTTCTGGCTCTCGGCCACTCAGCCATTGCCTTGCCCAGTTAGTGCCTGAGCTAGGAGAGTCAGAAAGGACAGATGTATGGCAGCCTGCCTGCCTTCATCACACTTTCTTGGGGCACTGTTGTGAAACTCCTCTCTAAAGACATTTAGAGGATTCTCTGGGGATGTCACTGATCTGTGACGGATCTGAGGCTCCTTCGATGATCAAAGGTGGATTTATGGAGTCTCCTGGGGTCCCCCTAGTAACTGACTCTCAGGAGCTCCCTGATCAGCTCATCCTAGCCCCTCAAAGAGCAGGTAAGCAAGAATCAAGCTTGCACTTACTAGGTATTCATCGAGTATCCAGTGTTGATGAACGGTGGTGGTGAGGGCCTTTGGACAGGAGTGTGGCAGCTGTAGTCCCTCAGGAGACAACTGACAGATGCTGAGGGTCTGGGAGCTGGTGGTCCGAGTCACCAAGGACCACCCCAGAGATAAGGTTGATTCCTGGGGCCAGGGTGGAGGCCCAGTTGGCTCCTCGGGACTCAGAGGTGTGTCCTGGAATGAGAAGGAGGCCAGGGGCCAGGGAAGCTGGCCTTGTCATTGGGATGGGGTCACAGCCTAGGATGACCTCAGCCCCTGCCATGCTGCTCAGCACCCCTCTCTGAGCTGGTGCCTCCAATGACAGGCTGGTTGGAGCTGGTACAGACCTCCCAGCTCCCTACCAGCCAGCCCAGCTGCATTTTTATCTTTGGCTAGCTGCCCATCAGATTCCAAGGGGCTGGCCATACTGACATGTCCCTCTGTACCCTGCCCCTTCCTCTCTGGAGGGTGGGGTTATTGCATTTGGCTGGGACCTGCCTCAGAAAATCACAGGGAATTTCTGGTCCTTTTGTGTGGGTTTGTGGACCTTAAAGGAAGTAAAACATGGGTCTTGGTTTTCCTTCTCCTTCCAGTCCCTCCACTGAGGGTTCTCTCTGGAGTGTTGGACGTCAGCAGTCCACTGCCTTTAGCCACAGTATCCCAAGGGGTGTGGATCTAGATAACTGTGGGGCCTCCAGCTTCCCAGGATGTGGGATTTAGCAAAACTTTCACCTGCCTCCTGCTCCCTTTCTGTTGAAACTTTGGGAGTAGCATTTGGGAGTGGGGATAGGTGTGAAAAGACTGTCTTCTTTGATTTATTAGGCCAGAGAGCTGCTTGGCAGAAACCTATCTTGTCCCCCAGGAACAGAAAGAGTGGTCATGTGTTACCAGGACCTCAGGAGACCTGAGGTCTTGTCCTAGTGCTGCCTGTGGCCACTTTGTGATGCTGGATAAGTCACACCCGAAACCACCTATAAACCGAGAAATTGGATGGTAGGATGGTGGTGAGGCTCTGTTCTTAAGGCTGTACTTGGATTATCACATGCAGATGATCTCTAGGGTCTGGGGTGATGCCAACATTCTGTGTTTCTGCCCTCTTGGGGGACACTCAGCAGAGTCAAGCACTTCTTTTTTTAAAAACAAAATTAGTTATGTTTTTATTTTTTGAGAAAGGTCTCGCTCTGTCACCCAGGCTGGAGTGCAGTGGCATGATCTTAGCTCACTGCAGCCTCTACCTCCTGGGCTCAAGTGAGTCTCCCACCTCAGTCTCCCAAGTAGCTGGGCCCACAGGAGTGTGTCATCATGCCCGGATAATTTTATTTTTTTGTAGGGACAGGGTCTTGCTGTGTGACCCAGGCTGGTCTCGAACTTCTGGGCTTAAACAATCTCCTGGCCGGGCGCGGTGGCTCACGCCTGTAATCCCAGCACTTTGGGAGGCCGAGGCGGGCGGATCACAAGGTCAGGAGATCGAGACCACGGTGAAACCCCGTATCTACTAAAAAAAATACAAAAAATGAGCCGGGCGCAGTGGCGGGCGCCTGTAGTCCCAGCTACTCGGGAGGCTGGGGCAGGAGAATGGCGTGAACCCAGGAGGCGGAGCTTGCAGTGAGCCAGGATCGCGCCACTGCACTCCAGCTTGGGCGACAGAGCAAGACTCCGTCTCAAAAAAAAAACCAAAAAAAAAAAAAAAAACCAAAAACAAAAAACAATCTCCTGCCTCCACTTCCCAAAGTACTGAGATTACAGGCATGAGCCACCATACTTATCCGAGTCAGGCACTTCTAAAGGTGACCTTGCAGTTGACTCCTGGCCTTCGTAGCCTGGCCCTGAAGTTGGCTATGCTGTGAACACAGCTTCTTTAGGAGCCCTCTGTGTCCTCAGCTTTGAGGAATTTGTTCTCACCCTCTAGGGAGGGTGCAAGTGGGGCCAGGTGAATGTGCTTCCTTTATAGACAGACCCAGAAGCTAGTGCTCTTTGTGTTCTGGGCTCTGAATTCTGTCTCTGGAAATACCTGCTTAGGGTGTGGCCCTGATTGGGAGGCTAGGTGCCTGGGGGAGGTGAGAGTCAGGGAGGCACTCTCCCTTGTTTGGTGTTGGTGAAGGGTACCTTAGCTCTGCCTTCTAGCCTGGGTGCTCCAGGTGTGTCTGGGGGTGGGGATGCTGGAGGTGGCTCGGGAGACCTG
Source organism: Macaca thibetana thibetana (assembly GCF_024542745.1). Taxonomy (NCBI): domain Eukaryota; kingdom Metazoa; phylum Chordata; class Mammalia; order Primates; family Cercopithecidae; genus Macaca; species Macaca thibetana. The sequence continues at coordinate 38,708,335 of NC_065584.1, forward strand.
CAAGGTGGACTGATCATAATTGGTCCTTTGTGTAGGCTTGGCTGACCCACAGGCCTGGTGTGAGGAGGCTGCTTGCCTCTGGGCTCAGTGGGTCTGAAACACTGGCTGGAGCCAGGGAGCAAGGCTTTCAGCCTGGAATCTGCCCAAGGGACTGGTGTCAATAGGTGGCCTTGTCTTTCACTTGTTTATTTCCAGAGCCTAGCTCTGGCCCTTCTCTCCTGTGCAGCAGTTTGAGAAATCAATAGAATGCCCAAGCCAGAAGGAACCTGCACTGTCACCTACCCCTCTTCTCCCTCAGATAAAGGGACGAGGTCCATAGTGGTGATCTGATTTGTCCAAGGACACTCTGCCATGAGTTCATTCCTTGTGGGGTTAGATTTAGTAAGGATTCTTTATTCTGGGTATACGTAAGCCATCTTCTGAAGTCATCCTTGCAGGTGGGCTCCAGAACACCTGCAGATAGATGCACATGGGGCGGGCCTCTGTATTCTGAAGGCAGATGAATCTGCTGGGGTTCTGGCTAGTGTGTGGGTGGTCAATTTCAGATGAATTTCACACATGCAGGCAGCTGTACCCTGCCAAGCTGGAGGTAGTGATCCACATGCAGGCCCTTACACTCTGATGTTCCTGAGGCTGGCTCCTGCGTTTGCAGTTGAGGGAATGGAGAAATGAGCCTGCAGGACAGAGGCAGCCTGTTGGCTGTGGTGAACTTGGTATTAACAGCCAGTACTTATGACCGCATGTCCAGCACTGTGCTAAGTCCATTACGTGCATTATACCAAGGAATCATCATAGTCGCCCTATGAGGAAAAGGTACTGTGACTTTTTAGTCCCACTTTACAGAAGGAACTGAGGCTTGGAGAGATTAAATATTTTCTCCCAACTCACAGCTTTTAGTAGGGCAGCTGGGCTTTGATTTCAGGGCTGCCTGGCCAGAGCACACACGGCTAACCACTGTCCTAGTTGCTTCCTCTCTGCTGGGTCATTCCTTCTGGTGGTGAGCACCAGCTGTCAGCCCTGACTGGAGAAGGGAGGCTCCTCATGAGAGATGGAGCTGAGTCTCCACCCTCCCGGGCCCCATACACTTCTCTCCTGACCCGTGCATTCCTGTGCACCAGGGAAGTGGCCCGTCTCTGGTCATGGAGACTGAAGTCCCAGCGCTGTATTGCGCAGTGGAGGTGGGGGTGGCTCAGGGTCAGGTGGAGGCTTTACGGAAAAGTCGTAATGGTAGAATGGAGGGTACCTGAATCCTGTTTCTTGAGGGAAAGTTGCCTTTAAGTTGGAGGGATGCTGTTGGCTTCCTGCAGCTCCTTGCTGCCTTTCGATGATGCCCCTGTGCATGGGAGCCTTCAAGTGTAGGTGCAATAGGCAGGGTTGGAAAGGCTCCCTGCTCCCCACAGACCAGGAGAGGCAGTGCTGGAGCCCCTTATTTGCTGTTCATCTTTGGTAGGTCAGCATAACCTTTATGTTACAAATGCCAATAGATGTTTAATTCCTGGCGTGGGATAAGGTAGCAAGCAATTTAGAATTTAATAAAATTACGAATTCATGGGGAGGTGATTCTTATTTCTCTCTTTATCCAGGATGCAGGTTAGTTGCATGAATAAACGAATGAATTTTTTTTCTTTTTTATTATACTTTAAGTTCTAGGGTACATGTGTACAACGTGTAGGTTTGTTACATATGTATACATGTGTCATGTTGGTGTGCTGCACCCATTAACTCGTCATTTACATTAGGTATATCTCCTAATGCTATCCCTCCCCCTCCCCCCTCCCCCCTCCCCACGACAGGCCCCGGTGTGTGATGTTCCCCTTCCTGTGTCCAAGTGTTCTCATTGAAACGAATGAATTTTTAAAAACTTATTATGGAAAATTCACACACAGGAGTAGAGAGAATAGTATAGTGATTTCCTGTGTACCCATTACTCAGCTTCAGCAATTAACAACAGAATTGCCTCTAATATTTAACCATCTGGGCTATTTTATTGGCACTGAGATTAGTGTGCTAGTGTGAACTGCAAGGAACTTCTCAAGTGAGAAAGGACGCGGAGAAGAAATGCTACATAGTGTGAATAAAACCTCATCTTTGTGGTGCTGCCATACTAGGCAAGTTGCAGGTGCTCCCCTGAGGGTTTGAACTAACTGCTCTGGATAACTGGCCAGGTGGTGTTGGGTTCCAGCCCCAAGTGGGAGGAAAGTTTCTGAAGGGTGAATTCAGCTGGATATGTGAGATTCTCAAACACACATTGGGGCGGAGGCACTGCAGCCAGCCCCAGTTCATCTACTCAACTCATGTTTACTGTGGATCATCTTTTTTTAAAGTTGACATTTCAAACATAAGAAAAAGCATTGAGAATAATAAAAGTGAATATCTACCTTCTTGCCACCCAGACTTAACAAACACGAAGCAGACATTCTTTCCAGATAAGGGGCAGATGCATGGTCTCTGTCTCTAAGGAGGCCCGTGGGTGAGAGACCCAGGGACGGGCAATTTCCTTGTCATGTACAAAGATATCACATCTGGTATAGGAACGGAGCTCCAAGGAAGGCTCCAGCCCGTCCTGGAGGAGACAGGTAGGACTTCCTGGAGGAGGTGATCGTGTGAGCTAAAAATCAAATCTGGAATATGTGAGTCAGGCCAAGCTGGTGTGGGGGCAGGGTCAAGGGGAGGTGGGCCTGCAAAGACTGTGACCAAAGGCAAGAAAAAGGGAATGCAAAGTTCTGAGGAGGGAAGGGCAGGAGACGAGTGAGGAGTTGGCTGGATGCAGCTGGAGTGAAAGATGCTTGGGGGTGGGCAACAGTGAGGACTGGTGAGTCAGTGAGGGATAAGCTCTGGGCATCTTCGAGGCAGTAGCAGGCACCAGGCTTGTCCTGAGACCTGCTCAGTGCATGGCTGTCTGAATTAGACTCCATACGTTGAGAAGATTATAGACCAATATAATCCCATGCAGAAAAACCCACACAGCGGGTGCAGAAGGGCGGAAACCGTATCAGGACTATTTGATTGACCTGGGCTGCTTAGAGCAGGCTCCAGGCTGTCATTTGAAAGAGGGGATGTATTGGGTTGACCCAATGGGGAGAAGTAGGACTTGGTGAGAGTTGTGTGGAGATGGAATCTAGCTCAGAATAGAATTTCTGACAGCCTTCCAAAGAAGGGATGCATGGTTGGGCGAGAGTTTCATGGTCTTACCTGTGTTGAAGTAGTCTCAGGTTGGAAGCAGGCAGGGCTGGGGTGTGGAGGGAGGAGGGCTCCGCATTGCCTGGCCTTCAAGGCCTCTCCTTACTCTGAGTTCTGAGATTTGGGCTGGGGAGGGTGGGTAAGTGACCCGTGGGCACAGGCAAATGGTGCTCCTGGGAAGGCGGCTGTGGAGGAGGTGCTGGCCCGTTGCCATGGGAACCATCACTGCCGTGGGTTTCCAGTTCCAAGGATGCCCTGGAAGGGAATGAGCTCACTCCACCTGCAAGCTGGTGAGTCAGCCCTGCCTCTCCCGCTTGCTCGCCAAGGCTAGGCAGGAATTTGAGCAGTGAACCCTGCCTCTACCCCCTCCTCAGATCACCCAGGCGCCCGTGCCCTGGATGCGGTGTCTTGTTATAAAAGATGCGGGGCAATAAAGGCAGCTGCTAGTCATTCTGGCGTCACTGGGGATCCTGACTCGGGGAAGCTGCTAGCCTAGTTGGCTAAACCTTGGCCATGTACAGAGGGTGAGCCATTCTCTCTGCTGGCCACTCAGCTGATGTGGGCTGCACACCAGCCACAGCTGTACCGGGCCAGGGCTTGTGGTCCAGGGGGTAGATGGGTGCAGAGGGCAAGCTTTCAGGGTGCCTTGTGAAGGAGAAGTACAGGCTGGGTGGGTGTGAATGCCTCTCGGTCGGGCGTGGGGGTAGTTTCTGGAGGTGGATGAGGAATGCTTCCTGTGGGGAGTGGCTTCTGATCTGGTGCTGGAGGGATGAGGAGCAACTAGTTTGCCCACCAAGTCCTAGGCATCTGAGGCCGGGGTCATGGCCTCTGGCTTCTCCTTCTGTGCCCCTTCCCAAGTGCTCAGTTGTGAGGGAGTGATCAGAACATGTCAGGGGTATTGCAAGAATCTCAAACAGTTGTGACTTGAGTGTACAAGCCATTTTATCCAAGACCGTGTGAAATCCATGGCACCACTCACTGGGGGCTGGTCCCTCAGGACCACATGGGGCCTATAGCCCGCCCCCGTGCCCCTGCGCCCTGCACCTCGCGCCCCATGCCCCATGCGGCGACCTGTGAGATGCATCAGAACACCCAGGGGAACGCTGCATTTCTAGCCTCTGCCCGCCTTACTTGCTTCACCCACATGGGCCTCTGTTTCCATTTGAGAAGATAAATAAGTTAGGGGAGAAAAATGACCATCTTAGACCCTTTCTCCTAAACACAACAATTTACGTTTTTAGAAACCTATTTTTATTTTTAATCTTCATGCCTGCATTATTCTGATAGCAGTAATGATAGTGTATATAAAGTTTTGCTCTGCTTTTTTATTTCCCCACTTGGCATTTTATCAAAAACACTTTTTCTTATATAGCCACACAGCCTTTATGTTCCTTCCCTGGAGAAAGTGAGATCCAAGTATAGAGACTATTTCACAAATACATGTTTATTTGTACTTTCCTGCCTCTTTCCAAAAAGCATTTGAGGTGGATATATTAAAAGGCTCGTGTATAACAGTTTTTTGTTGTTGTTATTTTGTTTTAGAGACCGGGTCTCACTCTGTTACCCAGGCTGGCATGCAGTGGTGCTATCATAGTTCACTGCAGCCTCAAACTCCTGGGCTTAAGGGATCCTCCCACCTAAGCCTCCTCTGAGTAACTGGGACTACAGGTGCATGCCACCATGCCTGGCTAATTTTTACATTCTTTTGCAGGGTCTTGCTATGTTGACCAGGCTGGTCTCGAACTCCTGGTCTCAAGAAGTCATCTGACCTTGGCCTTCCAAAGTGCCAGGATTACCAGTGTGAGCCACCACATCCCCTTCCTTCAGAAGCTTTTTGTTGTCTAATTTTTTTTTTTTAAATAGAGATAGGGTCTTGTCAAGTCACCAGGACTGCTCTCAAATTCCTGGCCTTCAGTGATCCTCCCTGCTTCGCTTCCCAAAATGTGGGATTCCAGGTGTGAGCCACTGTGCCTGGGCCAGAGTTTTAAATTAAAGTTAGAAGATCCAGAGCTATGTCATAGTGGCGGTGAGACAATTGTTAAGAAAACAACATTAAAAGAGGTTAGTTTTTAAGAAATTTTAATGTAATTCCCCCAGCTTTATTGAGGTATAATTTAAAATTTTAAATTATATATATTTCAGTTATGCAACGCGATGATTTGATAGACATGTACACTGTGACATGATTACCACAATCAAGTTAATTAACACATCCATCACCTCACACAGTTGTCATTGTTTGTATGTGTATGTATGTGATGACACTAAGATCTGCTGTCTTAGCAAATTTCAAATAAACAATATTCAACCGACCCTTGAACATCACAGGTTTGAACTGTGCAGGTTCACTTACAAGCTGATTTTTTTTTCATAAAAGTTATACTGAGTGTGCCTGCCTCTCCTGCCTCCTCTTCCTCCTCTTCTACCTCTTCTGCCTCTGCCACCCCTGAGACAGCAGTAGCTGTCCTCCTCCTCCTTCTCCTCCTCCTCAGCCTACTCAGTGTGAAGACAACCAGGATGAAGACCTTCATGATGATCCACTTGCACTTCATGAATAGCAAATATAGTTTCTCTTCCTTATGATTTTCTTAATAACATTTTTTTTCCTGTAGCTTACTTTATTGTAAGAATACAGTATATAACATACAACATGGATGTCAATGTGTTTTTAATCGAATGTTTGTACTATAGGTAAGGCCTCTGGTCAACACTAGGCTATAACAGTTTAGTTTTTCTTACATGGATTTTCTACTGCATGTGAAGGTTGTTGCCTCTTACCCACATGTTCTGGGGGCTCAACTGTAGTATTAGCAATAGTAACTATCCTGATGGAAAGTGTGTACCCTTTGACCAACATCTCCCCATTTCTCTCAATCCCCCAGCTCTAGTAACCACCATTCTACTCTCTGCTTCTGAGTTTGATTTTTTAAGATTCCTTATACAAGTTAGATTATGCAGTATTTGCTATGTCTGGCTTATTTTGCCTAGCCTAATATTAAAAAAGATTAGTTTGGCTGGGCGCGGTGGCTCAAGCCTGTAATCCCAGCACTTTGGGAGGCCGAGACGGGTGGATCACGAGGTCAGGAGATCGAGACCATCCTGGCTAACACGGTGAAACCCCCTCTCTACTAAAAATACAAAAAACTAGCCGGGCGAGGTGGTGGACGCCTGTAGTCCCAGCTACTCGGGAGGCTGAGGCAGGAGAATGGCATAAATCCGGGAGGCGCTTGCAGTGAGCTGAGATCCGGCCACTGCACTCCAGCCTGGGCGACAGAGCGAGACTCCGTCTCAAAAAAAAAAAAAAGATTAGTTTTTGTAAGTCAGCACAGACCCTGGTTCTGAGCTTCCTGGCAGCCAAAGCAAAAGGAGAACTTGGAAGTATCAAATATTTATTTCTTAGTAAAGGAAAGTATACCAGTTCACAAGAAAGGGGCACTTTTTGTAAGTACTAAAAACTGAGTTTTACCATTTTAGGAGAGTGGTGCAGTAAACAGTGCTGTCAGTATTAGTTTCATAGAACACACAGAAACTTTTTTGTATACTTGTTTCTTCAGTCAGCTCCCACTGAAAGCCACAGGTATGGTGTTAAATCACACTTGTAGGAAGGCATTTCTGTGGGGAGCTGAGGCAATGAACTCGAGCTCCACTCTTTCCAGAGCTTTAACCTCAGAGAGGCACAAGTCCTTTGAGATACCCTTGAGCACTTCTTGGAGACTCTCTCGTGGCAGTTGTTTGACAGGAGCTGGAGAACAGGCTGTGTGGACTCCTGGTTCGGAATTCAGAGGTTTTCTGAGGTCTTGACAGAAAAGAGAGCTATTAGGTTGGTGCAAAAGTAATCGCGGTTTTTGCAATTAAAAGTAATGGGAATTTTGCACCAACCTGAATATTTGCTTTGGGTGCTAAGCATGTGAAGGCAAAGCTGCTATTTTATTATGAAAATGAGAGCCTGGCCCACTCTCCCTTTCCAGAAGGATGGCTGTCGAGGTCAAAGTTGTCTTCTAGAAGCAGTTTGGGATCTGCCCACAGAACTGGGATGAGGCCCTTCAGGAAGGGAACAGTGTGGTCAGTCGGGGCTGGCTTGGGCAAGTCCCCCTTACCAGCTGCCTCACGCTCGGCTGCTGACATGTCCTCTACTCATAATTCTCCCATTATTGGACACTTTCGTGGTTTCCAGTTTTGGCCTATCGTAGATAATGCCTCTATAAATATTCCTTTCATGTGGACGTTTTCCTGCATTTTTGGCTAATATCCAGAGGCTGGGTTTTTTGACCATACTTGGAGAGGATCATTTCTGAGTCCTTTTCTATGTGAATCAATTGCTTTGAAAAGACTGACCAGCTTAATATGCCACCTGTTGTTTTCTTAATTGAAAAGGAAAGTAATATTTATTGTGGAAAATTTGGAAACTACGGCAAAGTACAAAGAAGAAAATAAGAATTCGGAGAAATTCTACCGCGCTGAGAGCACAGAAGTGTGTGGCTCGCTGCACACACCTGGTTCACTGCTGCAGCGGACTCGTCTCTTGTTAGGCAGGGGATTGAGCCTGGGACAGTCCCCTGCTAGTAGTCTGTCTAGGTGGATGGGACACCTGATTTTCCTCTGCCCCAAACGGTCTTCTCAGCCACTAATTTGTCTGCCTCTGAGCATACATTTCTAAGGTTTTGAAGGACCTGTTAACCTATTAATCTATTAATCATAGAAAACGGGTTAGAAAAGTTTTAAATGTCTAAATGTTTGGGAGGAAATGTTAAATGATCAGTGACTGGCTTCTTAGCAGATTTCTCAACAGCTACCACCTGCCAGGCTTGAGACCCAAGTGGTCGGGACCCCGGGCTGATGCGCTTCGGTGAGAGAAGTGGTGGAATCGCCTGGGAAAATGTTTCCCAGATCTGACCCCTGACCACGTTCGTCAAGTTCCTGTCTGGCTCAGGCTTGTCTGGAGAGCCAGGGTGTTTGGTGAAATGGACGGGAAGTGGGAGCGATCATAAATGAGAACCTAAACCTGCCGTCTCTCACTTCCCTCTCTTCACTTCCCTGAACCAGACATTCTCTGGGCCAGGTAGACATGCCCCTCTACTCCCCAGTTGTTAGGAGGAAACTTTCAGGGCAGGGAGGCCCTTCCCATGCTGGCCAGATGCTTTGCTGAACTCTTGACCAGGGCACTGGTTGTGGGCTGAGGGTTGCTGACCCCCGCAACCCACAGAGTTGCTTCTGTTACTGGGTCACTCCACCATCACCCAAGCGGTTACATGTCAGACTGAATTTCCCAGAATATGGGGCAGGAAGAAGATGGTCCATTCATGGAATTACTTGACCTCAAATAGAGAGTGAGGCTTCAGTCCTTAGGAACTGTAATGACTGACCAAAGAGTTCCCAGGTGGCTTTAAATGCCAGAATGGGCACAGCGGGTATGCTGGGCACTGTCATTGTTCAGCATATAGGAGCTGATGCACAGAAGGCCCGCTCTCCTGCCACTCTAGCGGTTTCATTGAGTTGGGTGGGATCTGGGCAGGGACCACAGCTGGAATTCACAAGGGGTCTCTTGGGGGAAGAGGAGATGAAAGCCTAAATGATGACATTTTATCCAAACCCCTCTTACCATGCATGGAACTCTCAGACAGATGCTGTTAGAGATGTGCCTTGAAGATAGATGCTTGATGTCTTTAGAGCTGTGTATCCTCCGGCCAGCCCATCTGAGACACAGTTGCAAACAGCTTTCAGTTTTCCAATTTCCAGGGGCTGTGAATGATTAGAACTTTGGAACCATGGGATTCACCAGAGAGAAGCTTGGTTTGGGGATGTTTCCTTGGGGCAGAGAAGGGGGAAGCCACTGGAATGTCTCAGTTGCTGTTTGTGTTGTTTGGGTGAAGAGCTCCCTTTTGGGATCTCGTGATGCCTCCAGCTTGTGGCCATGTGGATGGTCTGGGATTGATTTGTTCTGTCTGGCTTGTTAGACACTCTACCCGCATTGTCTCTCCCCACCCAGAAAACCACAATGAACTCTAAAGGCTGGTCCAATTAAGATTTATGGTAATTGGGGGAGAGAGAGGGGGACTTGAGGAGACAAGAGTGACTTGTGCTTTGGTCTGTGAAGGAGAGGTTCCTTTGTGATGAGGATTGGAGGTACATCATGCAATGAGGGGCCTCCTGCCTAAGCTGTATTCAGTGATCACCCACTGCAGGTGACCACAACTTCCTCGTAGGTATTCTAGCTCCCCTGGGTGTGTCCACCCTCTGCTACCCAAATGGAGAGGTTCACTGCAAGGCTATATCCCTTGTAGAATGGCCTGTGGACCACCTAGCTTTGTGTAAAACTGTAGTTTCCTGGGCCTTTTCCAGACCTCCTGAACCAAATGCTCTGGTTAGAGCCCAGAAATCTGCATTTCCAGCAAGTGCCCTACTTACTTTTTAGATAAAGCTAGGTAACTCTGTGAAGGATTATCTGGAGGAATATTGCTTCAGTCTGAATGGAAGGAGTTTAGCTAAAAGAACTCAATTCCTTTACTTTTTTTTCCCCTTTAATGTTTTTCGGTTTTTATGAAAATGGAGACAGGGTCTCACCATGTTGCCCAGGCAGGTCTCAAACTCCTGGGCTTAAGTGATCCCCCTCCCTCTGCTTCCCAGAGTGCTAGTAATACAGAAGTAACCCACTGTGCAGCCTCTTTTTTTTTTTTTTTTGAAACAGCGTCTTCATCGTTCTGTAACCCAGGCTGGAGTACAGTGGCATGATTATAGCTCACTATAGCCTTGGACCCCTGGTCTCAAGCAGTCTTCCTGCTTCAGACTCTTGAGTAGCTGGGACTATAGTCTGTGCACCACTATGCCTGGTTTCAGCTCCTTCACTCTTATTTACTCTTCCTCCAGGACATTCTTAATGAAGCTTTGTCTCCTTGTGACTTAGACCATAAATTCACTAGCCACCCCCAAATGTGAATCAAGTATTTCTTCTGGACGCCAAACTCCCATGACTTAGACCAAAAGTGAAGAAAGGAAAGGCAATCTGTTATTGCTTTCCTGGTTGTAAATTGCTTTTGGATTTGGAGCACATGGTCTGGTTGACTCTCTGCAAGGCTGCTTTAAAGCAACACTGTAGTGCTAGCAGTGGAGGCCCTGCTGATGAGTGATTCATCCCAGGGATTCTGAGGGGCCATCTATATCAGGCAGGTGGCCCACCCTGCCCACTGATCGCTCTCACCCTGCTCAGCAGGTCCTCCCCTGCCACCAAGCACAAACATCTGTGTCCTTCAGTGACCTGCCCGGCTCTGTTGTTCAGTTTCCTGTGGAGAAGGGCTTTTTAACTTTCTGCTTCCTGCCTCGCCCTGCTTCCCTGGTTGGCCCACCGGAGTGACCTCTGATCCTCTAGTCTCAGTTGAGCCAAATTCTGACTGTGCACTGTTGTCTGGGTTCTAGCTTTCTTCCAAACCGCGTGACGGTAGGAGTTTGGGTTGGCTCTAGAAACGGTGAGCGCCTAGTCATTGTCATGAGACTGGATCATTTCAGCCTGGGGGTCTGCCAGCAGTTGTGTGTTTTGCTGGGATAGACTCAGACAGCTCCCTTGAGACATTCCCAGGCAATGGGAAGCCTAGGAGGCCTGCAGGACTCAGTTTACATGCAATCTCCGAATGACTCCACACCTGAGGTTCATTTTGGAGGCTCTCGGTCAAGAAACCCTCTGGCTGCTTCCCTCTTTTTCCCTGTGGGAGCTTCATAGGGGAGATGTGGAGGCCACAGTGCAGATGGGGACCAGGAAGCTCAGAAATAGAGGGAGGCCGATGATGGGGGAGCAGAATTGAGTGTGGCATGGAGGCCGCCAGGGGAGCTATTATAGGTCTGCTTGCATCAGAGTGGACAAGGTTGACAAGAAGGATTAGTAAAGAGGAGCTGGGACCTGAAGCTAAGATTTAAGAAAAAGGATCTCCAGGATACTTCATCTGGAGGCCCAGAGAAGGCAAAATCTTCCAGTCAAAGCAACTTTGCTGAGAAACAATTTCTTAAAAGAAAAAAGTCTGACCAGGGCAAGGTTCTAACAGAGCGAGTGATGTGTTCATTTCTTAAGGTGTTGCACACTGGCACAGCCTTCAGGTTAGCATCATGGCCACTGATGCAGCGAAAGCTATGAAAATGCTCAGACCCTTTAGCCCTGTAATTTCACCCCCCAGGAGTGTGTCCTAAGGAAACTGTCCAACTGAAAGAAAGACATGCTTAAAAATATTCTCTGTGTGGGCTGGGTGCCGTGGCTTGTGCCTGTAATCCTAGCACTTTGGGAGGCCAAGGTGGCGGATCATGAGGTCAGGAGTTCGAGACCAGTGTGGCTAACGTGGTGAAACCCCATCTCTACTAAAAATACAAAAATTAGCTGGGCGTGGTGGCAGGCGCCTGTAATCCCAGTTACTCGGGAGACTGAGGCAGGAGAACCTCTTGAAACCAGAAGGCGGAGGTTGCAGTGAGCCAAGATTGCGCCACTGCACTCCAGCTTGGGTGAAAGAGCGAAACTCTGTTTCAGAATAAATAAATAAATAAATAAATAAATAAAATTCTCTGTGTGGAACAGCAAAACTGGGGGGAAAAAAGTGCTTCCATATCTAACTAACCCTGGGGAAGGAATTTAACAAACTATCCATCTTGATACATCATGGTGGTGTAATATTTTTGCAGCCTTTAAAAATGATAATTAGGAAGATTATACAGGAACAAAATATTCAACAGACTGTTGAAAGTCGGAGAACACTAAAGAGTAATACATTATAATTGATTGCACTGTAAATAAGGAAGATAGTGTAGTAAGTAGTGTAAATAAGGAAGACAATATGCAAAAATACAAATGGCTGTGTTAAGGCTAGAGAATTCATTATTTAAAAAAATTAGTATTTAAATTATATGGCAAGTCAGGGAATTTCTATCTGAAGCATCATTCCTCTTCAAATATTTTCTATTATCACTCATCCCTTTTCTTTTCTTTTTTTTTTTTTTGAGATGGAGCCTCGCTCTTTCACCTATACTGGAGTGTAGTGGCATGATCTTGGCTCACTGCAACGCCCCCTCCTGGGTTCAGGTGATTCTTCTGCCTCAGCCTCCCGAGTAGCTGGGATTGCAGGCGCCTGCCACCACGCCCAGCTAATTTTTTTTTTTTTTTTTTTTTTTTTTTTGTATTTTTAGTAGAGACGGGGTTTCACCATATTGGCCAGGCTGGTCTCAAACTCCTAACCTCATGATCTGCCTGTCTTGGCCTCCCAGAGTGCTGGGATTACAGGTGTAAGCCAGCATGCCCGACCACTTGTCTCTTTTCTTAGGAAGTCTTGGCAACTAGATGAGATTGAATCAGCCATTTTGAGCACCTTTAGTGTGTGTTGTGCGCTGCCAGGCTCTGTGGAGTACACACAGTGTAAGATGTCATCCTCTGAGCTTAAGGGCAGAGGATGTGTGTCTTTGCTGGGGAGATAAGATGTCCCTGTGCTGGGCACGCTGATTAGTGCTGAGGCTGAGGCATGGCTCAGGCATGGAGTGGGGGACATGGAGGCTGAGGGTGGCGAGTGGGTGGAGTGGTTTGGGCCTTTAGCTGGGGTTGGAAGGAGGACCAGGAGAGCTTTCAGGCATGGAAGCAATCAGCCCGGCATTGGGGCAGACCAGCAGAGTGGAGTTTGCCTAAGAGGGATTTTCAGCTCATCACAGCTGTGAGTGAGCTCAGAGTTAAATAAGATGTCTGTTATTCACCCTGTTTTCTAGAGATTGGAAACTGAAGTCCAGGAAATAAGCTCTTCCAGGAATCTCCAGAGTCCCCTGGGGACAGGGGTGGGTGCACAGGCCGGCCCCCATGGGTTGGCTGCGCTCCAGTGGCAGATCCCCTAGGGGTGGGAAATCATCCTCCCGACCCTCTCGGGAAACCCTTTCGGTCCCTTGTGGGTTGGTGGCATCACTGGTGGCGGAGGATCAGCGTTCCTTCTCCTTTCACATCTGCCGGTGCCCTGCTTGGGTGTCAGGCCCTCCTGGGGACAGCCCCATCCACACTTTCCGTTTGGGGGACTTTGACATTTTGTTTAAGTGGGGATGTGATTGAGAGTGTGTGAGGGTGAGAACCGGAGGCTCTGGCTCTTTAAGGCTCGGCCTTCAAGTGAGGTTTGGCAGAGGAGATACTGAACGTTTAATTTTAGGGCCAAGGTAGGGGGTGGGGGAAAGTCCCTACTGCATCTGGTTTGTGTTAAGCCTGTGCCTTCAGAAAAGTGCTGTGTTTATGGTTAAAATCCAGCAGGGAAGGGGGGTGGGCGGGATGCCGCTTTCCCCTACTAGGCATTGTGGCACAGGGACAGGGCACACACCTACCTTCCTTCTCATTCTTTGACCCCATCCCAAGCCTGACAGTTGCAACTTGGAGAAAACTGCATGTGACATCCATTTTATCTCTGCAGTTAAAACCAGATGTTTGCTTTCAAGCAGCCTCCAGCAGCTGGACTTTGCCAGGCCGAAGCTGTATCCTTTGTGCCCCAGAACTCCCTGCCGTTGGCCGCCTGTCACTTCGGTCTGTCTGCAGCCCACAGGGTCCCGGGTGGGTCAGTGCTGCTGTGGAGTCCAAGCTGGGGCCTGTCAGAAGCTGCTTGGGGCTGGCCTCCAGCAGGCCTCCCTCCCACGATCCCAGCATTGAGAAGTCGAGTCAATCCCTAGGATGTCTAGACTCCCAGCACTGGAAGATCCAACAGAAACCAGATCCAGCCCCTTCTGTCAGATAAAGAAACTGAGGCCCAGAGAGCTGGAGACTGAACCAGACCTCCCTACTCTCAGCTTGGCTCACTGCTCTTTTCCCGCCTCCACGTAGCTTCCCTTTTGGCTACTGTTTGTGTCGCTCTTCCATGCTTTACTCCCTCAGAGGGCCAGCCCTGGGAACAGGGAGTAGGGTGAAAGATCTTCAGACCCAATGGGAAGTTCACAAGGCTGTGCTTGTTAACTGCTGTTTGCCAGCATTAGTATAGTACCTGGCACAGGGTGAGAGTTTAGAAAATCTTGAATGAATGAATGAGTGAGTGAGTGAATGAATGATGGGGTTGCTTGGCCTGAGGGTGGGGACGCTGGTGTTGCACTTGGAGCCATTACTTCTGGGAGGGCTACCAGGCACGAGTCTCCATACCGAAAGCTCACCGTGTTCCAAGACCACGTCCAGTCTTCTCCAGGCCTTCCTCAGCCCAGCCCGTCACCCAGCTCTTCCAGAAGCCTGGAGTTTCAGAGCTGAAAGGGGCCTCATATATCAAATGTTGCATTACCTTCATGTTAGAGATGGGGAAACTGAGTCAAGGGCACACAGCTAGTCAGCAGAAACATCAGGACCAGATCCCAACTCTGTGGGGTTGCAGAGCTTCCATGTATCCCTCCTTGGACGTTTATATTGGGAGTTGAGGTTAGAAAGAGAGAAGGCCCTGTCTTGTCCATTGTGCCTCCCCCTTTCTGTATCTTCCTCCGTTGGATGAGCTGTTTCCTCTTTCTCTCCCTCTTCACTCTGACTTCCTCTCCTGTACTGGAGGATGGTGGGGTGATTTCTCCATAACAGTCTGAGTAAAAAGGCTGGGCCCCTGGGATTGGGCCAAGTCATTCCCTTGTGTCTTCCCAGAAAGGGAAAAAGAGAGTCGGCTGGCTCACTTCCTTCCGGGGAAACCAGTGCCTGAGTCACCCTGGAGTCAGGGCCCAGGGAGGAGCCTGCCCGTCACCCCGTTGCCTCTGGCCATGGGGGGCGCTTCCCTACCACTGTTTCTCAAAGGGCGGGCGGCCAGGGAAGGCCTGTGCCATACAGCTGCCCCACTGCTCGTCTGCCTTCATGGCTTCTTGGGAGGGTTTCTTGGCCTTCTGCAGCCAGGCTGGTGCTGGTGGCAAGGAAAGCAGGCAGGTGATAACATTGTCCCTCTCTAACTGGAGGTCTTAAACACCCTTCTGAATCACAATTTGAAATGTTTTTGATGTACACGTCTTCAGTATCTGTTTTGTTTCATGATAAAAGTTTGACATGCTTAGGGCCAGGTGTGGTGGTTCATGCCTGTAATCCAGCACTTTGGGAGGCCAAGGTGGCCAGATCATGAGGTCAGGAGATTGAGACCATTCTGGCTAACACAGTGAAACCACGTCTCTACTAAAAATACAAAAAGTAGCCGGGCGTGGTGGTGGGTGCCTGTGGTCCTAGCTACTCGGGAGGCTGAGGTAGGAGAATGGTGTGAACCCGGGAGACGGAGCTTGCAGTGAGATTGCGCCACTGCACTCCAGCCTGGATGACAGAGCGAGACTCCGTCTCAAAAAAAAAAAAAAAAAAAAAAAGTTTGACATGCTTATGGTAAAATAAAAAATAACTCCCCACAGGTAACACTGTTATTTTTCTATACCACAGATTAGATTTTATATGTTTGATTTATATATATATATACACACACACATATATATTACGGTAAAAGATACATAGTATGAAATTTACCATTGTAACCATTTTGAAGAGTACGTACGGTTCAGCAGCATTAAGTACATGTACCTTGTTGCACAACCATCACCACCATCCATCTCCTGAACTCTTTTTTTTTTTTTTGTGAGATAACAACTCGCTGTCACCCAGGCTGGAGTGCAGTGGCGTGATCTCGGCTCACCGCAACCTCCTCCTCCCGGGTTCAAGTGATTCTCCTACCTCAGCCTCCCGAGTAGCTGGGATTACAAGCACCCGCCACTACACCTGGCTAATTTTTGTATTTTTAGTAGAAACAGGGTATCATTATGTTGGCTAGGCTGGTCTCGAACTCCTGACCTTGTGATCCGCCCGCCTCGGCCTCCCGAAGTGCTGGGATAATAGGTGTGAGCCACCGCGCCCGGCCCCATCTTCTGAACTCTTTTCATCTTGTAAAACTGAAGCTCTGTACCCATTAACAATTCCCCCGGACCCCGGCCCTGACAACCCCATTCTACTTTCTGCCTCTATGAATTTGACTACTCTAGGGGCCCCATGTAAGCGGAATCATACAGTATTTATTCTTTTGTGTCTAGGTTATTTCACTTAGCAGAATGTCTTGAAGGTTGGTCCATGTTGCAGCATGTGTCAGAATTTCCTCCCTTTTTAAGGCTGAATTGTATTCCATTGTATGTATGACCACATTTGGTTTCTCCATTCATCTCTGATGGACATTTGAGTTGTTTCCCCCTTTTGGCCATTGTGAACAGTGCTGCGGTGAACATGGGTGTACAAATACCTGTTTGAGTCCCTGAATTTAATTTTTTTGTGTATATGCTCAGAAGTAGTATTGCTATATTTTATGCTGTTACTGGTTGTGCCTCTCAGGCACCTTGGGTCCCCAGGGCAGTGTCAACAGGTCAGCAGAGGGCTTTGGATACCACCCCTTCCCCCTGCCAGCGCCAGGCCTGCCACAGTAGCTGTCTGCAGAGGCTAGGGCTGGCCTGGCTATTTGGGTCCCCGAGGGCACACTGTGGAACTGCAGAGCTAATGAAAAGTTTTGGAATCTTGTGGTGCAGAAGGGCCTTTTTGGGCCAGGTCCCCACCCTTCCTTCCTCCTGACCTCCTCCTGTTTTGTACTTGGGGAAGGGGGATGCAGCCTTCTGGGAGCCCTGGGGAGGTACAGGGACCCCGAGCTTACTTTGGGACCCAGAGCCCCATTCTTCTTATGAACTCCTCCTCCTGCCCCCAGTTCTTCCTGTCCTGGGCTGTTTTTCTCTCCGAGGCTCTCCCAGAGGGTTAGTGTGAGAAAGATTTTTGGCCCATGAGTTACAGAGATTAATGCAAAACTTCCTAGCTTCCTTTGCAGGAAAATTCTATTTCTTGCTAACAGAGCAGGAGCTCCTTGTCCTGATTCCTGCTTTCACCAAGTTGGGCCCCAGAGCGGCTCCTCACCAGAGCCCTGTGCACAGCTGACTGGTCTCTGTGGGCTCGCTGGTTTGAGCTTCATTACGAGCTGCTCTGACCCCCACCCCGGCAGAGATCTGCACGCGGCTGTCTTTTGGGTACCCCGTGCGCCTCGGGAGGCAGTGTGTCTGTTCTGTCAGCTAGATCACAGCTCTCCGAGAGCAGAGCTGCTGGTTGTTTCTCTTTGTGGCCTGGTAGTGGCTGGTCTGGTAGCCTGTACTTCCTGGACGCTCAGTTAGAGAGAAAGAGAGGCCATGAAAATAATTTGGGATTTGGCATTGGAGAACTCCTGGCTTTTGGTTTGGGGCCTGCTCTTTGCTAGCCGGCTTACTTAACCCTCTCGAGCCTGTTTTTCCGTCTCTAAAACGGGGATCAGAAAACCCTACTTTTTTTTTTTTTTTTTTTTGAGATGGAATCTTGGTGTTTTGCCCAGGCTGGAGTATAATCTCAGCTCACTGCAACCTCTGCCTCCCGGGTTCAAGCCATTCTCCTGCCTCAGCCTCCCGAGTAGCTGGGATTACAGGCGCACGCCAGCATGCCTGGCTAATTTTTGTATTTTTAGTAGAGGCGGGGGTTCACCATGTTGGCCAGGCTGGCCTTGAACTCCTGACCTCAGGTCATCCACCCACCTTGGCCTCCCAAAGTGCTGGGATTATAGGCGTGAGCCCACCATGCCCAGCCAGAAAACCCTACTTCTTAATAAGTTTGTTGTGAAAAGTAAATGGGGTCATTGTTATAAAGTGCATGGTAAGTAAGTGTCAGTGAATGTCAGCTTTTTGTCACCGTTGTGCCTCTACTAAGTGGAAGGGCCTGGGGAGGACTCCCTGCAGAAGGCCCACTTCCTAAGACCTCTTTATGCTTTCTCTCCGTCCAAGCCCTGCTCCCCTGGGAGAGGCTGCATGTGGGGTTGTCTGGTTGGGTGGCAGCAGCTTCCCCTGCAGAAGGAAACTGCTTCCTCCCCAGGGAGATGGGAGTTGCTAAACTCTGGCTTGGGCCGGCTGTGTGCTCTAAGCAGAGATTATGTGCGTGTGTGATGAGGGCGGTGCCTTGGGCTTCACTCCAGATACACCGTGTTCTCTGACCTCGAGCTCCCTTCCTTGGAGCCCCTCACTCCAGCACCAGGCATTGTGGCTCAGGACTCCCACTGCTCTGGATTGCTATTGGACTGTTTCATAGGTGGGTCCTACTTCCCTTTTTAGATGATAGGCTCCAGGGCCTCCATACTCCTCATATTTGGGGACAGAAAATAAGGGCTTCTCTTTCCATGCAGTAGGGTGCCCCTTTCTCCTGTGGGATGATTGGGACTGCCCTGTCCAGGCTTTGGGGAGGGAATGGGAATGGGAATCCTGCTTGGAGCTGCATTCTGTGTTCGGCCCTTGCCTGCAGAAGATTTTACCTCACAGAGACTGCAGGGTGTTAGGGAGAACCCGGCTTTGGAGCCAGCAGCACTGGTGTGGAGGCGAGCTCCGCTGTCTCACTTGCTGTGTCCTTGAGCTGGTCCTTATTCTGAGCCTCAGTTTCTTCCTCTGTAAAAAACAATCTGTCTTGCAGAGTTGTTGCCGAGGCTAAATGAGATGATGGATGTAAACCACCCACGTTGGCATCCCATGCCTGGGGTAGGCTCCCTAAGTGTGGGCAGGTGTTGTTATTTTGTGTGTGGATGGGCCAAGGGGTGCTTTTCGCGCACCGTTCTTCTCCACACAGAGATGCGGTGAGGCAGACTTCCTATACATTTCTGTAGCCCAGAGTTGCCCACACTTGCCTGATTATAGGATTCACCTGGAGTACTTGTTACTTGCTAAAATACCAATCTGTGAGTCCCATCCCAGAACTCCTGAACCAGAATGGTGGTTGTTGGGGTGAGGGGTCTCTACTGTTAACCTTTTTTATAATCGGGCCAGTCTGGGAAATGCCGTTTCCCTCAGACTGCGC
This sequence comes from Macaca thibetana thibetana, assembly GCF_024542745.1. Lineage (NCBI taxonomy): Eukaryota > Metazoa > Chordata > Mammalia > Primates > Cercopithecidae > Macaca > Macaca thibetana. The sequence continues at coordinate 38,727,317 of NC_065584.1, forward strand.
TGCCAGTTGCTGTGTCATTCCATCTTCACGGGGACCCATTGGAATGAGGCAGGTATGGCCCCTTGGAAAGTAGGAGACTTTGCAGGTGAGACTGAAGCTTGAAAGGGCTGGCCTGAGGCCCTGAGCTCCTTGTGGTGGAAGCAGATTTAGAACTGAGATCTCCCAGTGCTGTGTGTCCATTGTGCCTGCAAACATTCCACTAAAGCATGGAAAAGGTGAAGGTGGGGACAGAGAGAGATGGAGTGACAGGAAGGAGGTGAGGGCCGAGGGCCTTTATGATGGCCTTGGGGACCTGCAGAGACTGAGTGGGGGATGGATCGTGAGACAGAGCTCTGAGCCTCACTGGGACGCTTCCCTTTGTGTGCCTTCTGAAAACCAGGGCCGCAGTGAGCAGGCGGGGCCTTGGGCTTCTCAGAGCCGCTGGGAATCCACAGGTGTCTGAGCGGAGGCGTGGTCTTAGGCAGCATGGACCCGTTGGGAGGGGCTGGGACTCCTCCCCAGGGCTGCTGGTGGAGTCCTGGAAGTCCTGTGGGTAGGACTTCTCCCACTTCTCCCCTCTCTCTCTGCCTTTTTTGTTGGGCTGGGAAGTTTTCTAGAAGCACGGGCAGGGCTGGCTCCCTTGTTTGGAAAGGGAAGTTGAGGAATAGGTATTTCCAGGGTCAGCCGATGATGTCAGGCACTGGGGTCCCACTGCCTTGTCTGCTTCCTCCTTCTCAAAGTTGGCCTGGTCCCTTAGAGAAAAACCCTTTTAGGTCCTCACTATGCCATCCTTCTTTCCATTTTACCCTTAAGAGGCCCTTAAGGAGGATTTCAACCTCTGCTGGGCCCCACCCTGGGGGTGAGGTGGGCTGGTGATCTGTGAGCAGAGGGGCCCTGTTATGGATGGTTGTGAGAGTCTGGCCGGGGCACGGTGACCTGCTGCCAGGCCCTGGGGAGAGTCATGCTGACTGAGCCTGTGGTTAAAAGTGTGCGACTTCCACTGCGGGTGGAATTCTGGCTCCTCTGTCTACTGTTTGCTGGGACCTTGAGTGGCTGTGACCTCTTGGCCTCGGTTTTCTCATCTGTAAAATGAGATGCCTTCTGGGGTGGTTCGGATTCATTGGGCTGACACTGGTAGAGCACTTGGGGCAGTGGGTTGGGAACGACATCCTGATCTCTGAAGCTCTTCCACTCCGACCTTTCAATTAGATCTGCAGCCTCAGGACTTTGGCCCTTTGGGGACTTCCGTGAACAGTGAGCTGCCCCAGGTGTCTGGGCAGGCAGGGAGTATGGGTGCAAAGCTGTGGCCTCTCTGACTGTTCCTTCTTCTATTGACTCAGGTCTGAAAATCTGGGTGTGGCCTCTACCCCTCCACCCTGTCTCTCCTGAGTGTCGCTTGTATCCACCTGCTTCTCCGTCTCCTCCACTGCCAGCCTGGACTGGCTGCTTTTGTCTCTGGCTGGGACCTTTTCGTGATCTCGTGCTTGCTCTCTTTTCAGCCGCTCTTGTCCATCTCTAATCTGCCCTTCCCATGGCATTTAGAGATCTCTTTCCAAGATGCAGGTGGAATTATGTAACCAGCATCTGATTCACACCCCCAGCTCAGCCCGCCACAGCCTCATTTGTTTCTTTCAACTAAAATAAAATGTCTTCGGTGACTTCCACTGCTCTCAGGAGAAACAACAGCTGCAGGCACCTGAACACCCATGTCGCTAGCTCATCTCCAGTCTCTGGCACCCTCTCCTTCCCCCCTGCACTGTGACTTTTTTTTTTTTTTTTCCAGTTTTTTGAACAGACCTTACTCTCTTTTCTCTGGGGCCTTTGCTGTTTTTTTTTTTTCTTTCTTTCTGTCTTTCTCTCTCTCTCTCCCTCTCCCCTCCCCTCGCCTCCCCTCCCCTCGCCTCCCCTCTTCTTTTCTTTTCTTTCTGCTGGAGTCTTGCTGTGTTGCCCAGGCTGGAGTGTAGTGGTGCAGTCAGCTCCCTGCAACCTCCACCTCCTGGGTTCAAGCGATTCTCCTTCCTTAGCCTTTTGAGTAGCTGGGATTACAGGCACATGCCACCACACCCAGCTAATTTTGTATTTTTAGTAGAGATGGAGTTTCACCATGTTGACCAGGCTGGTCTCCGACTCCTGACTTCAGGTGATCCACCCACCTTGGCCTCCCAAAGTGCTGGGATTACAGGTGTGAGCCACTGCGTCTGGCCTGGGCCTTTGCTATTTTGTTTCCTCTGCTTGGGCAGCATCACCCTCCTGACCACCCTGCTACGCGCCCCACACATGCATAGGGTGACCTACAGCTCTGCCTATACCTGCTATGCTGGTGTAATTATTAGTAGACCCCCTGGTGCCTTGGTTTGGATGACAGGTTATATAGGCCCCCTTCACAGTTACAAACTTTTCATCTAATACTCCCCAGCCTTATAAATTCACTGACATCCTTGGGGCAGAGATCAGACACACTGCCCCCCCCCCCAACAGCCCCCCAGGATCAGTTCAGGGTCCTGTTTTAGCCTCATGCCTTCCAGGACTTTTCCTATAGGCACTGGAGCTTAGTGTACAAAAATACACTCATCGATATAATCTTTGCTTACTGTTTGTCTTCTCCATTAGACTGCAGGCTCCATGACTTAGGACATGACTTAGGACTGTATTTGCCTATGATGTAACCCCAGTGCCTGATACAGAATCAGTGCTCAGTAAGAATTTATGGAAGGAAGGAATGAATGAATCTGGCTGCAGCTGTCTGGCAGGGGAGGCCTGGAGCCTGGGCGAGTCTGTAGAATCTGCAGTGGCCTGCGTGAAGGAGGCTGCCAACATCGGGCCAGTCCAAGCCCTAGCAAGCCAGTTGCCCACACTCTGGCACACATCATCGGTTTGGCTGCCCCTTTAATTATTCATCAGTCTTTCTCAATGGCCTTTGTGTTCAGAAACCCAAGGGAGAAGAATTCTAACTCTCTTTCCATTTCCCTAAAACTGAGACCTGGAAGAAAAACCTGCCTGGCCCATTCTGCATCCCCAGGGGGCCAGCAGGTCCACAGCCTCCTCTCGGGGCTGGCTTTGAGCGTCGAAGTGTCCTGGGCTGCCCTGTGGCTCTCCTCCCCAGTCCACTGGGCCCAGGGACTGCCCTTGGGCCCAGGGACAGCTGAGCAGGAGCCCGTGTGGCTTGAGACTGAGCAGGGACTGGTGCAGGCTGGTGGGCAGAGCTGGATGAGTCCACATCATTCCCCAGCCTGAGCAGAGGCTGAAGGCTGGCCTGGAAGCGTTTAGCCGCCCAGCAGAGTGGAGCAGGCTCAGGCTTTGACTTCCTGGAGACCTAGTTCACACCTCAGTTCTGCCTCTTGCTAGCTGTGTGACTGTGGGGAACTGGCCCTTGGTGTCCTGTTGCTTTGTTCCTTTAACCTAGAATTGTTGAGTGGATTTGCTGAGATGGCACATGCCTCGTGGGTGATGACAACAGTGAATGGGCACTCACTGAGTGGTTATAACGGTAGCCAACACCTTTGAGCAACCCTAGGATATGATTCCCTCTCCTTCCCTCACCTCCCCTTGGGGCTCCCTGAAACACGTTGCCATCAGTGTCCCCATCTTGAAACCGAGGATGGAACACTAAACTTTCCTCTCAAGGTCTGGGGAGGGGGGTCCTGGGGAGCGGAAAGCACCCCTGGGGCTGCCCTTGCTGCAGTGTCTGAAGTGAAGCCTAGGAGCCCCGGTGCTGGTGGGGAACAGCAGGCGTGGATCTCTTTGATCTTTGAAGAGGACTGTGAATAAATACACTGACCACAGGCGGAAGCCCCTCGTCCCGTCCTGCCCCGCCCAGAGGTCCCTGGGCTTCTCAGCAGAGGTGGACAGATCTGCCTACAGCTGCCCTTCTTCCCACCCTTCTGGAAATGGAACTTTCCACAGACACATTCCTGTTGCTCAGCTTGCTGCTCCCTGCTGCTGCTACCTTGCTGCCCTGTCCCTCAAGCCGGGCTGGCCATACCAAGGTGTTGGCGAGCTGCTCAGCCTGCTGGGCTGCTGACACCCCAGACCACCGCCGGCCTAGTGGACAGGCCAGGAGGGCAGTGACGGCACCGGGTCGCATTGTCCTGGGCCTGGATGAGGGTTTCTGTGCTGCTTTTTAAGGTGCTGATCTGTGTGTGTGTGTTTTGGGAGAAGAAACTTTGTGTTACTGAGCCTCAGGTGAAGAGAATTGAGGTCGTTAGGCTCCTCCGTCATGGCCCAGTGTCATCTCGGGGCCATGCAAGGCCACTGTGTGTCTGTCACATTTTATCCTACAATCTTCTGTGATGGACACGCAGATTGTCCCCAGCTGCTGTCCTGCTGACACAAATGAGGCAACGATGAACGTTCTCCCATACATCCCAGTGCAGCTGTATGACGACTGCATTGAGCAGGGAATTGCTGGGTTGGAGGGAATTTCCTGATACGGTGCTGGGTTACTCTCTAAAATGGCTGTACAGTCTACTCTCCACCCGCCAGGCATGAGGGCTTCCGGATCCCTCAACCCCACCGACATTTGGCATAATCAATCACCTTTCTAATTGTTCGCCAGTCTCTTAGGTGTAAAGAGATGCATTTTAGTTTTGAGCTGCAGCTGAAGAGGAACTCTCCACGTGCCAAGACTGGTCCCCTCCTCCAGTCAGCTCTTCTGGAACCAGAAACTTCCTCCTGGGTGGTGTTGAGAATCGTGGTGATGCTCTGCAGAAACCTCTCCTCTGTAGGGAGTGGCGGTTTATAGATACAGCCCGTTAATGCCTCAGTCCCTGCAGGAAGTTCTTTTTTTTGAGATGGGGTCTCACTGTCTCCCAGGTTGGAGTGCAGTGGCATGATTACGGCTCACTGTAGCCGTGACCTCCCTGGGCTGGAGTGATCCTCCCACCTCAGCCTCCTGGGTAGCTGGAACTATAGGGGCACACCATCATGCCTGGCTAACATTTTAAAATTTTTTGTAGAGACAGAATTTTGCCTGTTGCGTAGGTTCCTGCGGGAAGTTCTGTTCCCTGGGGATGTCTGCTCCAGTCCCACCCCCAGGGTGCAAATCACTGGTGTCACTTATGGTGGCTTGTGTTGCTTCCACAGTTGCTGAACTCGTTCCCTCATCCCTTGGTATCTCTGGCATCCTGAGGGCTTGGGTTCCCTGGAGCTTTGAGAATTCCTTTGCAAAGTCATGTGGCTACTGCTGGGTGGTTGTCCCTCAGGGAAGAGGTGGGTAGTACTGTGGCATTGGCTTGGAGTTTGGGCGGGATCAGTGCTGAGGTCCTGTTGATCACGTTTTGACTGAGTCAGAGAGGTTGGGGTGCAGTGCCTGCTGGATCCTGCGGCCCAGATAAAGGAACACACTGGGCACCAAGATGACCCCCATGATCTCTTGATGCTACCTGGGACTGTTTACTGACAAGGGCAATTCCATGGGTCCTGGAGTTGTTCTTTTTGTCTCATGCCTTTCCGTGAGCACCCTTTCTCTTGTCTTTCTTGTACTTTAGTAATGAACTCTAGACACTGTTAACTACTTAGGGTGTGCTGGGCTTTTTCCATAGATTATCTCATTGAAACTCCTTACCAACCCAGTTGAGAAAGGTATTGTACCTGTTTTACAGATGAGAAAACCGAGGCTCAGAAAGGTCAAGAACTTGCTTAGGTTACAAGGTTAGTAAGTGGCAGACCCATACTGAACCCAGCTCTTCTGTGCCCGAATTCGTTCTTAGCCACTAAGCCTTGGTCCTCAGAGTGTAGTCTCTGGACTGGCAGCATCAGCATCACCTGGATACTTATTAGAAATGCAGTTTCCCTGCCTGCCCAGAACTTCGGAATCAGGAACTGGTGGTGGGGCCCAGCAGTCTGTATTTTAACAAGCCCTCCAGGCGATTCTGGTAAATGTTCAAGTTTACATATCAAGTTTGAGAACCATTGCACTCAATTATTCTGCTGTTCTTTTTTCTGTTTTTTTTGCCCGGCTTCTCCCCTTCTGTCATTGGGCCAGTCACTGTAAGCCCAGACTTTGGACCCTGGCTACTCTTCAGGGGCTTCATGCGCCTTTTAAAGAGGTACAGTAATTTGTCCTCTGGGGCCTCCAGGAACCCTCCCAAGTCCCCAAAAGCAGTTGACAGAGCTGATGCTCCAGCTGCCTCCAGCCGACAGCCTGGTGACCGGAACCACCATGGGGGTCAGAGTTCCCAGTCACTATGCCCAGGGAGGTGCTTTGAGGGGTATGAGTGATCCAGGGGTGGACTGTGGGACAGACCAGGACAGAAGCTCCTGCTGGGAGGTTATTTTAGGGCCACAGAAAGGAGACTTGGAAAACTTCCTTGTCCAAGCAGGATCTCTTTCTTTCTTGCAAATTTGTAATGATAAGTGGTTTGATCTTTGGAGAGGAGCTTCCACACAGGGGGTTGGAATCTAGGCAGGTTCCTTGTTTCTGGTCAGCAAGGCACATTCAGGAGAAATGACCCTGGGGAGAGGACAGAAGCTTTTTTTTTTTTTTTTCTCCAGTAGAGACAGGGTCTTGCTATGTTGCCCAGGCCGGCCTTGATCTCCTGGCCTCAGGCAGTCCTCCTGCCTCAGCCTCCCAAAGTGCTGGGATTGCCGATGTGAGATACCAGAGCCAGCCATATTTAATTTTTGAGCCCCCACCGTAAGTCTAGTTTTCTGCTGTTTAATTCTTAGCCCAACCCCAGGAGGGGTGGATTTCATCATCCCATTCCACAGATAAGACCATGGAGGTTTCAAGCTGGAAGATTGAGGGTCATACCTCAACTACATGGAGGGGTCAAGTTAGGGGCCAGAGTCTGCCAGACCCCGGGTTCCCATATTGTATGAGTGGCAGGCTAGGCCAAATCCCTGTCAGCTGGGGGAGTTCTCTATGGAATTGAGTGACCCAGAGCTCTCAGCATCTGTGCCAGAAAAACCAAATGACCTCACTTTTGGTGGCTTTTCCTTCTTTGGGGAAGGAATGTGCTGGCCACTGCTGGGAGCTGCAGCCTGCTGAGGCCTGTGTGCTCTCAGACCTGCAAGGGCCAGAATCAGACTCCAGACATGGGGGAGGGGTTACAGGCAGGACCAAACTGTAACCCCGGAGGAGTGAGGAGGAGGCTGTTCTCACACTGGCCTCCTGGAGCGGGTGCCACTCTGCTTCGAAGACCAGCTCCTCCCATTTAGTAATCCTCATCTCAGCAGGCTTACCAGCCACTGTTCAGTAGCTGAACTAGCTCAATTACATCAGTCCCCTGAGAGGGCTCTGGTCCAGGGCCTGCCTTTGAGCCTGGTTTCTTGCCAATGGGCCAAATGGGTTAAAAACAAAACCACATCTTGATATAAAAGGCTTAGCGGGGTCCTGGAACATTTTAGTTTAAAAGAGAAATAACAGCTTTATTGAGATGTAGTTCACATACCCATACAATTCACCCATTTATACAACTTCATGGTTTTTAGGATGTTCACATAAATGGGCAGCTATTTATGTCATCAGTTTTGAACATTTTTATCACCTTAGAAAGATATTTTATACCCCTTAGCTATCACCTCCCCCCAACTCCTCTGTTCCCAGCCCTAAGAAACCACTAATCAAGCTGCTTTCTGTCTTCATACGTGCTTTTGTGTTTTAACATCTAGTGAGTGCTTGGTCTGCGTCTGGCAGTGGACTGAACCCTTTGCACTAGCTCACATAGCCCTCCCTTGTGACTACCTTACGGGCTGCAGGCTCGTTTTATCTTTATTTTATTACTATGTCACCATCATCATTCTGGCCTACAGAAGTCTTTATTGATGTGAGAACCAAGGCTCCGGGAGGCCCAGTCACGAGTCCAGGATTATGAAGCCTGTACTGGACAGAGCTTGCTGTTGGCTGGCAGTTGGGGTGGGCTCTTGGGTCCCTGGGAGGGGGTGAGGCTGTGGATGGTGACGGATTGGCTGAGGCAGTTGACTCTCATTGGCGAGGAGCTAAGAGGACAGACCTGTTTCTTCACTAGGATCGTGTGCCCACCTGTTTTAAAGCGGCTCTGATTTCTCCTGGGAGCCCATAGGTTCCATCTGTACCAGGCAAGCAGGAGCTGGGCAGTCTGCCTTCTGGGGAGCCGTGGATGGCAGGAAGGCCAGATCAGTCTCTTGGTGGCCCAGGAGTCCTCTCAAGCAGGGTGCCTTTGTTAGGTCAAACAGCCTCCCAGAAAGAGCTGCGGGCTCCCTGCTTCTTGGCCCTGGTGACCCTCTGGGTGTGTGAAATGGGCTGTAGATGGGTGTAAACCAGGAAATGCAGGCTCCACTCCCCACTCCCTGTCTCCTCCTCTTGGCCAGAGGCCGGTCTCCGAGTTCTCTCATCAATGGAGAAAAAAACCACAGGACTTCTTTCTTGCTCTGTGAATGATTAACTTTGATTAAATAGACAGTGAATGGGAAGTGAGAGCATCCTGACCGCTGACATGGACTGGGCTCCTGATGTGTCCGCGGTATCTTTCTGGCTGTTTTGCTTCCCTTGTCATAATCTTCACAAAGTGGTGATGTTCTTTATCTGCATTTGTAAGGTGAGGCAATTGATGCCTAGATAGTTTAACTAAAGCCGTACAGTCAGTGAGTGGTGGGGACCTGCTGGGTTAACATTGTTTAAGTGTCTGCTGTGGACACAGCACCAGGCTAAGTCTTTCAGGACATAGGGTCTAATTTGGTCCTGTCTCATTCTGTGCCATTGTAGGCCTTGTTATGCCCATTTTACAGATAGGGATCCTGAGGCTAGGATTAAGTCTCTGTCCAAGCAGACAGATCTAATGTGAGGTGTGGGCTGGCACTGGAGCCTAGGTCTGTCTTGTTCCAAAGTCCAAGGTGCACCCCTAGTCCCCTGCACTCTAGTCACCAGGACCCCAGCACTCACATGTCTTGGGAACAGGCTGTTAGAGCAGTGTCCGGTCGCAGCAGAGGCCTGGCAGTTGTCAGCTTTTTCAGCAGCCACTCCCAGGTGGATGGGAAGTAGGCAGATCTGGGTGGAGATGTTCCCGAAGACTCTGCTTTTCGTCAGCGCATGAACCAGCTGACGGCTGGCTTTGAAGGGCTGGCAGTCAGCCCCTGATCAGTTAGCCAGATACTCCTATTTACCTTGCCAGAACACTGGGCATCTGAGATCACTTCTGGGCAGGGCTTTGCTTAGACAAACCATCCAGGGCCCATGCCCTGGCCAGACTGGCCATACTCTATGGGGGTCAGAGGGATTCCAGCACACCCCGGCTGTACCTCAGTAACCTCTTCAGCATCAGTGGATGCTGCAGGGGATTCAGCCCTGAGCACAGGTGCTGGCCTGGCCTTCTCCAAGGACCCTGCTAGTTCACACACCCTGCCTGCACAACAGGGGGCTGGCTTGGGCTGGCAGGGTGCTTGCCTGGGGAGGCTTGAGGGCTGTTGGAAGCTGACGAGTTTGTTTTTGACTACATGAGCCTAGACCAGAGTTCTGGGTGTTCTACTCAGGGAGAAGAAGGACCATCAGATGAGAAGCTGGCTTGTATAGGAAGCTGTGAACCATTTTCAGGAAGCACAGAAGCTCATTTGGGTGATTTCCTGGGGTCACTTGGCCAGAGTACAGCCCTTCATCTTACCCAGTTAGCAGTTTGCTGTCTTAACTATTGGGGAGATGTGTGTGTGTGATTGCTGGTGTATCCTCATGTCCTGCTCCCTAATTATGACTTTCTTTAAGATTTTATACTGATAAGGCACTTTGAAGTTCTTCAGAGCCTTTTCCCTATATTATGTCTTATTTTATTCCCAAACTCATCCTTTTAAATAGATGGGATAATTTTTTCATTTTTCATCTTTATTTCGGAAACATCCTTTTTCCTTCTCCGTAATACCTGAGACTTGTCCCACCCTTGCCAAATAATTCCAGTGAAATGGGAAGTCCCCTCTATCCTATCCTAGAGGTCTGACATAACCATTAAATGTATATATTCCCAGACAGACTTTTCTTTTTTCTTTTCTTTTTTTTTTGAAAGCCACTAATTTTATTGATCTAAAAAACTTTACAAGGACAGTGACTGTTCTGCCAAAAAAACAGCCAAATGGTATCAAATGGACTGAAAGTGAGGGTGGGGGGTGAGGGACGGGGCCAGGGATCCATGCAGGAAAGCTGGTAACTGTCACCGGGGAACTGGCAAGGGAAAAAGGAAGGGGGAGGCATGCAAGAGTGAGAATCCAAAAATGAATGAAATGGTTAGGGGAGAAAACTCCCAAAAGACCCTGGAGTACATCGGAGGTGAGTACAATAGCAATCTTTTCTCTGTAGAGGACAGGGGAGGAGTCCCTCCTCGGCTGCAAACTCTGGATGAGGGCTGGGGATTGAGGGCTTCCCAGACAGCATCACAAGAAGGCGTCGCACCACTCTCGAAGGCATCCGAAGCAGTCCTGGGACTGCTTGGCGTTGGCACCACAAGTGTGCTTCAGCCATTCCTGGAAGAGGTCTTCATCTTTCTTCAGCACCAGAAACTGGCCAAGGACAGCACAGGCCTTGTCAAAGCCCCTTTCCTCCAGCTTCTTGCCCAGGACTTCACTTGGCCAGGCTCCCCACTGGCTCTTCCCCCATGGGCTCTGCCACGAAGTCTCGGTGCTTTTGGGAAGTTGTCATCTTGATCAGGCCTAATCGGCAGCTTCAGTTCCCGTAACAGTTCCTCCCGCCACCCCCAAGACAGACTTTTCTTATATTTGCATACTTAAAAAAAAAAAAAAAGGTAATGACAGCACATTTTGATACAAATGGTTTTGGTACAAAACTCAAAAGAAACAAAAGTATATTCTGTGAAAAGCAAGTGTCCCCCACTCCCTGCCTTCCCATTTCCCTCCCTGGAGGCAGCCGATGATCCCCATCCTTCTGTGTCCTGCTAGGGAGGTTCTAGCATAAAGCTTTTAGATACTGTTCGGGAAACTAATATCAGGGGTCTGCTTGGTGAGGAGGGTTAGGAGCTGGCTTCCTTGAGACTGAAACACTGAGTATGTTCTGAGTTCATGGAGATGAAATTGTCCCTGGGGAATTTTTTGGCTTTCTTTGGCAAGGGGGAGAGCCCACCAATCAGAATAAACCCTGCACAGGAACAAAAGATTGTTGCTGGGTGCTATTTGGTTGTGTCTTCTAATTAGGCATGTTATGGGAAAAGTTGCTGGGCTCTAGCCTACAAGGTAGGAGGGACTTGTTTGGGCTAACAGAGCTGGAAGGGATTGAAGTGACTTCTCTGAGGTCACACGCCTGGCCGAGCCAGGGCAGGGCCCAGGTTTCCTGACCTCATCCTCTGAACACAACTCTCCTGGCCTGAATGGTGGCTGGTATTTTTGATTCCGGGAGAGTGGGAGGATGTGCTTGGAAGAGGTGTGGCCAGCACGTGAGGTTGGAGCCTGGGCTGTCCCACCACTGCCCAGCTAGTCTTGTTTGGCTGCGGGTGGGTTATCTTGTTTATTCCACTGTTCAACAAATGGAAAAAGCACCTTTGTCAATGGAGGTTTCTCTGGGGAGGTCAGCCAGAGTGGATGGCCTGGATTGTGTGTTGAGACTTAAACATCAGAACAGAGTGCTCTGGCTGGGCATGGTGGTTCATGCCTGTAATCCCAGCACTTTGGGAGGCCAAGGAGGGCAAATCACTTGAGGTCAGGAGTTTGAGACCAGCCTGGCCAACATAGCAAAACCCTGTCTCTATTAAAAATAAAAAAAATTAGCCAGGCGTGGTGGCGCACGCCTGTAGTCCCAGCAACTCGGGAGGCTGAGGCAGGAGAATCGCTTGAACCTGAGAGGTGGAGGTTGCAGTGAGCTGAGATTGCATCTCTGTACTCCAGCCTGGGCGACAGAGGGAGACTCCGTCTCAAAATAAATAAATAAATAAAAAGAAAAAACAGGGCGTTCTCTGACAGGAGAAGGGAGAGGGAGCAGATCATCATAAAAACCAACTGCACTGCCAGGCGTGGTGGCTCACACCTGTAATCCCAGCACTTTGGGAGGCTGAGGCAGGTGAATCACCTGAGGTTGGGAGTTTGAGACCAGCCTGACCAATATGGAGAAACCCCATCTCTACTAAAAATACAAAATTAGTCAGGTGTGGTGGAACGTGCCTGTGATCCCAGCTAGTCAGGAGCGTTAAGGCAGGAGAATTGCTTGAACCCGGGAGGCGGAGGTTGCGGTGAGCCGAGATTGCGCCATTGCATTCCAGCCTGGACAACAAGAGCAAAACTTCTTCTCAAAAAAACCCCCAAAAAACCAAAAACCAAAAAACAAACAAACAAAAACAACCAACCACATTTACAGACAACTGTAAAACAGCAAAAAATCCTCAGCAGTTCAGTTACTGGAGTGCAAGCCCTGTTAGCGTTTTGATGTGTTTTGTTTTTAGTCATTTTTTTCGTGTTTGTGATTGCTTACATAGTTTTAAATTTGGAGTACATACAGTCTTGAATCCTGCTTTTTCAGTTAATTATATATAAGCAGTTTTTTTCATAGTAACAGTTTCAGAACCCATCATTTTGGCCATGTACTATTTCATTAAGTGGATGATGAAGCCTAATATACTTAACCTAATACCTTATTAATATAACTTCTGGCTCTAATTTTTCTCTCTCAAGGAATGCTGGCAAGAACATTCGTATGCTTACAGCCTTTGCTTTATTTAGAATTATGAGTCTTTATTCAGGATGGTGGCCCAGAATTGGGCTAAGGGCTGGTGCCCATCTTAGTTCACCTTGGTGAGTTGCTGTCCATCAGAGTTGTACCAGTCACCTGCCCACAGTGATGTGCCTTTGTCATTGTACCCACCAACAGTGGCAATGATCAGAAAAGTACTTCGCACATGTAATAAGTGACAAATATACCTTTTTAAAATTCACAAGGCATGGCGGCATGTGCGTGACATGTCTAACCGCAGGCCCTCGTGACAGGTTTTGACATGGGTTCCTCATTGATCCAGCCCCAGGAGAGGCACGCCCGCTGCCCCTCACGGGAAATCTTGCCAGCTTTTGCCGACTCCCAGATGGCTGATGTCCCCAAGGTCTGTCAGGAGTGTTAACTGTGGTAGGCACAGCTGTCTACTGCATGCTTGTTTTAACATGTCATACATTATTACATGTGTAACTTTGTTAGGAGACTTAGAAAGCTTTCATGTTTTCCCATTGTGAAACCAAAGACCCATTGGGTCTTAATTCAGATTTAGCCTGCGACATTTTTGGGGGGCCTGTGGGATGTCTTATTTTTTACACTGTGGCAGCATTTCAAAACTGAGGGAGTCTACATAAAAATCTAGGTTTTTTTTTTTTTTTTTTTGAGAGAGGGTCTCACTCTGTCACCCAGGTTGGACTGTAGTGGCACAATCATGGCTCTCTGTAAGCCACGACCTCCCAGGCTCAAGCAATCTTCCTACCTTAGCCTCCTGAGGAGCTGGGACTACAGGTGTGCACCAGCATGCTTGGCTAAATTTTGTTTGATTTTTTTGTAGAGATAAAGTCTCACTGTGTTACCCAGGCTGGTCTTGAACTCCTGGACACAAGTGATCCTTCCACCTTGGCCTCCCAAAGTGCTGGGATTACAGGCATAAGCCACTACACCCAGCAAAAGTTCAGATTTCTGTCTCTTCTTCATTGGAGGTGTGGCAGCCCAGGGCCCATGTTCCCATATGAGGCACAGAGGAGCTGCTTCTGCCTCAGGTCACCTCCTGCTGTGATACAGAGGCCGTATTCTAGTTGCCATTGGGCAGCTCACATGCACCCTGGTACACTTGTATTTTGGGATAGCCATGTTTTCTTCTGGGTAGAAAAACAAAGGATAGCCCAAGAGGGCCACTGTTTCAAGAAAAATGCATAAGAATACAGGGAAGTGGCTGGGCACGGTGGCTCATGCCTGTAATCCCAGCACTTTGGAAGGCTGAGGTGGGCGGATCACTTGAGGTCAGGAGTTTGATAACCAGCCTGGCCAACACGGTGAAACCCCGTCTTTACTAAAAATACAAAAAAATTAGCCAGGTGTGGTGGTGCTCGCCTGTAATCCCAGCTACTCAGGAGGCTGAGGCAGGAGAATTGCTTGAACCCCTGTGGCGGAGGTTGCAGTGAGCCGAGATCGCACCACTGCACTCCAGCCTGGGCAACAGAGCGAGATACATCTCAAAAAAAAAACAAAAACAAAAACGAAAAAAAAAAACAGGGAGGTGAGGACTAACTTGTCCTACACTTGACCCCTCCTTTTGCTTTAGTTTCCTCATCTCTAAAGTGGGAAGAATACTTGTCCCACAGTGTCATTTTGATGATTCAATGAGTTAAAGGAGGTAAAGCACTCAGGAGAGGATCTGGCATGTAGCAAATGTTCCATACATATCAGCTGCTGCTGTTACTATGATCTGTGGCACATGTGTTTGTCTCCTCCAGATGAGGAACTGAGGGGTGAATTTTGGTTGTCATAGCTTGGGGTTGGGGGATGTTCTGAGCAACTAGGGCGGGATCCAGGGGTGCTGCCGAACATCCTATGATGCATACAGCAGCTTCCCTGCCCCCACCAAAACATTTTTCAGACCCCAAATATCAGTAGTACTGAGGTTGAGAAACCTTGCTGTATATATAAAGGGGAGTTTGTTAAGGAGAGTACTGACTCACACGATCACAGAGCAAGGTCCCACAGTAGGCTTTCTGCAAGCTGAGGAGCAAGGAAGCCAGTCTGAGTCCCAAAGCTGAAGAACTTGGAATCTGATGTTTGAGAGCAGGAGGCATCCAGCACGGGAGAAAGACGGAGGCCAGAAGACTCAGCCAGTCTAGTCTTTTCATGTTCTTCTGCCTGCTTTTATTCTGGCTGTGCTGGCAGCTGATTAGATGGTGCCCACCCAGATTGAGGGTGGGTCTGCCTTTCCCAGTCCACTGATTCCAATGTTCATCTCCTTTGCCATCACCCTCACAGACGCACCCAGGAATAATAATACTTTGCATCCTTCAATCCAATCAAGTTGACAATCAATATTAACATCACACTGGGCATGGTAGTGTGCACCTTTAGTCCCAGCTACTTGGGACGCTGCAAAAAAAATCCTCTAAACCAACATTTTCAAGGGCTGCCTCAGGATCTCAGAGTCAGAATGGTAAGGGACCGTACTTAGCTCTGCCGGAGGGAGCTGCTTGAATCCCTTCCTTTGCCGAGCCCTGCCTTTAGCCGCAGGTAGCACACTGTATAGCCAGCTTGTGGTCTGTTCTTTATTATGTCGAACTCTAATCTTCCCTGAAACTTTCTCTCCTTCATTCTAATAATAGTAGTTCCCATTTTTGGAGGCTTATGTGTGGGTAATTGTGCTTAAGCATTTTCCACGTGCTGCTGCAACGATCTTCCCCACCCTGTGAGGTAGGTTCTATTACCATCCCCATTTTACAGATGTGGAGATGGAGGCTTGGAGAAGTCAAGTCACCTGCACAGTCACTCACTGGATCCAGGTCCATCTTGCTTTAGAATCCACTTTCCTCACCATTCCTCACCACTGGCCTGTTCTGCCTGGTCTGTACCCAGCAAGTTGACTCACTCATTCACGGGAGGGTCTTTAGATATTTGCAGTGAATCCCTCAGCCTTCTCATCTCTCCTCCTGGTCATGGAGCCCCAGTTCCCAAGGTTCCCCTCAAAGGCCTGTCTGGTCTGCTTACCATCTGTGATCTCGCTTGCCTCTTGACAACCACCTGCCTGTCTCTGGGCTCTGCCTGTCTCTGCCAGGCTGCCCCAGAGAGGCTGCCCATCTTCTGCCAACTCTGCTGATGTTCCATCAGCTCAGACTCTCTGTGCCAATGCTGGCTGCAGTCCCCTGGATTTCATCTGGTTGGTGTTTTCACTTCACAGTGACCCATTTTCAGTGATACCCTATGAGATTCAGCTTACCTGTTTGGCCACTGAGAATCTCAGCCTTGGTTCTGCTGTTCCCTTCTAGCACCCACCCATGCCTGCACCTGAAATCCACATCATTTGGGTGGAGCAGAAAGTGTGAGGGGCTGAAAGAGTTGGGAGGTTGGGTTGTGAATGTAACCCAGCCGTGTGGGCTGGGGAAAGCCGCTCACCCTCTCTGGTGTTTGTCCTTAGTTGTAAAGTCAAGGTTTGACTTGGGTGGTGCCTAACACCTCTTCTAGCTCTAACATTCTTTTATGAGGTGTGTTAACAGCATAAACTTATAATAATTATACCCCCAATTGTGGTGGCAATAGTAACAATGGATAATTATTGCAGTTGCTATAACATTTTCAGTGTTTTAAGTGGACTGTCTCATTGACTCCTCCAGTAGTCCCCTGGGAGGTGCTATTACTACCCCCATTTTACAGATGGTGCCTTAAGGCAGAGCCATGTCAAGTGACTTGTCCAGGGTTTACCACCTCTTAGAAGTTGATAGGCCTGGATTTGCAGTGTCTTCTTTAGAGTGACTAAATCCTTGCATTCCCATAGCTACTTGTCTGCAGAGTGATCCGAGCAAATCCCATGGCCCTCCTGCTTTAGGATCTTGTGATTTATCCCTCCCTCCCCCCATGACCAAGGGTATGAAGGATGCTTGACTGTAAAAGCTCATCCCCTGACTCATGCTTCTGTGGTAATCTTCTGTACCCCAGATCCCTGCAGAGTGTGATTATTCAGACATCCTTTTAGAATCTAAAATTCAGGCAGTGATGATGATGGCAGGAACCACCACTTTGTGCACACTTACTATATTTCAGACACAATGATACTATATTGTCATTATTCACATAAATTAACATTACTATGCTGATATTATTTACTGCATAAGGGTATTTCCTCTCAGTCATGCCTGGGAGATGCTATTGTCCCCCATTTACAGACATGAAAACTGAGGCTCAAAGAGGCCTGTTGTGGCTAAAGTCACATTGCAGTGTGTCTGAGCTGGAGGGCAGGGAAGGCACGTTCTCAAAAGCCATATTCCTTTCCAACACATTTTAAAGGAAGTATATCAACATGATAATTGTGAAAGATATGACGAAAAGATGTTAGTGGCATCTGTGAGAGCAAGGCTGTGAGACCTGTACAGAAGGTGGACAATGTGATTCTGTCTCCATGGCCAGCTCCGTGAGCCCTGGTCTGGGTTGGGGCCCCTCTGTTGGCACCTGGCCAGGTCCCTCTTTGCAACCCTGAACTTCAGGGCTGGAAAGTTGCACTCTTCACCTCCTCAAACCACCTTTAAACTGGATTAGACATGGGCAGTGGCTTCAAGGTCAGTGAGAGGCTGAGCAGGGGTCCAGGCTGTTTTGCGGCCCCTCCCTCTGTCCCGGGTCCTCAGAGACTGTGCAGGGCCAGGGCGGGTGGAGTGCAGATAGGGCTGCTGAGAGGAGAACAGGCCATTGCCGCTGCTCTGTGGGAACGTCCCAGTGTGATCCTTGGTCCCGAGGACTTTTCCTGGGACCTCTCGGCATCCCCCGAAGCCATTTCTGGAACGGAGTGGATCCACTGAAGACCTGCCGTCCCAGATCTCCTTTGTCAGGCTGTGAGCCTGAGCATGACCCAAGGAGGTGACTTGAAGATGGCCCTCTCCCACGAACACGCCACAGTTCCACCCTCTCCCACGAACACGCCACAGTTCCGCCCTCTCCCACGAACACGCCACAGTTCCAGCCCTCTCCCACGAACACGCCACAGTTCCAGCCCTCTCCCACGAACACGCCACAGTTCCAGCCCTCTCCCACGAACACTCCACAGTTCCACCCTCTCCCACGAACACGCCACAGTTCCACCCTCTCCCACGAACACGCCACAGTTCCACCCTCTCCCACGAACACGCCACAGTTCCAGCCCTCTCCCACGAACACGCCACAGTTCCAGCCCTCTCCCACGAACACGCCACAGTTCCAGCCCTCTCCCACGAACATTCCACAGTTCCACCCTCCCATGAACACGCCACAGTTCCACCCTCTCCCACGAACACTCCACAGTTCCAGCCCTCTCCCACGAACACGCCACAGTTCCACCCTCTCCCACGAACACGCCACAGTTCCAGCCCTCTCCCACGAACACGCCACAGTTCCACCCTCTCCCACGAACACGCCACAGTTCCAGCCCTCTCCCACGAACACACCGGCACTGGTTCAAAAAGCTCGCATGTTGTCATCTTGGAAACAGTACCGTGCGTGGTGGGGTGGGACCTACAACAGGAGGGTTTGGTGGCTGGGGGCAGGGAGAGGATGGGGCTGGGAGTGCAGGGGAGCAAGAGCAAGTCCTCTGAGACCTGGTCCTGGGAACATTGTGGGGAGCTAGTCCTCTTCCTCCTCCCCACTGTTCGTTGAGCATTTACTCAATGGCAAGTTCTTTACGGATATTTTTTGAGTTAATCTTTTTAACTTTTATGAAGCGCTCTTACTGTCCCTGTTTTACTGCAAAGGGAACTGAAGTTTAGGAAGGTTAATCTGAAGGTCACACAGCCAGTAAATAGTGGATCTGAGGACGGAACCCAGCTCTGATGCATCCCGAAGGGCACGTTGTTGATCACCGGGTCACCATTTCCTCCTCTTGCCTCAACTTTGCGGTGGGTGCTGCTTGTCGGGGAAACTTTGCAGTTTGAGAGGTGCTCAGAGCCCCCTTCAAGGCAGTAATCTGTGGGGCCTCTGAGGGTTGGGGGTTTTAGTAAAGCCGTGTTCCAGTGCTTTGTCCAGGAGACCCGAGCAAACACAGGTGTGTTTTGTTTCCCAGGGCTAAGCCTGGCTTCTCCAGGAAAGGGGACTGGCTGCTTTCAACAGCGCTTTTCCTCTTTCAAAAGCAGTGTCTTTTTACAACAGCAGCCTCTTCCTCCTTTATCTCACCCCCAACCCGCTCCACGACTGGGTAGTAAACAGTGAGAATTTACAGCCCCCAGCTGGGCGGGCGCAGGGCGGTGCCTGCTAGGACCCCGGGTGTTTCAGGTCACATTGGACCGGAAAGCGTCTGTTCGAGTTGCTGGGGCTGACACCGTTCCCCTCAAGGGAATAGAAAACCTTAGGCTGAAGGTTCAGTGCTGGGGGCCTGGGATTGGGTGCTGGGGATGGCCAAGTTGGTGATAAATGAGAAAAGACCGTCCACCCCAGTGTGAACGCACACTGCAGTGTGAATGCACAGCTTGAAGACACTGGGCAGACCAGTGTCAGCTGGGAGGGAATGTGCAAAACCAAAATAAATTATATTTGTTTTAAAGAGTTAAAAATCCTTTAATATTTTTTCTACCAATAAAAAGAAGTTAAAAATAAAGATAAAGGCTAAAGGATAAAGGTGCAGTGCCAGCACCGGAGGAAGGATGCTTGATACATATGCTTCCCTCCCCTGTTGTGTCCTCTTTCCTCCGAGCTGTCTTCTGTGTCCAGAGGGTCCCTAAGAGCCCTGTTTGTCCCATCACTCCCTGCCCTGAGAGCATTCAGCCTCACCCACAAGGTACAGTTGGATCTCCCAGGACCCTCTCAGCTTTGCATCCAGTTCCCCACTTGTTCCTTCACCTGGCTCCACAATTCTTATGTCCACTAGAATGTCTGCTGCACAGAGGCAAGGACTTTTGCTGTTTAGTTCACTGCTGTGTCCCCTGACTCTGTGCCCTGGGTCTCTGGGATATGAAGGTGAACATTGCGTGTCTACCTCCAGGAGCTCCCAGGCTGGGGGTGTGGAGATGACAAGTGGCTAGACATAATGGGTGAATGCAGGGTACTGTGGGTGTATGTCCAGCCCAGACATAGTAGGTGCCTATCAGGAAGGCTCCCTGGAGGAGGTGATATCTCTACCCAGTCTTGAAAGATGAGTGAGTTAGCCAAGCAAGATAGAGAGGACATTGGAAATCAGTGTATGTCTCTTATCCACCCCCGATTTGTGTGCCAGTCTTCCCAAAGCTCTGGGATAGCACAATACGCTGTTTCTCTTCATCATGGGAGTAGGCTGGCCTGCAGAGTGGAGATATGTTTGCAGGAAGAGACAGGTATTCCGTATTGGTAAGTTACTAGTGAGACATGATTGAAAGATTAAGCCCAGAGTCATGGGGTATCATAATGTTGTCCCTTTCTCCCTGCCTGTGTGGAGTGATAGCTCCTGTCCCCCTGTTCTCTTTCTTGCTCACAGGCTCTTCAACTTTTGCTTCTAAATCTAAGCAGCTATTTCTTTTCCCCTAATAGTCGCTGATGTGATGTTCTTCCCTCTTCCTGCCCACTCATTGCCAGTTCAACTTCGGAGTTCCCCAGGGCAGGAGGAAGGGGGTGGGGAGCATGAGGCTGTGACCTTTCCCATGAGGAAGAGTATTTCTAGTGTGGTTCCTACTATCACATGAATGATACTCTTCCCACCCTTTGAATTTTGCAGGGCAGGTGGGAAGAGAGGTGAATGGCTCTGGTGTTGGGTAAGCCCCATGTAATTGGTAGTGCCATTTGGTGCAGAGAAGTCTGGAGTTGCCAATGAATGATTTAGATCTAAAGCAAGGGAGCTCTTCTCTCTGGTTGCCATAGACTGGAGACAACTGGAGAGAGATACCTGTTTTAGGTGTGTAAAACTGAGATGCATGCTTTTCTCATGTTTGTTGAGACACCCTGTTTCTGTTTGAACCACCAGG
The DNA here is from genome assembly GCF_024542745.1 of Macaca thibetana thibetana. Lineage (NCBI taxonomy): Eukaryota > Metazoa > Chordata > Mammalia > Primates > Cercopithecidae > Macaca > Macaca thibetana. The sequence goes on from NC_065584.1 coordinate 38,747,807, forward strand.
TGGTGCTGTTGGCACAGGATGGCTTAGTTGCTGCCTCACCTGATCATGATCTGCTTAATAGAGAACTATGAAGCTGATGGTCTTTGATTTAACCTACTTACGTTCCCTTTCTGGAACTCCTCATGCTTTTGCAGCTTAAGGTGCCCCTATCCCCACCCCAAACACACACAGATACACATTGGGGTGCTTACTCTTCTTCCCCCTTATCCTGACACCCTGCATTTGAATTCTGTTCTCAGTGAAACTTATTACTCCTTTCTCTTAGCTGGCTGCTAATGAAATGATTTAATATACTAATTTACCCTAAGGTATCAACAGGGCTTAATATGTTACTTCTGGGTTACTCTGTCTTAGAACTGTGAAGATTGAAACTAAGTCTTATAACTTAAGAGGTAACTTATAAGAATGGAATTGTGGCATTTTCAAATGTGGGTGTGCATGATGTCTGTGAGAGAGGGCTGGGAGGCGGATGTTAAGGAAATTTGCTGCTTCATCTATCCTGCTTGCTCCCACCCATGTAGCAGGCTCTGTGTAGGGTCCCTTGGCTGCTGCCCTATGGGGAGCTCAGTGCTTGGTTGACGCTGTGAATGAGACCATGGTGGGGCAACTCTGTTGAGAGGCTCTGCTGAGTAGGTGTCCACCGCCCACCCCCCGGCACTGTTAAACAGCTTGTCCGATGAGGATGACAACACCAGTGTCCTGACCACTTGCCCTTCTTCTCTCTGCCCAGACATTCACGGCATGGTGTAACTCCCACCTCCGGAAGGCGGGGACGCAGATTGAGAACATCGAAGAGGACTTCCGGGATGGCCTGAAGCTCATGCTGCTGCTGGAGGTCATCTCAGGTGAGGCGGACCCTGGCCCAGGACGAGATGCTGTCTATTGGTGCTGCCTGACACCTTGGCATCACTCTGTCCATGGGCGCAGCTGGTTTTGGGACTCTTGAAACAAGTTGGGGATGACATGTATGAATTCCCCCTAGGAGCGTGGGTCTGAGTTCTGGTTCTGGTGCCAGCCATCCAGGTGCCTTGGACAAATTGCTTTGCCTTTCTGTTTCAGCATCCTTGTTTGTTAAAAAAAAAGGGAGGCTTTGAAGGAACTGAGGTTCTTTCTCCACCCCAGTGCGATTCTGTGGCCAAGAATGTTAACCATGGGTGACTGTCTTCAAATCTTGGCTCCATTACTACTTATCTAGCTGTATCCAGGTGACCCAGGCCATTCCCAGTACTGTCTCCAAATCTTGGCTCCATTACTACTTATCTAGCTGTATCCAGGTGACCCAGGCCATTCCCCAGCCCCCGGTTTGTCCAGATGTCTGGAGGGACAGCTCTACTGGAACACACATCTCATCCTGCTTATGAATGCCTTTCTGCTACCATCCCGTAAAGAGTGGGAGTCCCGTGAGTCTAGCCTTGGTTGATACGCTGGGCCATGTTAGCTACTGTCTTCACTTTCTCTTCACCTTGATGCCAGTGAGCCTTAGACCTAATCCCAGCCCAGGCCTCTCCCTTGAGCCACCTCTCAAATGCTGAACCTCGCTGGGCGTCTCCACCCCAGTGTCCCACACGGTCCTCTCAGCATGTCCAAAACTCTGTGCTTGTCACTCCTGCCCTAGCAAACCTCTTTTCCCTCCCAGAGTCTTGTTCTCTGCACCCAACCTGGGATCATAGACAGTTCTTCTTTGCAACTTGTTACTGATGTTCTGTTCATTCTGATTCTTTCTTCTCAATCCTTCTTTTAACTCCTACTATTGTGGTGTCAGTGTGGCCTGTGTCAACTCTCACCTAGATGATCCCATAAAGGCCTTTACCCCAGCTCCTCCTGGCAGTCCACCCCCATCGCTGTAGCCAGAGGGCTCGCCCGACAGTCAGTCCAAATATGGTCACGCTCTTCCCTGCTCACAGCCCTCAGCCCACGGTGCCTCTCCAGGGCTTTGAGCCTGCAGGCCACATTCTTTAGCATAGCTTATGGAATCCTGCATGAGCTGGCACCTGCTTTGTTTTCAACTCACTATTCCCAAAAAGGTATCAGACCTTAGATCCTCAGCCCGTTGGCGGTGGGGGCGGGGAACGTGCAGCTCTCCTCAGATGACATCCACTTTCTGTTCCCTGTGCCTTTGCACAAGCTCTAACTGCCCTTTTTTTTAAAAGTAGTTTTTCCTACTTTCAGATAAAACCTGTGTATATGGTTAAATAATATATAACAAAAATGTATCATTTTTAGCCATTTTAAAGGTTGCAGTGCAGTGGTATTAAATGCATGCACTCACTGTTGTGCGGCCATCACCACTGTCCATCTTCAGGGCTCCTCACCGTCTGAAATCGACACCCTACACCTGTTAAACACTAGCTCCCCTCTCCCCCTGGCCCTCCCCTGGCAACCACCATTCTACTTTTTGTCTCTGATTTGACTCCTCTAGGTATACCTTGTACGAGTAGAATCATATAGTATTTTTCCCTTTGTGACACTGATTTATTTCACTTACTAGAATGTCTTCGCGGTTCATCCGTGTTGGAGCATGTGCCGCCATCCCTTTCCTTTTTAAGGCTGAATCATATTCCATTGTACGTATGCCCTACAGATAGAAAATGGCTGCCTACATTTTGTTCATTCACCTGTTGGTGGACACTCGGGTTGTTCGTACCTTTTGGGTATTGTGAATAATGCTGGGACACGGGTGTACACAATACTTTTAAAATCCCTCTTTCAGTTCTTTTTTGGTATATTCCCCAAGGTGGATTTGCTAGGTTACATGAGAATTCTGTTTAATTTTTTGAGAAGCCACCATGCTGTTTTCTTCTAACTGCCTTTATTTATTTATTTATTTATTTTCTTTTTTCTTTTTTTCTTTGAGATAGGGTTCCACCATGTTGGCCAGGCTGGTATTGAACTCCTGACCTCAGGTGATATCCCCGCCTCAGCCTCCCAAAGTGCTGGGATTGCAGGTGTGAGCCACCGTGCCCAGCCTCTAACTGCCTTTTAGAATGTCCCTGCTTCCTACCTCCTCGACTACCCTTCCCCAGTTTTAAACAAACCTGGCCTTACTATTTATCATTCTTCAAAACACAGCTTGAGGGTGTCCTTCAAGAAGGCTTCACCCCTCCTCTTCACCCTTCAGTCCCCTAATCTGAGTGGGCTGTGCCCAGCCCGCACCACTGCCTCCCACCCCCTGCCCAGCTCCCCAGCACCTCTAATACCCCATTAATTCCTCTGCTGTATCTTTTACCACAAAGTGTAATCATTTTTGGTTCGCTTGTTTTCTTCTCTGCTCCACACAGCTCCTTGGGGCAGGCCATCTTCTCTGTGTCCCAGGTGCTTCGAACAGCACCAGACATGTAGGTGGTGCTCCGGGAACATTAGAACGACTGAGTGCCCAGAGCTGGGCTTGTCTGCATGATACCCAGTGTGTTCCTGCTGCATGGGTCTGACCTGTGCCCAGGGAAACCTGTGCGTGTCTGTGAAGCATGTGTCTCTTTCCCAAGGCTGGGGAGGATCTGTTCTATGAAATGATCTGTTCTCCCCTGGACAGGAAATGCTGGGGCACCTTCTTCTCCTGATCATCGTCGGAGATGGGTAGGATGCCCCAGGATGAGGAGAAGGAGGGGATGCTGCCTACAGAGATTCTCAAAGTGTGGTCCTTGGACTACCCACGCCAGAATCAGCAGGATTGCTTGTCAAAATGCCGATTTCCAAACCTTACCCCAGCCCTCCTAATCACAAACTTAGTGAGAGGGGGAAAGGGGTGGGACAGCCACAGATTAGCAAGTTCTCCAGGTGATTTTGTGCTGACTGACGTTTGAGAACCACTGGCCCAGGTCTGGGAAGCTTCTCCCGTTCTCCCATGTTTAACCCTTGTCTCCTTCACTGTCCTTTGCAGAAGCCCCCTTCCGGCCAGAGTGCGCAGCTGCTGAATGGCTGGGGCACTCCACTTAGCTGGACAGGCCCCAAGGGCTAGGGCTGTAGCAGGAGCAGCCTTCCAGGGAGGGACATGGTGCTGCCTGCATCCATCCTGTGAGGAGGGAGCCCCTGTGCCATCTCCTCTGGACAGGAAATGCTGGGGTACCTTGCTGGGCTGCAGCCAGAGTCTTGGGAGGGCCCCAAGTGGAAAGTCTTGATTTAATTTAAAAAACAGCTGTGCTTCTCTGGGAGCTGACAGCCAGATCCCATCTGTGGCAGGAAGTCTGCTGTCCTCCAGAAGCTAGTGGGCTGCTGGGAAGCCACCTGGAGAGGTGCTGCTCTGACAGGGTGGGCTAGCCCAGAATCCCAGTGGCTGGTCCCTGGAGCTGTCACAGCCAGACTGTCGGCCTGCTGGGGAGACAGTGGGGCTGGTCAGGAGATCAGGACAGGCACAAGGGGCCTGAGTTCCAGGCTCTGCGATGGTGGGTCTCAGCCTTTTGGGGTCCTTGGCCCCTTAGAGACCCTGACAGCTATGTACCCCTTTCCTAGGTATGGCCACATGCTGCACTTAGAAAATTCTCAGAGGCTCCTGGATGCTTGTTGTTCTGGGATAAAAGCACTCTTAGTGGGGGTATTTGGAGAGCCAGCTCCTCTACCTCTATTTTCTTGAAGGTTCTGACCTTGAAACCTGAGCAGCAGAAGCTACTGTGTGGAGTCTGGAGGTGGGGGTGGAGGGTTGACCTGGAGCTGAGCCGTGGGTGCCCATGGGAGGCAGCATAACAGGACAAGAACTGCAGTTCTCAAATGGGGATGGGCTGCTATAGGCAGCCCATTTAAATACCAGGGAAGTTCATACTTGAGTAACCTATACCCTGCTCCCAGGGCACAGGGAAGGCTAGAAAGGAGTTCAGGGCCTTTGCATGTACTATTCCTTCTGCCTTGATCGTCATTCCTTGCTTTCTTTGCCTGGCTGCAAAGACTCAGACCTTCCTGACCAGTCCTCAGTTCCTCCTTCCTCTTCCTCCTCCTCTTTTGAAGAGCATGGATCTTTCTTTGTATATGTTCATTGTATATATTTATTTGTGTTTCTCTGTTTAAGGTCTGTCTCTCCTACTGGACTATAATTACATAAAGGCAAGAAACTGTTTTGTTCACCCCCCTATTCCTAGCACCCAGCCAAATCCCTGGCATGCATAGGGGCTCGATAAATAAATGTTGAGTGGATGCAAGCAGGTTTGGACCTGAGAAGCAGAAGAAAGAAGAGGCAGGGTAGATTCTCCCTCCATTCCCTGCCAGGGTGACATTCTCCAGCCCCTGAGCGGCATGTGAGCACACACACACGTGCACACATGCACACGCTCCTGCCTAGCTAAGCTATGCCTTGGATGAGGGTGTAGTGATAGTAGCTCTGGCCCCTGGCTCATAGCATCTCACCTTCCTTTTCCTCCCTCTTGATCCAAACAGGTGAACGCTTGGCCAAGCCAGAGCGAGGCAAGATGAGGGTGCACAAGATCTCCAACGTCAACAAGGCCCTGGATTTCATAGCCAGCAAAGGCGTCAAACTGGTGTCCATTGGAGCCGAAGGTGAGTAAGGCCTGCCTCTGGTGGCCCTAAGGAGTCTGATTTTCTTTGTCCCCCCTGGTTCTCTCAGCCTTTTTTGAGCTGCCTCCTGGGCCCTGCATCACTTGGGGGCATTGGGCAGTGGGTCCCCAACACCTCCATCTGGTCGCCTGTGGGTGCTTTGTATTGCAACAGCGCTTTTCTGGTCTCAGCGCTGCCCAAAACCAAGGACTCAGACCCCTGTTCCCATGCCTGCACCAGCTTAGCCATGTCCTTGCTCTGTGGAGTTCTGTGTGTGTGGCATGCCCCCTCCCCTATCCACAGGCCTGACTGCACAGCATTGCCTGGAGCAGAGGGTTTGTGTGTGGGCTGGAAAGGGTGTGCAGACGCAGGCTGGTGGAGGCCGGAGGCTGCCCCGAGACTCCCCTGGGGTCCTGGCAAGACTGAAGTCTGTAGGAACATTTTTAATAGCATTTCCCTGCAGTGTAGCTTCCTAACTCTTTCACTTTTACTTAGAAACACTTCCCAAAAAAGCTATTACTAGGATGTCCTTAATGATTAAAAGAAGATAGTGTAATTTCTTGTGTGCGTGGTGGTGGCTCTGAAAAATTGAGAGTTGGTCGTTTAGAGCAGGCAGAAGATATTCTATCCAGGCCCCTTCAGTCCTGTGACCGTGGATTTAGCAAGTATTTATGGGGCACCTGCTGCGTGAGGTCAGAGACCTGAAAACGAACGAATCTCACTCATTCGAGACACACCCTGGCTGTGAGAGTGGATTGCTCACTCTGTGGCATATACTTAATCCTCCAACAACCCTATGAGGTAGCTCTCATAATTAATTCTCCCAATTTTGCCATAAGAAAACAGATGCTTAAAGAGATTACGTTACTTCCTTAAGGTTCTGCCGCCAATAAACGGCAAAGCCGGAACTCAAACGCAGGTCTTTCTGACACCAGAGAAATGCCCTCAGAGAGTGGCCTTTCCTTGGAGGGGGCAGGGGTCTTGCTCCTGATAGGTCCATAGGAGCAGACCTCTTCTCTGGTTGAAGCTTACAGTCCCCTCTCTTCTAGAAATGGAGGGATATTTTGTTGATACATCAAATGGAGAACTTTTAACACAGGCTCAGCAAACTGCAGTGCATGGGGTCAAGTCCATCTGACTCGGATTTTTGGAAATATTGGAACACAGCACACCCATGTTAATGTATCATCAGTGGCTTTTGTGCTTCAATGGCAGTGTTGAGTAGTTGCTACAGAGATTGTATGGACCACAGAGCCAGAAACATTTGTTATCAGGCCCTCTACAGAAAAAATTTGCTCACCTCTGGCCTTATCTGGAATTCAGGCCAGTGCCCAAGGTGGTCACGGGAGGTGCCTTATGGATTCCAGCATCTCCCCGACCAGCTATGAGCTTCCCAAAGGCAGAAAGCATGGTTTCTACATCCTGTGGCCCCAGCTCCTAGCAGCATGATGCACACAGTAGGTGCTCAATAAATGTTCAAAGGATTTACATATAGCAGTATACTCTGCTTTATGATTAGGAAGATGTTCTCTGCCTTATAAGAAAAGAACAGTTTGTTTTATTAGGGAGCAATTCAAGACTTGGCAGAAAAAGTTATAACTAAGCAGGCGTGGGAGGCCAAAGACAGTCACCCAGGTGGTTGGTGCAGGCTCAGATGCCCCCGGGGCAGGGGAGTGTAGAGAATTTGTGAAGTGGTTCAGGGGTCAGTGGCAGGGGTGGGTAGGGGGGCTGTGGCGAGCTGCAGAATCATGTCCTAAGCGGGATGGGCACCTTGTGGATGTAAGAAATTGCTGCTGTGTGGATCCGGTGCTGCTAGATCTTCTGGTTTTTCAAAAGAAGCCAGAAATCCAGATTTTTTGAAAAGAAAAATTTGGCAACTAAATTTTAAAAAACAACTTGTTTTTTCTTTAAAGCCTCTTCCAAAGCGGGGGAGGAGGGCAGGGAAGGGGAAGGTGGAAGAGAGTAGCACTCACCGAGTACCAGCTCTGTGTTGCCAGACAGGATGCTTTACAGGGGCCATCTCCTGCTACCGTCACGATGGACTCGTAGGATGGGTATCACCAGCCACGTTTTACAGTTAAGGAAACTGAGGCTCAGAAAAGTTGCTAGAGTGGAAGAGTGTCGTCAGTTGAGCCCAGGCTCCGAGCCAGACTGCTTCTATGTGGCAGATCCAGGGTTAAACCCAGGGTTAGGCTCCAGAGCTGAGGCCTCCCTCTTCCTGTCAGCGCTGCCTCCCCGGGTCAGGTCCCAGGACAGAACTTTCCCATGGAACTGTCTTCAGTAATAAGATGGCAGATCAAGCCTGCCCCTGCGGTGCTGGCCTCAGGGGTGAGGAGTGAGAGGAACACTGGCGTGAACTCTCATCTCACTGCCGCTGCTGTGCTGGGAAGGTGATTCACCTGGCGGCCTCGGTTTTCCCTTTTCCTTTGACACAGGCCTAGCTTCTCTCAATATTTTGAAAAGGCTCCTTTATTTTTTGTTTTTTGAGACAGGGTCTCACTTTGTCACCCAGACTAGAGTGCAATGGCGCGATCTTGGCTCACTGCAACCTCTGCCTCCCAGGCTCAAGTGATTCTTCTGCTTCAGCCTCCCAAGTAGCTGGGATTACAGGTTCGCGCCACCACGCCTGGCTAATTTTTGTATTTTTAGTACAGATGGGGTTTCACCATGTTGGCCAGGCTGGTCGTGAACTCCTGACCTCAAATGATCCACCTGCCTCAGCCTCCCAAAGTGCTGGGATTACAGGCGTGAGCCCCCTCGCCCAGCCAAAAAGCCTCCTTTAAAATGAGATATTCTTTACCTTCTCCCTGCCCTGAGGAGCCAGTGTTTTCAGCTGCTGCTTCCAGGTCTGAAATCATCCGCTCCCATCAGGCTGAGCACTAGGATCATGCCAGAGTGGCCGCTCTGCTAAACCAAGAAACTAGATGAGGGAGCAAATAGCATTTTGTGGGCTTTTAAAAGTGAAATGGAGTTTATTGATGTAGATTATAAATAAAAGGTGACGGGCAGATCGCCTGGAACGAACTCTCCTGGAAGGGGGGCGGGGGAACGTTGCAGGTTGTCCATCCTGGGCTGCTGAAGGCTGTGACTGTGGAGACCAGGCCCAGCAGGGACACCCCTCAGCCCCCCGCCAAAGTCTTTGAAGGATTATCATGCAGTGCAAGGACTAAGACCTCTGGCTGACTCCGAAGGGCAGAAGCAGGCCCAGAATAGGTACTCTGTGGGGAGGTGGACTCTAGATAACATGCAGAGCCTTGGGAAATGGAACCGGGGCTCTGGGAGGGTCATGAGTGTCCTGTCCCTGAAGGTGTGCACATGGAGGCTGGAGACAAGGAACTTCCACACATCAGGGAGAGGTTGGAGCACATCCTTAAGGTCTCCCTTACGATACTTGGTTCTAGAATGGGTAGACTTCATGGAACTGGGACTTGGCCTGGGTGAGTGGTTGGAATGTAGTTAACCAGGGGAAGGAACTCAAAAAGGATTTTGTATTTGAAGGTCTTTGGGCAGGTAGAGCCTGAGGGTTTGGGTGCTGTGAGCATGGAGGTGGTGTCAGTGAGGTAGCATGTATCTTTAGGATGGAGGGGGCCGTGGGTGCCATACCACAGCATTGGTCTGGGAGGTGGTGGCCCCTGGGGTTCTAGTTTCTGTCACATGGAATTTCTGCAGCATTCATTCTGCCATCTGAATACTGAACAGATGACAGTGTCTCTGGAGGGAGAAGGAGGGAGAAACAGGTTCCCAGTAAGCAGGGGATGCGAGCAGCTTCATAGCTCGCCGTAGACCAGGAAGGGCAGACGCTGTTAATCTGTCATCAAGATTTTTCCCACGAAGCCCAGTTGTGACCTTGGAACCCTCCCTTTGGGCCCAACCTTCCAAGCAGTCCCTGTCACAAAGCTGCCTGCGAGATGGGGCATCCCTGCTGCAAACGTTGAGAAGCCGGAGGCCTGGAATACAGGACCTGCCATGCCAGGGAAGGGGAAGGAGAGTGAATGGGATGGGAGTCAGGTGGGAACTGGGGCTGGGCGTACATGGGCTGCTAATTAAGCACACCCTACTCTCTGTGCTCGTGCTTGGTGCCTGTTTTCTGGAGTGAAAGTGTGTCTTTGGTGTAAATGAGAATTCAGTAAGCAAAATTCTCTGGGGAGTTTCTGGGGAAGGAGAAGAGGATAAGTAGGCAAGACCCAAGAAAGAAGCCACCTGCCTCTCTCAGTCCCTCCAGAAGGGCTCCAAGATGGCAGATCCGCGGGCACTGAGGTCAGGGCCTGCGGGAGTCCCTGCAGTTTGGCCGTGACAGAGTGGGGCAGCATGTGGGGGACCCGGGGAGGGCTAGCATTGCAGTCCCACCTCTAGGAAGGCCAAACCATGGGATTACCGCCAGAGCTTTTTTCTAGGCTTAAAAATTTTTCCCCTTATATTTTAAACACTGTTTATGAAATTTTTTACCTGCTTTTCCCGTTTCCCATGTTGAACAATTTTTCTAAGTTATTAAGCACTCATGATGTAATCGTTAATGGCTGCATTCATTGTCTTTTTTGTTTTGTTTTATTTTCGCGACGAGTCTTGCTCTGTTGCTCAGGCTGGAGTGCAGTGGCATGCTCAGCTCACTGCAACCTCCCCCTCCCAGATTCAAGCGATTCTCCTGCCTCAGCCCCATGAGTAGCTGGGATTACAGGCATGTGCCACCACATCTGCCTAATTTCTGTTTTAGTAGAGATGGGGTTTCACCATGTTGGCCAGGCTGGTCTTGAACTCCTGACCTCAAGTGATCTGTCCCACCTTGGCCTCCCAAAGTGTTGGGATTACAGGTGTGAGCCACCGTGCCTGGCCTCATCATCTGTTTGTCGTACTTCATCCCAGGCCTGGGCCCTGCCCTGGAAGAGACTGAGGCCCATTGTGTTCTCAGGGGGCCCAGGCCGGTGTTAGCTCTGCCCATACCCCCACTTGTGGTTAGTGTTTGTTTACCCATTCATTCACTCAGCAGATGCTGATGGGGGCTTTCCCTGTGCCAGGCTTCATACTGGACTCTAAGCAATGATGCAAAGAAGGAAGTATTCTTACCCTCAAGGGGCTTACGTTCTAGAGGGGAAAGAGAGAAAATATGCATGTACACCTGTCAGATGGAGAAAACCAAAGCAGGGAGGAACTTGGGTGGTCAAGGGAGGTGTCCATGAGAAGAGGGTATGTGAGTGAAACTGGCAGGAGGCAGGGATAAGCCATGTAGGTATCTAGGGAGGGGGAGCTGCAGGGAGACCTGAGCAGGCGGGGAGGGGAAGGAAGAGCAGGGGGAAGAAGGGGAACCAGAGGCCCAGGCGGCCAGACTACGAGGGCCTTGCTGGCCACTGGCTTTGACTCTCAGGGAGGTGGGAAGCTGTGGAGGTTTTAGCAGAGGGTGATATGGGGTCTGGGGATTTACTTGGTCATTCTGTGTACTGTGTACATTTGCGAGGTTTCTAGTATGGGGCTGTGATAAATATAGCCTTGCAGCAAGTGCATTCATACAGAAACCTTACTCTGCATTTCCTTTCATTGACTAGGGATAGATTCCTAGAGATAGAATTTTACTACCAAAAAGTTGAGCAACTTTAAGATGCATACTCCTTGTGGCCAAATTATTTCCCAGATTAATTGATTACTTTCCCAGAAATTATTATTATTGTTTTTTAAACCAATTTACACTTCTAATGTGGTAGCCTTGCTGACATCAAGGCATGTGGTTTTTCAACTTTGGGTTTTTTTGGGTTTTGTTTTTGTTTTTGTTTTTAAGAGACAGGGTCTTGGCTTGTCACGCAGGTTGGAGTGCAGTGGTGCTATCACAGCTCACTGCAACCTTGAGCTCCTGGGCTCAATCCCCAGTCCTCCTGCCTCAGCCTCCCAAGAAGCTAGGACTACAGGTATGCACCACTGCACCTGGCTACTTTTTTCATTTTTTTGTAGAGGCAAGGTCTCCTATGTTGCCCAGGCTGGTCTTGAACTCCTGGGCTCAAGCGATCCTCCTACCTTGGCCTCCCAAAGTGCTAGGGTTACAGGCATGAGCTACTTCACCCAGCCTAACTTTGTTTGTTAAGTTTGCTAATTTAATAGCATGGGAAGGTGATCTTATTTCTTTGATTATAAGTGAGATTGAACATTCTTATGAATTGATTATTTGTATTTCATGTTTTATGGTTTTTTGTCTTTTGCTTATTTATTGAGAGTTTGGTATTTTTGTCTTTTCAATTTAGATGAACTCTTTAAACCATTAGAAATCACAAATGAAAGTGCTTTTTTAAAAATATCAAAGCTTTATGAGCCGGTTCCTTTACTTTTTTGTTTTATCTTATTTTTTTTTGAGAGAGGGTCTTGCTTTGTTGCCCAGGATGGAGTGCAGTAGTGCGATCACAGCTCACTGCAGCCTCTGCCTTGGCTCAAGCAATCCTCCCACTTAAGTCTGAATAGCTGGGACTATAGGCACTACCATACCTATTTAATTTTTGTATTTTTGTAGAGATGGGGTTTTGTCATGTTGCCCAGGCTGGTCTTGAACACCTGGGTTCAAGCAATCCATCTGTCTTGGCCTCCCAAAGTGTTGGGAGTACAGACTTGAGCCACTGCCGAGTCTATGAACTGATTCTTAAAGAGTAGCTCTGCCTCCCCACAATGTGGACTGCAAAATGCTGGCTGGCTGTGTTGCTTAGTAGCAAAAGGGGTTGCATGCTGCTACAGCTCTCTGTTTCCCCCCAACTCAAGTGCTTGGATGTGGGACTGTGCTCCCCTGGTGTCTGGGGCTCTGGGAAGGGCATTTTTACTTCCCTGTTTGCAAGAAGGGTTACATCCTATTCCATGTCCAAAGTGGACACTTCTTCCTTTGCTCAGCATCCCATGAAGACTCGGTGGGTTACCTGCTCCGCCCCGGGAGGTGGCTGTGGCCAAGCACCGCTCCATGGACTACACCCTGCTGGTCATGGAGCAGCATACAGTTTTGCCTTCACTTTTGGGAAGGGGCTAAGATGTCAGGGTATACTGTCCTTAATGGAAATCCACTCTTGTTTCAGGGGTTTGTGGGATGCAAATAGGGTCAGACTCCCTAGAAATGGATCCTTCTCATGGTTCTATTGGGTCTCCCCTAAAATTAATGCTGTAGGTGGGAAAAAAATAAGATATTCTTTGGGTACCTTACTCTTAACTGAGCGTGTCTTACCATGGGCCAGATTACTATCTCCTGGTCTGGATGCAGGTGGTGAGGGGTGTGGAATGTACACTTGAGTATCACTTGTTCAACCACAAGACCATAAATGGCTCCTTGTATTGGGCTCCTTAAAATAGGGCTTATTTATGTTGTATTCCCTGCCATTAGGCCTGGTACAGAAAAAAAGAGAAAATCTACTTCATAGAACTTGTAGATTCTAAAACTCTAAAAGGTGCTGCTTAGACTAAATATAGTGGGTTATCTGTTAGCTGTGATCTTGAAGCTGTTGTTTGATTTTTTTTTAATCTGTTTTAATACCCAAACTAATGGCATTGTGAGGTTGAGTCAGTGGATAGTTCAAAATAGCAATTTACAAAACTTTAAGTTTGTGACTGTCTCTTGATTCCACTGGTTTTTCCACATGTGGGTGGCTATTTTGAGAGCTGTGATTGCCCAGACAGCCCCAGCTCACAGAATTGCCAGAACATTTGTGATTGTTTAGAAATCCTCTCCTCTTCTTCATCAGCTGGGGACACAGATCAGGATTTCAAATGCCCCTTTCTCTGTGGCCTTCCCCGATGTACCCACTGTCTCCAATTAGGATTGATTACACCTTTTTTTGGTGCCCCAAATAGACTTCTCTTCCAGCGCCTGTCACAGTTTATGCATTAACTTTAAGAAACATCCAGGCCAGACATGGTAGCTCATGCCTGTAATTCCAGCACTTTGGGAGGCTAAGGTGGGAGGATCATTTGAACCCAGGAGTTTGAGACCAGCCTGGGCAATATCATAAGACCCTGTCTCTACAAAAAATGAAAAAATTAGCCGAGAGTGGTGGCCTATCTGTAGTCCCAGCTACCCAGGAAGCTGAGATGGGAGGATTGCTTGAGCCCAGGATTTGGAGGCTGCAGTGAGCCATGATTGCGCCACTGCAGTCTAGCTTGGGTGACAGAGCGAAAACCCTGTCTCAAAAACAAACAAGCAGAAATCCGGTTTCCCTCTAGAAGTAGAGCTCTGGAGTCTTTGATTCCTAGTGTGGGGCATGGAGTGCTATGGGTGCTGAGGGAGTGTTAATTCTGTCCCCGCCGAGGCCCTTTCTGATGCGTGGTGCTGCTGTTTCTGTAGAAATCGTGGATGGGAATGTGAAGATGACCCTGGGCATGATCTGGACCATCATCCTGCGCTTTGCCATCCAGGACATCTCCGTGGAAGGTGGGTTTCCGCTTTGTTCCATCCTGCCATCACCACCCCATCTCCCTCCCTGGGCTTAGCCTGGAGAACTCCCACACCCAGGGCAATGGACGTTCATCAGGGGCCGTGTCCTAGGCTTCTTGCTCATTTATTGGGCATCAGCCCTCTCTTCCAGTCAATGGAGAAAAAAGAACTATTTGCCATTCTGATTCTCATAGGCATGTTGGCCCCAGGGAAACTCCCCACTTTGGGAAAGCCCAAGGCTGCCATGGGGAAGTATATTGGAAAACCCACCTGGCTCTTGGGTCGTTCATCTGAAAGGGTGGGGAAATGCCGCTGGGAGGAAGTGCCAGGAGGGGCGCTAACCCCGTCCTCTACTCTGCTCCCCTAGCACCCTCTAGTGACCACTTCACAGATCTGCAAGGGCCGTCATGGTCTGGAGAAGTGATCTCTACATTTGGTTCCATACTCGGGCAGTTTTTGAGCTTTATGTCTGCTATGCATGTATTTATCTTGCATAATATTTGTGTATTGCCGTGTGTATGATAAAACACAGATACTGAAACAAACTTTTACAAGATGAGATGGAGATAGTATTTTTAAAATGTTTGTTTTAATGGCATAGACATCATAAACATTTTTAGTCAGAGGAATTTCTTAATAAAAATAACGTGGATTCAATTCAGTTGCTTTGTGATGGAGATGTTGGTTTGACACTCTGTGATACAGCAATGCAGGGGTCCAAGTTCGGTTTATGGGTACTTGGTATTTAGGGTTGAAGTGGTTGGAAAGAGGGTCATAGTAGTCACCTGGCGTGTGGTTCTTGTTAATGACAGTGGATGTAAATCCATTTCTCAAATAGCCTTCTTGATGATTTTGATTCTTTTGGGTGGGCTTCCTGTCAGCTCTGAAGTCATCATTGTGTTACTCTTGTGATTTAGCTGACGAAGAGCTTAAGCTAAGTAAAAGCACTAGCTTTGCCAATTTTTAAATTGTCTGCTTTTGCTTAGGTGGTTATGGTCTTTGTAGGAACCCTTGAATATCATTTTAAAGTCCATTTTGTGCATTGAAAATAAATGAGATCATTCATGAACCCAGTCCACGGAGTACCTTAACCTCCAATTCACAGGCATGAACACAGGAGTATATTAGTCAGTTTTCACGCTGCTGGTAAAGACATACCCGAGACTGGGTAATTTATAAATAAAAAGAGGTGTAATGAACTCACAGTTCCACATGGCTGGGGAGGCCTCACAATCATGGCGGAAGGTAAGGAAGAGCAAAGGGACCTTTTGCATGGCAGCAGGCAGAGAATGAGAGCCAAGTGAAAGGAGTTTCCCCTTAGAAAACCATCAGATCTCGTGAGACTTATTCGCTACAACAAGAACAGTATGGGGGAACCACACCCATGACTCAATTATCTCCCACTGGGTCCCTCCCACAACACATGGGAATTATGGGAGCTACAATTCAAGATGAGATTTGGGTGGGGACACAGCCAAAGCATATCGGGGGGTAGTGTGGTTTGCAGTCTTTCTTCTGTGCTGGGAGCTCCGTGAGCCTCCTCAGTTGCCTGCCTAACCTCACAGACACGTGGCTCCTTCATACACAGAGGGCAGCAGTATTGATCCATGAAGTAAATATAGGGAGACCTTATTTTTATTTTTTATTTTTTTATTTTTTATTTTTTAGATTAAAAACTATCTGTCTAGGAGTCCTAATGCTTTCTTCTCACTCAGCTGTGTGCACCCCTCAGGCTGTGGGATCCCCTGTCTGGAGACCCCTGGATGTGTAGATTTCCCAGATCAATCAAATCTTCCTCCTCAACCTGATAGAGGTTGCTGACTTACTTTGTATCATTACCATTTCTTTGAATAAAAGGAGTAGGGGGAGATAATTCTTGAAGTTGGAAAAACTGTTGCCTCAGAATTTATATGTATAGCACAACTAGCTCTGAAAAGCTTCCCAGCTTGCTTTTTCTGTTTCTCAAATAACTTCTCAAACTTTGTCAAGGGAATAGACTTGATGGCCAGGGCTCCTCCTTCAGCCCTCTGAAGGAGGGTTGGCATCAGGGGGTCACAGTGGGGCCTCCATGAGCCAGCGTCCCTTCCTCCACCGAGTCAGCCCTCTGACCTCGCTGCCCGTCCCCTTCCCCACAGAGACTTCAGCCAAGGAAGGGCTGCTCCTGTGGTGTCAAAGAAAGACGGCCCCTTACAAAAACGTCAACATCCAGAACTTCCACATAAGGTGAGTGCTGGGGGCCGAGGGGCTCCCGCAGAACCAGGCTGCCCCCCCGGGAGCTCCCAGACCCCCTTGACTGGCTCAGTCTCAGCTTTAGAACAAAGTGGAGACTGTTGGTGGAAGAAGTAGCTTTCCTTGGGAAGGGGGTGTCACCATCCCTCTGAATCCCCCTGTCTCTCTCCCTGCAGTGTCTTAGGGCTGCTGCCTGATATAACTTTGGTTGATGCTTTTGCTACTGGGAGCGCCCCCAAGGAAATTGTCCAGGAAGTCCCAGCCCAGGGCTCTGGAACAGCAGACTAGGGCCATAGGCCTTGGTTGGGGGTAGGGCTGGATATGGCAGGTTTATCTCAACCTACCAACCCCTCCACAAAGTCTTGACCCCAGTGCCTGGGATTGTGGCAGGAACAAATGTCCTGTCTTCTGACTCCTGCCCCAGAAAGCTCTGTGTTCATCTCTCTGGAGTCCAGGAGGCCCCTGCTTTGCCCTGGTCAGTGCTTGGCTTCCCGTTTGTTCAGCCTCATTTACCAGCCTACCCCTTCTTCTCTCTCCCCGGGCAGCTGGAAGGATGGCCTCGGCTTCTGTGCCTTGATCCACCGACACCGGCCCGAGCTGATTGACTACGGGAAGCTGCGGAAGGTATGTGTGCCCACCTGACCTCCCACTTTGGGTCCCTGGCAGGTGGGGTGGGAAAAGAGCAGGACTAGGACCCTTTCTGTGACAGTCCATGGTCCAACCTGAGCGGTGTTGGCCTCTTAGAATAGCCAGACAGAGCTCCAACTGAAAGTGAAGAGAAAAACACCTTCCCTGTTAGGGCAACTTCATTAGCCTTGTGCGTGGTGTGTGTGTTCTTGCACACATACACAGCCCGCCAGGAAAAATATCACAGCTGCGGCAGCAGCTTGGTCAGAGGGATGGAATGGTACATGACGTTTCTCCTTTCTGTTTTTCCGGGACTTGTAAAGAGAAGACACATATTCTAAGAGACAGTTCATCCCCGCCTTGTCCTTGACTTCCTGTGCGGTCCTGGGCAGCTTATCCTATCCATGGATTTGGTTTCCTTTATTGCTGAAGTTTGGCTGGGGGATTTTCTTTTGGTTTCACTCCTGCCTTCAGCATGAAGCTGCAGTGATTTTTCTTGAGTGGATGTGTGGAGTGGGGACAGATGTGGGAGTGGGAGCTGTGTTTCTAGCCTCATGGTGGTTCTCAGTGTCTGAGCTGGTTGGATGACACTGCCCTGGACCTTGGAGAAACCTGTCCTGGACCCTCTAACCACACTCTCCAGGTTCCCTCCTGGACCCTCTGCCCACACTCTCCAGGTTCCCTCCTGGACCCTCTGACCACACTCTCCAGGTTCCCTCCTGGACCCTCTGACCACACTCTCCAGGTTCCCTCCTGGACCCTCTGACCACACTCTCCAGGTTCCCTCCTGGACCCTCTGACCACACTCTCCAGGTTCCCTCCTGGACCCTCTGACCACACTCTCCAAGTTCGCTCTTGGTCCATCTTGGTGCCAAGAGGCCGCAATGGCATGGCCATCCCGGGAAAGGCCCTTCCCAAGCCCCCAGTTGGTGACCTGGAGTTGGGGTTGGAATGTCGCCTATCTGTGCTCAAATCTCTTGGCAAGGGAGGCTTCAAGGAGCGGCTGGACTTATGTGCCTCTACTTCACCTTGACACTGGAGAACACAGTGTTCAGTGTAGCTCTTGCCTTGCCTGGGCCTCCAGGAAGGGCGTCTTGCTTCTCAGTGGCCAGGAGAGGTCTAGTATTGCTGGGGCAGGAGCTGCTGTGCAACTTGTGGTGGTGGCAGGCCCTTGGCTGCGGGCGGGTGGATAGCAAGCTGCCGAAAAGGATCTTGAGGGAGGGAAGGAGCAGATTCCTACTTGCTTCCCTGTACTGCGCCCCGCCTCCGCCAGCCCCACACACACTGCCCCGTCACCTGAAGCTTGGGGCTGAGGCCTTTGTCCACTGGAAGGGCCCATCTGCTGAAGGAGAGGCGCCACAGCAGGGGCCAGCCCTTCCCCAGCTAACCTCCTGGGGGAAGAGGATCCTTGGCCCACCTCCTCAGCTGCTTGGCAAGGAAAAAAAAAAGAGAGAAACTTCCTGTCCTGCTGGGAAGCTGTGTGGCCAAATCACACGTGGCCAAGGGGGAATATCCTAGAGGTGGCAGTTTTCTCTTTTGAAGGCATCATCACCACTTCCTATTCAGCCGATGGGCTTTGGTGACAGGTGTGCACGTATCTCTGTCCCTGCTTGAGTATGCTGGGGTGTCAGTGGCCAGTTCCTCCACAGCTGTTGGACATCCCCACATAAAGGGGTCTGTGCTGACCGTGGCTCTGGAGCCCCCTCCCTTACTCTGAAGAATTTGGAAGCGTCAGCCATTTGGGAGGTGAAAGTCCAGGGGTTCTTTCTGATACCCAGTTAGCGCCCTCCCACACACTATCCCTCTCTGTCTTTTTATTTATCTCTGCCAATTTCTCCCTGTTTCGCTGTCTCTGTCTCCCCTTCTGTTTTTTTTATTTTTATTTATTTATTTATTTATTTATTGAGACAGAGTTTCACTATTGTCGCCCAGGCTGGAGTGCAATGGCGCGATCTCTACTCACTGCAACCTCTGCCTCCCGGGTTCAGGTGATTCTCCTGCTTCAGCTTCCTGAGTAGCTGGGATTACAGGCGCTCGCCACCATGCCCAGCTAATTTTGTATTTTGAATAGAGATGGGGTTTCGCCATGTTGGTCAGGCTGGTCTCGAACTCATGACCTCAGGTGATCCACCCGTCTTGGCCTCCCAAAGTGCTGGGATTATAGGTATGAGCCACCATGCCCAGCCTTTTTTTTTTTTTTTTTTTTTTTTTTGAGACATAGTCTTGCTGTGTTACCCAGGCAAGAGTGCAATGGTGCGATCTCAGCTCACTGCAACCTCTGCCTCCCAGATTCCAGCAATTCTCCTGCCTCAGCCTCCCGAGTAGCTGGGACAGGCACCCACCACCACGCCCGGCTAATTTTTGTATTTTTAGTAGAGACAGGGTTTCACCATGTTGGCCGGCTGGTCTCAAACTCCTGATCTCAGGTGATCTGCCTGCTTCGGGCTCCCACAGTGTTGAGATTACAGGTGTGAGCCACCGTGCCCAGCCCCCTTCTGTTTTTTAATTGTAATTTTTTTGTAGAGATGAAGTCTCACTGTATTGCCCAGGCTGTTCTTGAACTTCTGGTCTCAGTGTGACCCTCCTGCCTCAGCCTCCCAAGTAGCTGGGATTACAGTCACAGCCACCGCACCTGGCTTCCACCCTTTTTTTTTTTTTGAGATGGAGTCTCGCTCTGTCACCCAGCTTGGAGTGCAGTGGCGCAATCTCGGCTCACTGCCACCCAGGCTGGAGTGCAGTGGCGCAATCTCGGCTCACTGCAAGCTCCGCCTCACGGGTTTACGCCATTCTCCTGTCCCAGCCTCCCGAGTAGCTGGGACTACAGGCGCCCACCACCACGCCTGGCTAATTTTTTCTGTTTTTTAGTAGAGATGGGGTTTCACTGTGTTAGCCAGGATGGTCTCGATCTCCTGACGTCGTGATCCACCCGCCTTGGCCTCCCAAAGTGCTGGGATTACAGGCGTGAGCCACCGCGCCCGGCCTGCTTCCACTCTTTTTAATTCAGTATCATCATCAGTAAAATCCAGCCCAAATCCTAGCACACACAGTGAACCAGGAACACCCTTCCAGAGAACAAGGAGGTTGCAAGACCAGCTGGTGCTGAGGAATAGAGAGAGAGGGCTGAGGGGCTCCGACTGGGAAGCTCTTCCTTCCTGCAGCAGCCATGGGTGGGCATGGGGCCCTGGGGTCCCTGGGACTCACGTGGGGTGGGTGTGTGTGTACCTGGACCTGAGCACTGGCAGCTGCTGCTCAAGGCCCTGGATGGGAATGACCTTGACTACTTGTCAGTGTTCACCCTCCTGGCTGCTGTTGGAGACTTTCCCAGAAGGACCCCACCTTCTCTGTTTAGAACAATTTCCTCCTGAAAACATCCCGGATGATGTATTTATCTTTTTATTACCCTATACTTCTCCCTTTAGCAAACAGGGAAACTGAGTTTCCTGTTTGCTCTAGGTTAGTCTGGGGAACCAAGAATGGAGGAGAAGGGCCCAGCCAGAAACTCTTCCACTAAGGTTTTTTACCCCCTGCATTAAAAACTTATAAAACAACTTGTGGTAAAATATACAAAACAAAATTTACCACTTTAAACATTTTTAAATATACTTACTGTTTAGCGGTATTCCATATACTCACATTATTGTACAACTGTTCCCATCATCCATCTCCAGAACTCTTTTCTTGCAAAACTGAGTCTGTACCCACTAAACGGTAATCCCCCTTTCTTTCCTGCCCCCAGCCTCTGGCCGCTACCATTCTGCTTTCTGTCTGGGAACCTCATAAAAGTGAAGGCATATGGTGTTTGTCTTTTTTTTTTTTTTTTTTTTTGAGGTGTGGTTTTACTCTGTTGCCCAGGCTGGAGTGCAGGGGCGTGATCTTGGCTCATTGCAACCTCTGCCTCCCGGGTTCAAGCAATTCTGCCTCAGCCTCCCGAGTAGCCGGGACGCACCACCACACTCAGCTAATTTTTCTATTTTAGCAGGTGTTTTGTATTTAATTGCAGGTGTCATCATGTTGGCCAGGCTAGTCATGAACTCCTGACCTCAAACGATCCACCTGCCTCGGCCTCCCAAAGTACTGGGATTACAGGCATGAGCCAGTGCGCCCGGCCTGTGTCCTTTGTGTCTGGTTTATTTCACTTAGCATAACATTCTCAAAGTTCATCCATGTTGCAGTGTATGTCAGAATTTCCCTCCTTGCTAAGGCTGAGTAATATTCCATTGTGCGTGTGCCCACGTTCTGCTTATCTGTTCGTCCATCGATGGGGACTGGGGTTGCTTCTACCTCCTGGCTACTGTGAATAATGCTGCTGTGGACAATGGAGGTATAAAAATCTCTTTGAGAACCTGCTTTCAATTCTTTTGAGTATCTCCCCACAAGCGGAATTGTGGGACCATGTAATCCCATGTTTAATTTTTTGAGGAGCCACCATCCTGTTCTTACAGCAGCTGTACCATTTGACATGCCACCTACGTTTATGTTGCATTCATCGCACAAGGATTACAGCTTCTCAACATCCTTGCCAATCCCTGCTAAGTGTTCTTGAGAAAGTAGCAGAAGCCAGAAGAGTCCAAAGCTGTGGCTAAAGGAGCCTCCAAATTTCATGGAATGTGAGCACCAGAGGGGTCCTGCTCCGAATCTTGACTAGTCTAGAGTTTAGAGCTCCCTACTCCAACTCTTGAGTTATGGATGGAGAAGCTAAGGTCAGGTTATCTACCCATGAGTCCCACTGGTTGGAGGCAGAGCTGAAACCAGAAGCCAGGATGGATGGTGACTAGGCCAGTGCCCTGCTCCTAGCACACATTTCTTAGGAACTCCTTCCTACTCCCGACTCAGGCTGCAGACTACTTCGCCCCATTTCCCTGACAATCTGAAGCTTGAAGGGGGAAAGAGAATGCTTTAAACCTCCAACCAGTGAGCCCCAGTGGTGAGACCAGCCTTCCACATCTGGAACTTTCCCCTGAGGATCGAGCTGGGGCTGGGAGAAAGTCGCTCTGCTCCCCAGTTTGGGTGACCACCCAATTGGGAGTAGCCAGTGACTTGATGTGGCTCTCACTTTATCATCCCTTCCTCCTCTTCTCCCTCTAGGATGATCCACTCACAAATCTGAATACAGCTTTTGATGTGGCAGAGAAGTACCTGGACATCCCCAAGATGCTGGATGCCGAAGGTGAAAGGCGCTTTCCTTCTGTGTATCTTGCCCATCCCCCCATCACTCAGCGGCTAAGAAGGGGTGGACCCCAGCAGTCCAGGGCTGGACAGGAGCAGGGCCTGGTCTTCTGGAACTGCATTTGAGGAGCATGGGGATCACAGCCTCTTGGGGATTCTTCCATTGTTCCCTGAGCTTTGGAGGGAGAGGTGTTAGCTGATTCTGCAAAGGGCCTAGGGGCTGTTCTTGCATCGATTGCCTGAGGATGGTTCTCATCTTTCCCTTGGAGTCAGGGTAGCAGGTGCTGGGGTGCGGGGAAGTGTGCCCTTGTTGTCCGACACAGTTTGGGATGGGAAGTTTCTCTTGCTGAGAGGTGCACTGTCCTAACTCTCTGAGCCTTGGGTGGTCTCTGGGACGGCTGAGCTTAGCATCTCCTTTATGCCCCAGCTATGACTGGGGCTGACTGGGCATGGTGTTTGCTCTCATCTGTAACCCTGGCTTCCTTCTAGCATCTTCTGAGGAGGGTGCTAGAGAACTATGGCTTGGACTTTCTCAGTGGTGGAAGTGTCCAGTTCTGACCTTGCTGGGCAGATCCCAGCCAGAGGAAGTGGCTCCATGTGGGGTAGGGAAGGAAGGAGGGGGCCCAAGTTGAGTGTTGACTTTTCTGTTCCTCACCAAGGCCTTGGTGTCCCAAATGCTGCTAACCAGGACACCTGGATGGGGACAGGTTCAGGGTTTGACACTAGAACATCCTTACCAAAGATTGGGTCTGGGGCTGGAAACCCAGCTCTTCCTGGCCGCTGACCCCGCCATTGCCCCTCTCCCCATGCAGAGCATCTCGGATGGGGTGAGCAGGGGCTATAGGGGGAAGGGAGGCATCTGGGAGCATAGGGGTCTGTGGGTTCATGAAGCCAGGGCTGGCAGCTCCAGACTGGGGTCAGGCTGGGTCTTCTTGTCCCATTTCTGTGCTTGCCCCTTGGGAGGAGCCTGACTCACCGTGGCCGCTTCCCTGTGTGCTCTCCTTGGCCCCACCTGCTTAGTGCTGAGGGGCTAGAAAAGGGTTATGGGGACAGGAAAAGACCACGGTGGGGTCCAGACTGCTCCCTGCCCTTCTGCCCCATCAGTGGTTTTTTTTTTTGAGACAGGGTCTCCCTGTATCACTCAGGCGGGAGTGCTGCGGTGTGATCTCAGCTCACTGCAACCTCCGCCTCCCAGGTTCAAGCGATTCTCCTGCCTCAGCCTCCCGAGTAGCTGGGATTACAGGCACCTACCAATGGCTAATTTTTATATTTTTAGTAGAGACGGGGTTTCACCAAGTTGGCCAGGCTGGTCTCGAACTTCTGGCCTCAAGTGATCTGCCTGCCTTGGCCTCTCAAAGCCACCAGTAGCTTTTAAAATTTCAAAAATATCATGAGGAAAATTTTCAAACACGTAAAAACCCAGGCAAAAGCAGAAAGAATAGCATGATGACCTTTCCTATTTCCATCATCCAGATAGAATGGCTACTGAGGTCTTGCCACACTTTGTTTTTTTCTTATTTCTTTGTTGAAGTATCTTAAAGCAATTCTGAGATATCACATCATTTTACTACTGCATGCTTCTGAATACATACCTTAAAAATAGAGTTATTTTCTTAGGCAACGATGAAGTTTTCACATTTAGCAAATTGATAATTCCATTTGATACCCAGTTCATAATGAAATTTCCATAATTACCTATGACATTTCTTTGAGGGTTGGTTTGTTTTAATCAGAATCCGAACAAGGTCCATACTGGCATTCGGTTGTGTTTCTGACAGCTTTTCCCATCTCTAGGACTTCTCTCTTCCCTTTGACCCCTTTTATTCCTGCCATTGAACTTGTTGCAGAAATGGGGCCACTGTCCTGTAGCAAGTTCCTTATCCTGGGTTTGTCTGCCTCTTTGGGGCTTCATTTCACGTGTTCCTCTACTTACATTCCCATAAGCGCAAGTTGACGCCAGAGGCTGGTTAGATTCGGGCTCCACATTTTGGCAAGAAGACTTGGTGGTATTGTGAGCTTCTTTCTGCATCACATCGGGGGTGTATGGTGTTCTTGGAACCAGCTGGCTTTAACTGCAGATTTTTCTTGACAGACATCGTTGGAACTGCCCGACCGGATGAGAAAGCCATCATGACTTACGTGTCTAGCTTCTACCACGCCTTCTCTGGAGCCCAGAAGGTACCCAGGGCCCCCTGCTCCTTCCATGCCCAGCACACCTCCTGCTGGACCCCAAACCATGTCCTCCTGCCCGCCTCCACCTCTCCTGGTGACAGGTATCTGGATGGTCTGGTCTCTCAGACAGAGGCAGCCCCTGGTTCTGAAGTGGCGTGTTGTTCTTACCTAGCTCCTCTCCCACCCCACACCTCTCTCTCTCATCTTCTACTGTTAACAAGAAAATTGGGCAGCACCCCACTTTCTGGGACCCAGATGACTGGCTTAAGCAGGAAGGGCTGTGTGCATGAGGCAGCCCGGGAGGTTCTGGAAGGCTGGAAGGTGAACAGGAGCAGCCCTTCCATGCCCAGGTCTGTTGAAGCCACTGGCTTGACAGAGCAGCTGGAGTTCCCTTAGAAGGGCAATGCTGGGAGGCAACTCCAGTCTTCACTTACCCACTTGGCAAAGGCATCATAAAGCCCCACCTTTGTCCTGCTCATGGGCATGACTTAGCAGATCTGTCCTCAGCCCCTTTGGGCTCTAGTGCCTTCTCCTGTATCCTGCCTGGGACTCCCGTGCGGCCATGCTGCACTCTGTGTTCTCAGACATAAGCAGAACCTCTGGGAGGAATGGAGAGGGGGTGGGCAGCTGTGAGCCCCTTCAAGTGTCCTGGCCCAGTTTTGCTCTGGGAGGCCTGAGGTTAAAGTTCAGTTGTGCAGGTTCCACACCACACAGGGGTACCACGACTAAAGGGTACTGTTCATGCTGTGGACATTGAAGATTTGGAGGCTTTCATCACCAGGCTTAGGCAGCACACACCCCCTCCCCCAGTCCTCCCTGGTAGGCAGGACCCTAGAGGAAGCACAACATCACCATGTCCACAGAACCTTCATGTCTCATGCAGATCTCCCACCCTCCACATGGCATCTGAGTGACCATCTGAAAATGCATGATGAGGCCGGGCGCGGTGGCTCACGCCTGTAATCCCAGCACTTTGGGAGGCCGAGGTGGGTGGATCACTTGAGGCCAGGAGTTCGAGACCAGCCTGGCCAACATGGTGAAACTCCTTCTCCACTAAAAATACAAAAATTAGCCAGGTGTGGTGGCGTGCGCCTGTAATCCCAGCTTTTCAGGAGGCTGAGGCCGGAGAATCGCTTGAACCCGAGAGGCGGAGGTTGCAGTGAGCCAAGATTGTGTCACTGCACTCCAGCCTGGGTGACAGAGTGAGACTCTGTCTCAAAAAACAAAACAAAACAAAACAAAACAAAAAAGCAACCACAAAACAAAAAAATGCATGATGGGAGCCCCCGCCCTCTCCCACCTCTCCTGTGCCGTCCCTGCCTCAGACTCTGCTCACCTCCCACCCACTCCCTCCCCTGCGGTCTCATTTTTTCTCTTTCTGCTCATTCCCTCCTTTTCTGTCTGTCCGTCTGTCTTGTGTCCTCTTTCCGTCCACCGTGGCTGTTTGGGTTTATTCTGTGCTGCTACCGCTGCCTACTTTCTCCTCTCAACCTCTTCTCCTTCTCTGTGCAGATGTGTAGGCACGCTAAGGCCGGATGGGAAGGCCGTGTGACCTAATGTTTCATGTCACGGCCACGCCTTCTCGGGTGCGCAGAAGGTGAGCTCTCCCTCGGCCTCCTCCACTCTCCCCTCTTGCCCATCTCTTCCGTCCTCCCTGGACACTCCAGCAGCAGGCCCTGGGATGGAAGGAAGATAGAGAAGCCCCTCCTTCTCTTGCAGGGGGACAGTACTCTGAACTTTGGCCAGGACACTTGAAGATGCCAGAGAACCCCAGCCTCTGAATGACCTCCTGTGTCTCTGTCCCTATGCCATGGGCATAGCGGATACCACAAGCGAGAAAGAAGCTTGTGGTCTCAGCTTCTTCCCTGCAGCCCGCATCAAGAGCCCTTATCCCAGGCAGCACGGCTCTTGGCAGTGCTTGCTATTTCCTTAAACATCCAGGACCTCTTCCCTCTTTCTCTCCCTCCTTCCTGCTTGAGCAAGGCCATCCTCGCAAATTTAGCAGCAGCCAGAGCAGGGAGAGGTCTTCCTGCCTTCTCCAGGGAGTCCAGACCAGAGCCCTGCCTGATGCTTCTCAACCAGGCTGCCATGGACAGTTGTGCAGGTTGCAGACTACCCACGAGTGCCATGTGTGTGCAGTGGATGACGGAGATTTGAATGTTGATTACTAAAGTGATCCTACAGATGGCGGTGAAAATGTCTTCTAACAAAATCAGTAGGACATTTTCCCAGTAGAAGTGCCCTTGGGGAAGAGGTGAAAAATGATCCAGAGACACCATATGGGCTGGCAGCAGCCCTGTTCCCTGCCTGGTTGGGCGTCCAAGACCCTCCTGAACTTCCTTCCAGGGCTCACTGGTGCGGACCAGAGACAGGAGAGCAGCCCCCCCTAGAGGCTCCTTCTCATAGGTGTCCCCCCAGCCTGCCCAGCCCCTCTCAGCCTCTCCTCTGGCCTTCCTTCTGCTTCCTCTTTGTCCTTCTCACCTCTCCTGCTGCTGTTCCTGTGCCCCCTCCCTTTGCCCCTCGTGGCCAGGGTGTGAGCAGCTTCTCTCCCTTGCCTTGATTGGCCTCCTGGCCTGATAGCCGCAGGTGTGCACCTGCCCGTGTCCATGGTCAGGCTGAGCTCTCTGCTATGGTCTTTTCCCCTCCTCCCACAGCTCCTTCCCGCTCTTCCAGTCTCTCCCCTTCTCCTTCAGGGGTCTGTCCTGGGCTTCATGCCCATCGATGCTGGCCTTCCCTGCCTCTGAAGCCTTCACTGTGTCCTGGCTGGTGACAAAACTTGGAAGGGAGTGTGAGATGCGTGTGGGTGTAGGGGGTATGAAGTGGGTGTGTGTGGTGTGTATGGGTATGCGGGGTTCTGAGGAGTGTGTGGTTTGCAATATGTGTGGTGTGAGGGATGTGGTGGATGAGATATGGGGTGTGTGTGTATGGTATGGATGTGTGTGTGGTATGTGTATGGGGGGGTGTGGTGTGTGTGGTGTGTGTATGGGGGGTGTGGAGTGTGTGTAAGGTGTGTGTCTGGGGGGTGTGGGGAATGTAGTGTGGAAGGGTGTAGTGTGTGAGGTGTGTGTGTATGAGGGGTGTATGGGGTGTGGGGACTGGTGTGTGAGGTGTGTGTGTATGAGGCGTGTATGGGGTGTGGGGATTGTGGTGTGTGAGGTGTGTGTGTATGAAGGTGTATGGGGTGTGGGGACTGTGGTGTGTGTGGTGTGTAGGAGGTGTATGGGGTGTGGGGACTGTGGTGTGTGTGGTGTGTAGGAGGTGTGAGGGATGTGGTGTGCTGTGGGTGTGAGGTAGGGTGTGAGGTGTGTGTGGTGTAGGTGTGGTGTGTGTGATGTGGAGGGGTGTGGTGTGCTGTGGGTGTGAGGTGTAGGATGTGAGGTGTGTGTGGTGTGGAGGAATGTGGTGTGCTGTGGGTGTGAGGTGTAGGGTGTGTGGTGTGGAGGAATGTGGTGTGCTGTGGGTGTGAGGTGTAGGGTGTGTGATGTGGAGGGGTGTGGTGTGCTGTGGGTGTGAGGTGTAGGGTGTGAGGTGTGTGTGGTGTGGAGGAATGTGGTATGCTGTGGGTGTGAGGTGTAGGGTGTGAGGTGTGTGTGGTGTGAGGGGTATGGTGAGCTGTGGGTGTGAGGTATGTGTGTGGTGTGAGGTGTAGTATGTGTGGCATGTGTGTGGAGTGAAGGGGAGTGCTATGGCTGTGGCGTGTGTGAGGGGTGTGTGGTATGGAGGAATGTGGTGTGCTGTGGGTGTGAGGTGTAGGGTGTGTAGTGTGGAGGGGTGTGGTGTGCTGTGGGTGTGAGGTGTAGGGTGTGTGGTGTGGAGGGGTGTGGTGTGCTGTGGGTGTGAGGTGTAGGGTGTGTGGTGTGGAGGGGTGTGGTGTGCTGTGGGTGTGAGGTGTAGGGTGTGTGGTGTGGAGGGGTGTGGTGTGGTGTGGAGGGGTGTGGTGTGCTGTGGGTGTGAGGTGTAGGGTGTGTGGTGTGGAGGGGTGTGGTGTGCTGTGGGTGTGAGGTGTAGGGTGTGAGGTGTGGGTGTGGTGTGGGTGTGAGGTGTGTGTGGTGTGTGTGTGTGGAGTGAAGGGGAGTGCTGTGGGTGTGGCATGTGTGAGGGGTGTGTGGTGTGGAGGAATGTGGTGTGCTGTGGGTGTGAGGTGTAGGGTGTGAGGTGTCGATGTGGTGTGGGTGTGATGTGTGTGTGTGTGGTGTGAGGTGTGGCGTGTGTGGTGTGTGTGTGTGGAGTGAAGGGGAGTGCTGTGGGTGTGGCATGTGTGAGGGGTGTGTGGTATGGAGGAATGTGGTGTGCTGTGGGTGTGAGGTGTAGTGTGTGTGGTGTAGAGGGGTGTGGTGTGCTGTGGGTGTGAGGTATAGGGTGTGAGGTGTGGGTGTGGTGTGGGTGTGATGTGTGTGTGTGGTGTGAGGTGTGGCGTGTGTGGTGTGTGTGTGTGGAGTGAAGGGGAGTGCTGTGGGTGTGGTGTGTGTGAGGGGTGTGTGGTGTGGGTGGTATGTGGGTAACAGCCTGCTCCCGCTCCCAAATCTCATGCCACCTCCCCATGCCCCCCTCCCTTTCACTCATCCCTGTTGCAACCATTTCACGCTGCTTTTATCCACACCTGAGGGCAAGGTCACAGCTGGGTTGGTGGTGGTGGTGGTTGTCCTCTCATGTCCTGGTCAGGGGTCTCACCCAGAGTTGCCCCCACCACGTCTAAGGCGACTGCTTCGAGCTGAGCAGGCAGGGGAGGGGAACCCCACCTTGCCGTGTGTGGTGGGGCTGATGGAGAGGAAGGACTCTTCCTGACTCACGCACTCCTGTCTTGTCTGTCTCCGGGCTGGCACCAATGGGGAAAATCTTCCAAAACCCGTGCCCAGTGCCCTCCATCCTCTCCACTGTCTTTCTGTCACCCAAACTTGTACAGTGGAATGAAAAGGCAACAGCGCCTAATGTGTGTGTGCACGTGTGGTGCACGGCTTGTGTGCCTGTACAGGCCCGTGCTGTATAAGTCTGTGTACTGATTTCCCTCATTAGATGAGGACCAACTGCTGTTTGACAGGTGGGTTTTGGTTCTAATTCTTTCTCTGCTTCCCTCTCCCCTCCTTTTCCCTTACAGGGACTTAGAATGGGTGGAGAGCATTAAGATTTTGTTGATGTAGCTCGTGTTTTAGAGTTCATGGTCTGCTGTTTCTGAGAAAGAACACTTGAAGGCATGCACTCAATCTGAGAGAAATTCATGAGCCATCTGGGAAAACCCTAAAAAAAAAGAGCCGGCAGTGGCTGCAGTCTGACCTGTGCCTTGCTCTGCCCCAGATCTGAGCAGGGCAGGTACAGTCACAGGACTGCCCGCCACCAAGGTTGTCTTGAGTAGCAGAAACTTGAACATGAGGGTCTGTAGGGGGAAGGCTTAGCAAGGCCTTGGGAAGGGGCAGGCAGTGTTGTGGAGGGAGGTGACCACAGCTTGTGCAAGAAGCTTCGGGGTGTGCAGGCGGAGCCTGCGGCAGGAGAGGAAGCTGGCAAGGTGTGGGCTCCCTGAGGAAAGGGGCCAGTTCCCCTCTGCCTGGTCACCCACCCTGGCCCACTCACCACAAGGAAGCTCGGATGCCTGGTCTGAGATCCCTGCTGATCTGGAGCTCTCTTAGCAGGAACCCTGGGCTTGGTGGCTGACTCAGGACAGAGGGAAAGACTGGGCAGTGGACAGCTGTGGGAAGAAGAAAAAAGCAGGTCCAGCTAGATTTGGGAACGTTTTGGCTAAAGATGACATAGATGAGATCCTCGTAGCATTCATGTGAATCTGTGGGTTGTGGGTGGCGGAGCCACAGCACATCATCTGGCCATGTTTGGGTGTTTTGATGTCACCTTGAAGACAGTTCCTCTCTAGACTGTGCCTGTATCAGGCAATCAGATGCTGACTATTAGGGTAGCAGTTTGGCTTGGGATAGCTAAGTACTCGGGGGTAATAATAGTTCATATCTTTTAAAAAATAACTCTCGAATATACAACAAAATGTATTGTATGTTAAGTTGTATAATAGCGCAGCCTAAAGTAGGCCACAAAAAAACATGAAAATTCGGGTTGGGCGCATTGGCTCACACCTGTAATCCCAGCACTTTGGGAGTTGAGGCTGGTGGATCACCTGAGGTCAGGAATTTGAGACCAGCTTGGCCAACACAGCGAAACCCCATCTCTACTGAAAATACAGAAATTAACCAGATCTGGTGGCACGCACCTGTAATCCCAGCTACTCAGGAGGCTGAGGCAGGAGAATGGCTTGAACCTTGGAGGCGGAGGTTGCAGTGAGCCAAGATTGTGCCATCGCGCTCCAGCCTGGGTGACAGAGCAAGACTCTGTCTCAAAAAACAAACAAAATAAAACAAACCAAAATGACCATGAAAATACCAACTAAGGGAAAGGAAACACAGATTTCTAGTAGTCTTTTCCTTTGGCACTTGGAAGCAACATTTTGCTCATTTCCAGAGAATATTTTCTGAACCCATCAATTATCTGTTGCATCTGTTACACTGTCTCATGTCAGGGCACCTGGTTCTTCTTGCTGGGGTCCAGAGAGGCCCATCTCCTCTTCAGGAATAGCCTGAAGCCAGGGCTCTCCTGGGGTTCTCTTCTGAAGTTGCTTCTGAAGCTGCGTCAGTTCCTGAGGTTCTCAGGGAAGGAATCTTTCCTCCCCTAGAACAAATCTCTCCTTTGAACTTCTGGACTAAAGCGTCTTTGAGATTCTTTATGTACTTGGTTGTTCTGGGTGCCTCTCTCCTAGATCCCTGAGAGTTCATGGGGTTCTTGTAGCCGTGAGAGGAAAACGCTAGAAAACCAGGAATTTGAGGTGATGGGGAAGGCCTGTCATCCCTAACAGGCTTTTCTTCTGCTCCCGGGACCATGTCCCGTGGGCCTGACTAAGACTGGCCTTCCCAGCTGACCTCATCTTACTTCTCAGACTGAGGCTGGTGGGTGATGAAGCTGCTTTCATCAAGGGACCACTGTGGAAGCAGGTCCAACTCACCACCCAGTGGGCTTCTCTGGGGTGCAGCCTGCCTGTTGGGGGAGTCAGGCTGCGAGAGAAAGGGAAAGGATGAGGTTCTGAGGATTCTGCCGTGGTTTTTTTTTTTTTTTTTTAGAAAAATCAAATCTGGACTTCAGGAACCTGCTTTCTAGAGGTACTGTAGGAGCTGGGCTGTCCCTCAAGGGAGCCCCGCTGGAGTCTGCAGGCTGGCCTGCCATACAGAAAGCGCTCTCATGTCTCCCGCGGTACTTGTGTGTTATTTCTGAAGGCTGATTCACGGATTATAATGGATGGTATTCTCAGTCAGTCTCCTTCTGGAGAGGCCAGCCTGGGAGCAGGTGGCTGAGACTCGGGCTTGGGAACGCAGTTGGATCTTTGTGGAAAGTCCCCAGGAGGCCCACCCGGAATCTCCCCCAGACTTCATCCAGAAGGGAGCGCTTCTGACCCTGACCCTAACGCTGACCCTGGAGTAGTCAGCAGGCTCTTAGGGATGGGCGAGGCTCTTGCGATCCCACAGGACACATGTAAAATCCCATGAATGCAGACCTCAGTCTACCAGTTTGATAAATTGGCACACATCAGAGTTGATGACCCTTGAGCCGATGGATCAGGAGAGTAACAAAGTGAAGGTGGCTTTATCCAAGAAAATCACAGCCACAATTGCTTCGTGCCAGTGATGAGTAGCTGCCAAGGAGTTTCAGCTGTTTGAGTGGCACATCTCTGGCATAGTCTGCAGGGGTGGCACATCCTCACCAAAACATCAGCCTGAAGGAGGACACATGGGTCTCTCCACAGCCCCCTGCCCCAGCCTTCAAGGGAAGTAGTCTGGGGCTTCCAGCAAGTTGCTCCCCAGCCAGCCCCATGAGGCTGCTGGCCTGGTTCCCGTGGCCCCGCTTGCTTTCTGGGGCTCCACGTCTCCTGGGCAGGCTTGAGGAAAAGCATTTCCCTCCTCGTTGCTTCTTGGGATTCCCCATGGGTGCTTGTTGGTTCTCGAGAGAAATGGCGATCAGTCAGGAGTTGTGGATGAGAAGCAGCCATGGCATCTCCAGGATAGGGTTGAGTTGGGGGTAGGGGGTGAGGGCCTAAGGATGTGACTCCCTGTCTCAGTTTCTTGAGGCCCAGGACTCAAAGTCGCCACCTCAGGGGACTCTTAGACCACCCTCTGGCCACTCCCACCTTCTCCTTATTGCTTCTCCCAACCCACTCTGACACCTTACTCTGCAGGGCATGTCTGCCTTGACCTCCCTGACTGTTTCTGACAGGGCCTTTAGGATGATCTCATTTTGCCCCTTACCCCCTGCCCCACACACCCCGGCACAGTCATCCACAAAGCACATGATTTGGTGGGTGGATGTCTTATTCGAGAAGTTCTTCAAGGAAAAAACATTTCCATCTTCCATCTTAGTCATTCCTTCCAATTCTAAGCACACTCATTCTCAGGAAGTTCTTCCTTATGACCAGCCTCAGTTCATCTTGCTACAGTTGAAACCTGTTTTGTTGTGTTCATCAACCAGTTGTGAGGTCCTGTCTTTCAACCCGTTAATCCAGGGATCATTTTTCATCTGCAGGATACCCTTCTCCAGGGTCCCAGGAGATACTAGCTTCTCCCACCCCCAGGCTGTCTTCCTTTCTACCCTCTGGCCCCCAAAAGGCTTTGAGTTCACTTCTCCCTTGGCGTAAGGTTGGAATGTATGCAAGAACACCGCTGGATTTTAAAACCACCTGTTTGAAGTGGACTCAGGAATGCTGGGTGCCTGCTGGTGTTAGGGGTACAGTAGCCCCCACAGCTGCAGAAGGCGCTCTCCCACTAAGGTTTCTTGGTCTTTGCCTGGGTTGCCATTCAGTCCCTTTCCCTTCGCTTCCCTTTGCTGCTGAGGCCTGTCTTGGGTCCCTGCTAGCCCAGCACACAGCGCATGATGTGTGCTTAGCTGTCCCAGAGGGGCCTGCGCTGGGCTTGCTGGGCATTGGGTCCATACTTGGTTGATCTGGAAGTCTGGACTTGGGTGCAGTAGAGGGGTCCCTCAGTTTTCTCTAAAGTGCTTCAGGCTTTGGGCCAAGAGTCTTGGGAGATTCTGCAGGGATCCCGAGAGGTCCCACGATTTCTCAGTCAGCACTTTATCCCAGGACTCCCAGATTTGAATTCCCACATCTCTAAGATCCTGGAAAATCCAGCCAGAGGCCCTAAGCCTTGGAATTCCAGTGCCTCCACTTGGAATTCCAGGATGGGCATGAATTTTCTCACCTCTCCGCCTGACCTGAGCATTTTGATTGTATCAGTCATTGGATTAGTTTCTTCCCAACCTGCAGGTTGGGCCTTAAACTCAGGCTGTTCTCCAGGGTCCCAGTTCAGCCACCAAGACCTCTGTCCAGGCTCACCTGACCCATGGGACCTGGCCATGGGCTGGCAAGGAGGATGGTAAGGAGAGAGGAGGAATGTGGCCTCACAGCCTTCTTAACCCCCTTCCAATCACAGGGAGCTGCAGGGATGGGAGGGGCTTTGTCAGCACAGGTGTGTACCAGGTGCCCCTGCTGCTGGGGCTGGCTGGTCGTGACTCTCTCTGTCTTGTTGCCAGGCGGAGACAGCAGCCAATCGCATCTGCAAGGTGTTGGCCGTCAACCAGGAGAACGAGCAGCTTATGGAAGACTACGAGAAGCTGGCCAGTGATGTGGGTACCCCCTGGGTTCACCTGGCCTGTCTCTAGCAAGAGTCAGTCCCCTAGAACGTGTACCTCCAAATCTTTCCTTGGAGCATAGTCCCAGGCTGGTATAGTCTCTGATCCCAATATAGCTAGTCCAGGGCAGCCTGAGCTCTGTTGTGGCTCTCCCAGAAAGTAGTGAGGTGGGGGCAGAGGCCGGTCCCTGAGTCATCATGAGCCTAGGATATCCCTTTGCCTCTCAGGGTCTTGTTTTTTTCACTTGTCAAGTGAGAGTTGAGCCAGGGGATGTCAGAGCCCTTTCCAGCCTGGTGTACTTTTAGTCTGTGAGTTTTTCTTCAATGAGAGAAGGAGCGCATCTCGTTGTAAGAGGGTGAGGGTAGGGCTTTTGGTAAATTAGTGCTGGCTTAGGCTAGCATAGCAGCTACCAAACATAGCGGCTGTCCCCTACTTTTCAGGAGACAGGATCACGCAGTGCTGGGTTTCCTGTTCTGCCATTGGCTACATTTGGGTTAAGCCTCCTCTTCTTGAAAGAATTCAGCCCTTTGAGCTGCTCAGCCCAGGCTCTTGGGGGATCTGCTGCCCAGCATAGTAAGAACCCAGGTTCTGGAGCCCAAGTACCTGGGTTTAAATTTCTGCCATTCCAGCCAGGTCACCTTGGCAAGTTCCAGGACCTGGTAGGGCCTTGAGTGCCTCCTCTGTAACATGCAGATGACCACAGCCCTTAGCTTCGTAGTGTTTCTGTGATGATTCAGATGAGTCCATGTGTGTGATGTGCCTGGCCCCCTGCAGGTGTTCAGTGTACTCCTATTGTCATGTGCACCCCTCCACCTTCTCCACCACCATCATCTTGGCTCAAGGAAAACAGTCCAGGCCGTGCCTGCTTGTGCTCCAGGCCAGCTCTGTGCCCAGAAGCCAGCCTCTTCCCTTTTAAGTCAGAGACCCACATTCTAGATTCCTAGGAAGTCAGATGGCAAGAACTTCTGGAAACAGCTATTAACCCCCTCCATGGTATAGATGAGGAAACTGAGGCCAAGCCAGTTAGAACCTGGTACTAAAACCCAGGTTTCCTTCCTGCCTTTTAGTTGCACTATTTTCACACCAGGTCTATGGGTCTTCCCTTAGCAAAGCAGGGAGGTTGAGTGATGTGACTGTGAGTCGATGTACTCTAGTAGCCAGGCTTCACGAAGCCTGTGGTTCTCAAAGGGAACACCCTGGAAGCTGGCTTCATGGCCTGGGAATGTCGGTAATTGGGAAGGAGTGTGCTACCAGGAGAGACCCCTTCCCCTTGCGGGAAGGACTGGGAGGAGAGGGAGGCTGGCTCTAGCACACTCCCTCCCCGCGTCCTCACCTCCTGCCCCCACCGCCTTCCTGCCCTAGCTGTTGGAGTGGATCCGCCGCACCATCCCGTGGCTGGAGAACCGGGTGCCCGAGAACACCATGCATGCCATGCAGCAGAAGCTGGAGGACTTCCGGGACTACCGGCGCCTGCACAAGCCGCCCAAGGTGCAGGAGAAGTGCCAGCTGGAGATCAACTTCAACACGCTGCAGACCAAGCTGCGGCTCAGCAACCGGCCCGCCTTCATGCCCTCCGAGGGCAGGATGGTCTCGGTGAGCACTGGGGGTGAGCCTGGGCCGCTAAACTGGACTGCCTCCACCTCTGAGCTGCTCCTAGTCGTGGTCAAAGTCAGCTTTATGGGGGTGGGGATGGGTGTGTTTGCTTCTGCCTACATACACTGCTCCAGAAGTCACATCCCCCTTCCCGTTATCACCCAGGCACAAGCCCGAACTCGGCCATGTGGGGCGGCCCCCTCTGCCCACACCATTCTGGGTCAGGCTTGCCCTTCCAGACCCCTGAGCATCTACTCCAGACCTCCCTCTCACAAAAAATCATCCCTGTGAACACAATGCTTTTTGATACCCTGAACAAAACAGGTCATAATTGAATCACAGTCAAGTTGATTTCTACTTACATGGAATCTTAAGTAGTTAAAAAATATTATTACTTAAGTAATAGTTTCATGGGTTTTTTGGGTAGTATATTTCAAAGATACAAATAAGCAAAATACAGAACATAGAAATTACTGAAGATCTTACTACCTAGTATCAACTTTTAAAAAAATGATTTTAATCTTTTTGGTTTTTTCATGTAAATATTTGAGGGAATCCTAAAGCGTATGTATTTGAAATTAAACATTTTTCCCCATTTTTGTACTCAAGTGTGCACTGACAGATAACTAAAGCATGTTTTATATAATAAGCTGCTTTAAAAAAAAAAAAAAAACTCCAATCTTACATTATATTCTGACCAGCTTTCCATGTCATAAAATACTCTTCTTTTAGGTTATTTTTGTTATTCATCCCCCTTGACATTGTCCCCACAACTTAGGGAAAAATTGTATAAGCCAGAGAAACACCCAGAAGAAAATAAGAAATTTGCCATGACGGAGCTTTTTGTCCTTAAGTGAAAAGTAATAGGAGCGTCCCGGGCACACGACAGGTCTAGAAGGGGAGGGTGAAAGGCAAACAGCATTGTGGGCAGAGCAACCCAGGGGGTGGTGGAGGGAGAATACATTGCAAGTGTGTCTGCAGTTTGGAAAGTTGCCGTCATTTCGGGGCTCCAAGGCTGAATCAGTGGCTTTTAGGTGGCCAGAGCCACTGCTAGCCTAAGGGTGCTCTATGAGAATTAGACAAAGTACCCTTTCTGGGGGACAGATGTAGCTTGGCCTGGGGACATGTGATGGGGAGGGTGGCTTGCAGGGTGCAACCCCAGCGACTGCCCAGCTGGGTACCCTTGCACAAACTGGAGGCATGGCCCTGTCTGAAGGGGGGTGTGGGTTGGCACTTGGCATCTGTCCTCCCAGAATTCTGGCCGGCTCACCCAGGCCAGGGTCTCTGTAGGCCCCAGGCTACTTCCCAGAGGCCTGAGTCCATGAATGGATCCAGGACCGTGGGGAGGCTGGGCAGCTCCAGTGCCTGCTTGCCTCACTCATTGTTGGTCTGTTTACCTGGGGGGGCCCTTTGCCTTAGCACATGTGTGGCCCCTGTGATTGGATAGAGTCCTGTGGGAAACCAATCCTAGTCAGGGAGAGCCTGGGGCTGTTTCCCCACAGGGCTCTATTCTCAAAGTCCCATAGCTGGGTGACCAATGTAGACGCAGGTCCCACGCCTTGCCCAGGAGGCCTGGCTCCTGGGAGCCCAGAAAATACCAGTGGGAGATGGGAGGTAGGGTGGGGCCGCCTGGCTGGGGTGGATATGGGGCAGAGATAGGGAAGGGGCTCTTCCTGGAAGGCATGGGGCACCTTCAGGGGTCTAGGAGGCCAGGGGACCTGAAGCCTAGGCCCGAGGCAGATCCTGACCCTGTACCTCCCATCCCCACAGGACATCAACAATGCCTGGGGCTGCCTGGAGCAGGTGGAGAAGGGCTATGAGGAGTGGTTGCTGAACGAGATCCGGAGGCTGGAGCGACTGGACCACCTGGCAGAGAAGTTCCGGCAGAAGGCCTCCATCCACGAGGCCTGGACTGACGGTGAGGCCAACCCAGCCTCCTGCCTCCCCAGGGCTTCATTTTCCTACTCTCCAGCCCAGCCGGCAGCCACTACGCTATTCTTTGCTTTTCGTTTGTTTCATTTGGTCTCTTACTAGTTCCATGGCATTAGGCAAGTTCATTAGCCTTCTGGTTGCCTCAGCTTCCTCATCTGTAAAGTGGGGATAATAATAGTACCAACCTCATCGGCTTATAAGAATTTAATCAGTTAATACATAACAAAGTTCTGAGGGGAGTTCCTGCATAGTGCAGTGCTGTGTGAATGTTCACCTTGCAGCCAAATGCTCTACCACCTGAGTGTTCACTTTGGTTTTTTGTTTTTTGGGGGGGTTTTTTGAGACGGAATTTTGCTCTTGTTGCCCAGGATCGAGTGCAATGGCGGAATCTCGGCTCACTGCAACCTCTGCTTCCCAGGTTCAAGCAATTCTCCTGCCCCAGCCTCCCTAGTAGCTGGGACTACAGGGCCCGCCACCATGCCCAGCTAATTTTTGTGTTTTTAGTTTCACCATGTTGGTCAGGCTGGTTTTGAACTCCTGATCTCAGGTGATCCACCTGCTTCTGCCTCCTGAAGTGTTGGGATTACAGACGTGAGCCACTGCGCCCAGCCGTATAATGTCATCTTAAGGAATTGTGTCTGCAAAGACCCTATTTCCAAATAAGGTTCCATCTTGAGGTTCTGGGTTGACATGAGTTTTATGGGGGACCCCATTCAACCTAATTCAGCCTCCTCATAGGGTTGTTGTGAGGCTTCAGTATTATAGTACATGTCATGTTTATGGTTTTCATCTGTTCAGTTCTTTTTCCTGTATTTCCTGGCCTCCAATTACAATGAACTGGCCTTTGCCATAGCACATGTGTGTCCCTGTTACTCCAACCTTGAGGCTCTTGGGGACGTGTCTGGTGTCTGCTTATTGGCAGCTAAGGTGAACTCTGAAGAGAGAGGATCATACCTAGGATAGTGTTTCCCCAGAACCTGGACCATGGCTGGAGGTGGGGAACAGGCTGCCCATCTGCTGGGGCCCCTCCGGCCATTTCACCTGGAGTCTGGGGCAGACCCATTGGCCGGCGGAGCTCAGTGCCCTAAGACTCCCCCATTCAGCCCTGTTTTGTACTCCTCAGACCTTAGGTTGGAGATGAGAAGGAAGAACCATACCCCAAGGCCATTTGGGAGTGGCTTGGCTTGGTGTAGGGCAGCGGTCCCCAGCCTTGTTGGCACCAGGGACCAGTTTCATGGAAGACAGTTTTTCCACGGAGTGGGGAGGAGGCAGATGCTTTCAAGATGGCTGTTCTACTTCAGATCATCAGGCATTAGATTCTCATAAGGAGCACACAACCTAGATCCCTCGCATGCGCAGTTCACAATAGAGTTTGAGCTCCTGTGAGAATCTAATGCCGCCCCTGACTCAACAGGAGGCGGAGCTCAGGTGGTAATGCTCACCCACCTGCTGGCTCACCTCCTGCTGTTTGGCCCAGTTCGTAACAGGCCATGAACTAGTACCAGTCTATGGCCCGGCGGGTGGGGACCCCTGGTGTAGGGATGGAGTGTGCTTGACTGGCTAAGGGGGGTTGGGTCTAGTTCCCCTTTGTAAGTAAAATGCTGGGCTTTGCACACAATGGTAAGAGGTTGCTGCCCCCACTTCCACCGTGTGTGCGTGGAGTTATTTATCCAGGCGTGGACAGGGCAGAGTGGAGGAGGGATAGTGGGGATTGCACTGATTCATCTCCTGCTTCTATCGGGTCCAGCTCACAGCCAAGGTACAGAGCAAAGATTGACCTTGTCGGCTTGCCAGCCACCAGCAGGGGCACAAGAAGTGCTGGCATGCTGGCACAGCCTCTGGGGAAAGCAGTTTGGCCACATGTATTCACGTCTACCAAGTTTACTACACTCTAACCTGGGAATTCCATTTCTTGAGACTGTCTAAAGAATCCATCCTGAACATGGAGACATCCGCACTAGGGCAAGCCGAGGGGCCCAGCACCCCACAGTAGGACAGTGAAGGGTTAGGGCAGTGGACGTGCAGCCTTTCAGCAGACGTCTGCATGAGAAGACTGTGGAGCCAGGGTAGAAATTCCAATAATGTGCTGCTAATTTTTTTTTTTTTTTTGAGACAGAGTCTCGCTCTGTCACCCAGGCTGGAGTGCAGTGGCACCATCTTGGCTCACTGCAACCTCCAACTCCCTGGTTCAAGCGATTCTCCTGCCTCAGCCTCCCAGGTAGCTGGGATTACAGGCGTGTGCCACCATGCCCAGCTAATTTTTTTTTTTTTTTTTTTTTTGAGACGGAGTCTCGCTCTGTCACCCAGGCTGGAGTGCAGTGGCCGGATCTCAGCTCACTGCAAGCTCCGCCTCCCGGGTTCACGCCATTCTCCTGCCTCAGCCTCCCGAGTAGCTGGGATTACAGGCGTCCGCCACCTCGCCCGGCTAGATTTTTGTATTTTTTAGTAGAGACGGGGTTTCACCGTGTTAGCCAGGATGGTCTCCATCTCCTGACCTAGTGATCCGCCCGTCTCGGCCTCCCAAAGTGCTGGGATTACAGGCTTGAGCCACCGCGCCCGGCCTAATTTTTGTATTTTTAATAGACACAGGGTTTCACCATGTTGGTCAGGATGGTCTCGATCTCCTGATGACCTCGTGATCTGCCCGCCTCAGCCTCCCAAAGTGCTGGGATTACAGGCGTGAGCCACCACGCCCGACCAATGTGCTGCTAAATATTTTAAAAGCAGGAAACATAATTTATATATGCCCAAAGTGTTCACAGAATATCCACATAAGGAACGACTGAATAGGAGTGGATAAGTAGGCTTACCTATAATTTTTTCAAAACTTGATGTATTATCATTCTGTTTTAAAGAAGAAAGAGCAGGGGGCAGGAAAGAAATGCCGCCTGGGGACACAGCCTTGGCTCCCAGCTCAGCCTTATTTTTTGAGACAGGCTGAGCATCCCAGCA
This sequence comes from Macaca thibetana thibetana, assembly GCF_024542745.1. Taxonomy (NCBI): domain Eukaryota; kingdom Metazoa; phylum Chordata; class Mammalia; order Primates; family Cercopithecidae; genus Macaca; species Macaca thibetana. The sequence goes on from NC_065584.1 coordinate 38,788,005, forward strand.
GCAGAGGGTTGGGTGTGTGAGTGAGGGAGGCCGGGCCAGCCCCCGTCCGGTACCTGTCAACTTCACAAGGCAGCTGGTGAGCATCGTCTAACAATGACTGTGGGAGGTCATTTCTTGTTCCTGCTTTCCTCCTGTGGAAACAAATTTAAGAAACGCAAGACCTGCTCATGCCCTGTAAAGAGAGGACAGTGTGTCTGAGGGTCAGAGAAGGCACTAGCCACTGTCGAATTCTGTGCAGAGTGCACTGGACACACCGACCCAGGGAAGGGGCCCCTGCAGGGCTGCCGGCAGCCAGTGACAGTAACTGGGGACATTCTAAAGGCAGGGTGCCCCTGAGGTGCTTGGGTTGTTTTTTTCCTGGTTATACCAGAGGGTGTGGATGGCTGTGTTTCCCGTTGTGTGTATAGTGTCATGCCCTATGCGTTCCCACAGACTTCTGCATAGCCTTCCTACGTAGACACTTTCATGGCCTTGGAAGTGCTCTGAGGAGAGCAGTGCTTTTCCCCGTTGCGCCCGTGGTTGGATGTTCTAGTTGCACATCTGCTTTTGTACACTGCAGATCCCTGCACGATGGGCACCTCTGTGGGAAGCACCCCCGGAAGTGGAGCTCCTGGGGCCCTGAGGGGTGGGCGGTTGGGACCAAGGAGATGCTTCTCACTCTTGCTCAGCCATGTGGCCCTCTCTCAATCCAGGCAAAGAAGCCATGCTGCGACAGAAGGACTATGAGACGGCCACCCTCTCGGAGATCAAGGCCCTGCTCAAGAAGCATGAGGCCTTCGAGAGTGACCTGGCTGCCCACCAGGACCGCGTGGAGCAGATTGCCGCCATCGCACAGGAACTCAAGTAGGTGGCCCCAGATACCCCTACCCTGTAGTGCCCTGTGGTGAGGGGCCAAGGCTGGGCTTTCTCAGCTGCTGGAGGAGGTGGGGGTGTGGCCATGGAAGGTGGGGAGGGTGGGCACAGGTGGGTGCCCAGGTGGGAAGGGAGTCAACGCAGAAAATAAATATCTCTCCTGGTGGGGAAGAAGCCCGGGACCACTGCCTTCCTGTTAAAGGCCACCAGTTCTCACCTGTAGCTAGTACAGGAGCAGAGGGTGACCAAGCCTTGGTTCCGAGCTTTCTGGTTGGGCCTTGAGGGCTCCCTGCCATTGGCCATTGGGGTGAAGGCTGGTGTCACCTCCAGCCATGATTGGGGAAGGGGTCTTCTTTGGTCTCCTCTCTGCGAGTCTCCTGAAAGAGGGGAGGGGGTGGAAGGAGTACCTGGAAGGTCTCTTGAAGGGAGTGCCCCTGGCTCTTCCCAGCACCACCAGCTACCCCACTGGCAGCCTCAGGGAGAGGGAGATGGGCCATGAAATTAACCTGGGTCCCCCAACTTCCTTGTCTCTTCCCTCCCCAGTGAGCTGGACTATTATGACTCACCCAGTGTCAACGCCCGTTGCCAAAAGATCTGTGACCAGTGGGACAATCTGGGGGCCCTAACTCAGAAGCGAAGGGAAGCTCTGGAGGTGAGGGGTCCCAGAGGGAGAACTAGGCCCATATCCAGCAGTCCTGAGGTGCCCCTTCCTGCTTCTTGACTCTCTTTGCTTTGGGCTAAAAGACTATGGGTTCCCCAGACCTCCCCCAACCCTGGCCTAAATGTGGAAGATTTACTTTGGCACAGGATTTGGACTTTGCCCTCATGGCGATGCCTCCTCTCTTGCCCTCACTTGTCTCATCCTCCCAGTTTAGTGTGCTTTACAGCCCAACCCCAGCCATTTGAGAACCCTCCTATTCTATACACCAGACTCTGAGAGCCAGGCCAGGTGACTGCGATGTGAGATGGTTCAGACACCTAGGAAGAGCTTGTTCTTTCTGCCTGATTCAGGCAGTGCTTCTAGACCTGGGGCTCACCAGAAGGATCTCGATAGGAGTGGGGGATGATTCTGGACATCACTGTACTAACCCCCACCCTATTTGGTACTCCCAGCGGACCGAGAAACTGCTGGAGACCATTGACCAGCTGTACTTGGAGTATGCCAAGAGGGCCGCACCCTTCAACAACTGGATGGAGGGGGCCATGGAGGACCTGCAGGACACCTTCATTGTGCACACCATTGAGGAGATCCAGGTGAGCCCCACCCCACTCCCCAGAGGCTGATTGGGGCCCCTGGCCCATGCTCTGTGGGTCACTTTTGCAGGACTGTCCCTGAGGAAGAGCATCCCAAGGATTTTATAGACGCAAAACCTTTGCATTTGACTTATTTTGACAAGATAATATATGTGCATGGTCTAAAATAATAAAAAAATTAAAAAGGGTGTATGATAGGGTCTCCCTCTGACTCCTTATCCTCCAGTCCCTAGTTCTCTCCCCAAAGGTAAGAATTTGACTACAGTCTCTGCACATAAGCAAGTATGTTTGTTTCCATGCTTTGCACCCTTTTTGTATAAAACAAAAAGTAGCTTTTATTATATACCATATTCTAAACCTTGATTTTTATTTATTTTATTTTATTTTATTTTTATTTATTTATATATTTTTTGAGACAGAGTCTCACTCTGTCACCCAGGCTGGAGTGCAGTGGCCGGATCTCAGCTCACTGCAAGCTCCGCCTCCCGGGTTTACGCCATTCTCCTGCCTCAGCCTCCCGAGTAGGTGGGACTATAGGCGCCCGCCACCTCGCCCGGCTAGTTTTTTGTATTTTTTAGTAGAGACGGGGTTTCACCGGGTTAGCCAGGATGGTCTCGATCTCCTGACCTCGTGATCTGCCCGTCTCGGCCTCCCAAAGTGCTGGGATTACAGGCTTGAGCCACTGCACCCGGCCTTATTTATTTTATTTTTTTAGAGACAAGGTCTCACTCTGTCACCCAGGCTGGAATGCAGTGGTGGGATCATAGCTCACTACAGCCTCCAACTCCTGGGCTTAAGGGATCCTCCTGCTGCAGCCTCCCTAGTAGCTGGGACTACAGGCTCACATCACTATGCCTGGCTAATTTTTTAATTTTTATTTTTGTGGAAATGGGGTTTTTCTTTGTTGCCCAGGCTGGTCTCGAACTCCTGGCTTCAAGAGATCCTCCCATTTCAGCCTTCCAAAGTGCTGGGATTACAGGCATGAGTCACTGTGCTCAGCCGTGAACCTTGATTTTTAATGTAACATTTATTTGGAGCTCATTTCACATCAATTAGCAGCTTCCTCAATCTTTCATGCAGCTGCAGAGTACTGGATTTAAAAGGTTTTGCCAGGAGCTAAGGAAGTCCACGTTGTGGGAGGTCATCTGGGGAGTGAGCCTCGGGAGCAGCCCTTCTCCTTGACCTGTCAGGTGGTGAACACGCCAGAGGGGTTGCTGTTAATTTCACCAGCCCCAAGGATGAAACTGTTGCTTTTGATGACTGTGGCTTCTCCTTCCTGTGGCCATACCTACCATCCCAGTTCTCAGCCACAAGAATCTTTGAATTGATGCCTCCTGGTCTCCCAGCTGTTGTGGAACTCAACTTCCATGGCCCTTCCACTCACTTCTAGTGCTCCCTTTGTTCCTCTTACCCATATATTCCCATCTCTGTCCAGGGACTGACCACAGCCCATGAGCAGTTCAAGGCCACCCTCCCTGATGCTGATAAGGAGCGTCTGGCTATCCTGGGCATCCACAACGAGGTGTCCAAGATTGTCCAGACCTACCACGTCAATATGGCGGGCACCAACCCCTACACAACCATCACGCCTCAGGAGATCAATGGCAAATGGGACCACGTGAGTTGAAGGGCATGGGCCGAGCCATTGTAAGTTTCATAAAGGCAGGGATTTTTGTCCATTTTAATTGATTTTTATCAATTTCATTTAAAATTGTCATATAGTAAACACTCATTGTTTGTCCAAATGTCAAATGACTGGATTTCCAGAACAGGTTGACGCCTTCACTCCTGTTCTGTTACTGACCGGCCCTTCCCCTCCTGGGTCCTCCATTTCCTCATCTGGCACATGGGCAGATGGCTGACCTGTCCCCAAAGTCGCCTTGTTATTCCTGCCCCAGGTGCGGCAGCTGGTGCCTCGGAGGGACCAAGCTCTGACGGAGGAGCACGCCCGACAGCAGCACAATGAGAGGCTACGCAAGCAGTTTGGGGCACAGGCCAATGTCATCGGGCCCTGGATCCAGACCAAGATGGAGGTGGGTCCCGTGCTGGGAAGCAGTGCTGGGGCTCCCACCCCTCCCCACACTATCCCAGCCAGCCAGGCTGCCTGTCTCCCTCGGTGGGACCCATGGAGGACTGAGGCCCTGAGCGCACCATGGGTCTGCTCTCCTGTAGAAGGCTGTGGGGGTCTATGTGAGGAAGCCCTGCTGGCACTATCTGATTTGGGAGCAAAGACATATGAGCACACCACTAAGAAGCTGCCTATGGGCTCACGCCTGTAATCCCAGCACTTTGGGAGGCCAAGGCAGGTGGATCACCTGAGGTCAGGAGTTCGAGAGCAGCCTGGCCAACATGGTGAAACACCGTCTCTACTAAAAATACAAAAATCAGCTAGGTGTGGTGATGTGTGCCTGTAATCCCAGCTACTTGGGAGCCTGAGGCAGGAAAATCACTTGAACCTGGTAGGCAGAGGTTGCAGTGAGCCAAGATTGTGCCATTGCACTGCAGCCTGGGCAACAGAGCGAGACTCCATCGCCAAAAAAAAAAAAAGAAGAAGCTGCCTGTGAAAGTCCCATAGGAGAGTCAGCTCCTGAGCACCTGATCCAGCTTAATTCCTTTGGTGTCTCTTGTTGACCAGGCCTCCCCTTCCTCTCCTCCTCCTCCTGAGCAATGAGCCTGGCCAAAGAAGATGACTGATCATCCCAGAAAGAGAACTGAACCCAGTGGAGCACAGAATGTTTTGCTGAATTGTGTGGGGTAGATAGTGGGGTGCTTTAGCAGATCAGGAAAGGGGCCCTGCTTGGCTAGAGCGTGGCCTCTGAGTTCCTTAAGGGCAGAGACCATGTTGAGTTCACATTTGTGTGTGTCGCCCCCCGCCCCCCTGCCAGCACATTGTCCTTAGTAGACAGGCAGGAAATAGCTACTGGATTGAACTGAGTGGACAGAAAGTGCTTTCACAAACAAGGGTTGTTTACATGGATGAATAACAGAGAGAAATGGGCATTAGGCCTGGCCTGCAGGGATGGATGGGATTCAGGTGAGCCAGGGCAGGCATCCCAGGAGGCGGAACAGCAGGAGCAAGAGCATGGGCACTGAGGGAGGTGAGTGAGGTCTGCCGAGGCTACAAGGATCCTGGCTCAGTGGGTCCCTGAGATGGACAAGACTTGGGAAAGGGGCATTTGAATGGCAAGCAGAGGAGTGAATGTTTAGGTTAGAACTGACTCTGCATTCCCTTCCTGAGGCTGACAGGTACCTGAGAGCTGGTAGGTATTTCATCCAGTGATAACAGTGCTTGTTATATACCTCTGTGGTGCTGTTTCCATACCTAGGAGCACCCATGCTAAAAGTGTCTTACTAATTACCAGTGATGGCCTCCTTAGGGCTGGGATAGGAACTGAGAATCACTTGAAGGCTTAACAAATGATTTTGGAGGCCCCAGTCCCCACCCTATGGGAGCAGAGTGAGGTGGTCTGACAAGGTGCCTCTTTGCCGGTGAGCAGGAGATTGGGAGGATCTCCATTGAGATGCACGGGACCCTGGAGGACCAGCTCAGCCACCTGCGGCAGTATGAGAAGAGCATTGTCAACTACAAGCCAAAGATTGATCAGCTGGAGGGCGACCACCAGCTCATCCAGGAGGCGCTCATCTTCGACAACAAGCACACCAACTACACCATGGAGGTGGGTGGGCCTGGCCTTGTTCCTCTCGGGGAGCACATGTCCCCTTCTGTCCTTCCTGCTGGGTGGGGAAGTCTCCAAGGAAACAGGTCATAGTTGGAGGATAAATTCACTTCACCTCTGAAGCCTCACATCTTCAACTTTTAGTACCTTCTGCTTTCCCGAGGAACGTGTTGAGAATACATATTTCTAGGCCCCATCTCTAGAATTTGCTTCACTAGTTCGGGGGTGGAGTTCAGAATAAGCACTTCTGGTGGTTCCGGGTGCTGGCGGGCTCCAAACACTGGCTCAGGCACCTGCTTGTAAGATGGCTAGTTGTTTTAACTGTGAAAGTGTGTGTGGGCTGGGGTTGTGGGGTTGGAGGTTCAGGGAATCACACATTTTTTTGTCTCAATCTTTCCTACCCCCAAATCTGCCCTCCTTCCTGACCTGACCCCCATTGGCAAGTCCCAGTCTCTTTGCTCTCCCAGGCAGAGGCTGCCACCCTGCCCCCTTGATCATCTAGGGTCCCTGCCCTAGTAGGTTGTCCTTGTCCTGGTTCCCCTCCCTCTGGTGACACTCAGCCACACGGAAGGCCAAGTTTGATGGCTTTAGCCATTTTGATAGTTGGGGAGTAGGGTGGATAGGGGCAGCCAGGATCCCAGGCCTGGGACCCCTTTGCTGACAGGCCTCTTGCCTGCCTGCAGCACATCCGTGTGGGCTGGGAGCAGCTGCTCACCACCATCGCCAGGACCATCAACGAGGTGGAGAACCAGATCCTGACCCGGGATGCCAAGGGCATTAGCCAGGAGCAGATGAATGAGTTCCGGGCCTCCTTCAACCACTTTGACCGGGTGAGAGCCCCACCCTGTGTTTTCTTAGTGCAGCCCCCAACCCCTGCCCCAGGGCCCTGGAGGGCACTTCCCCGGGATGTGGGCTGCCATGCAAGTGAAGAGGGAGAGAAAGGGGAAACTGCCATCAGCCTGCCCTGACTCGATGCACCCCACAAAACCAACCTTGGAAAACCTGTGTTGGTGCCTCATAAGCTTCCCTGCTTTCTGGGAGAGAGTGTTCATACTGTGGGTAGAAAGAGGACCTTTGACCCCTGACCCTTGCTCTCCTACCATGAAGAGTCACCCACAGTGAAGGCTTGCTGCTCCCTGGCTGTGGAGACAGAGGAGCAGAAGAGAGACTCCTCCTGCCCTTGCTGGCTCCCACCCCTACCCCGACCTCCAGCGGCCTCTGGGACTCCGCTGGGGATGTCAGAGGCCTTGGTCCTGGGTTCCTATCCCAGCTCTGGGTCAGGCCGGGTTTTAGTGGGCTGCCCCTTCCCAGTGCCCTGGGGCTTGCGGGCGGTCCCAAGGCGTGGGAGCATGTTCTTGGGTGCTGCCCACCACCCCTGCCTGCTTCATGGCTCTCTAGGCACCTGGGGGGAAGTCCCTGGGGAAACTGGGGGGCTGGGTCACTTCTGGGGGAGCTTCTCACCCTTGTGGCTCATCACACCCCACTCTGGTCCTGCTTCTTGGAGCAGGGCTGTGTGTGCTGGGGGGAGGGCACCCCCTGGAGCCTCGTTGGTGTGTCTAACCGTGTGCACTTTTATTTCCCCTCCTCCCCCGCCCCCACCCTCCCTCCGCATGCCTGTCCCTGTGTCTCCCCACACACGCCACCCTCCCCCGGGGCATGCCCCTCTCACGGCTCCACCTCCCTGACACCGCATGGCTCGCTGCCTGGCGCACCGCGGCCCCAGGATCACTCCGGCACACTGGGTCCCGAGGAGTTCAAAGCCTGCCTCATCAGCTTGGGTTATGATATTGGCAACGACCCCCAGGTACTCGCCTCCTGCATGGAGCACGCTCAGGGGTGGCGTCTGGGGCGAGAAATAATGCGTTTTTCCTTTTTCTCTTCTCTCTGTCTGGATCTCCTGTCCCCCTCCTATGGGCCATGGGGCTCGTCCTCTCCTGCTGTTTCTGTCTGCCCTGTCACTGGTCCACCCTCTGCCCTCTGCTGTCTTTCGTGGCAACCTGCTGGGTGCCCACTGTCTTCCATCCTCACCGCTCTTCATCCCATGGGTGGATTTTTGCATCTCCCTGCTCTGTCTTCCTCCTGTCTTTGGACATTGCCACCCATGTGTGTTCGCATCTTCTCCTCCTATGTTCCTTTCCCCGTCCTGATCCCCCAAACCATAAACCTCATCCCCGCTCTGGCCATCTGTTTCTGTCTTCCTGGCCCCGGGCCGGCCCTTCCTCTTCCTGCCTTCCCGACCCTCCTTGTGTCTTGGTACCACTGCCCCCCACAGAAGAAGACAGGCATGATGGACACGGATGATTTCCGCGCCTGCCTGATCTCCATGGGTTACAACATGGTAACGTAAACCCCACCCTCTGTCTGCCCTGGTGAGGAGGCAGCCAGCTGGCGGGAGCGGCCAAGTCCCAGGAGTGGCAGGCTGGAGGCCCTCAGGCTAGGGATTGCCCTCCCTGGAGGAGCCACAAGGCCCATGTCCTTGGGGAAGATGGCTCCCTGAAAGCCGGCCCGGCCACCGGCCTGTGTGTATCCAGGAGCCCTGGCCTCCTCGTCTCAGTCTCTGTGCTACTTCATCTTCTGGTACTTCCTCACTCCCACTGTGGACAGCTGGGCTGACCCTGAGACTGGCAGGAAGGACTGGTGGTGTGGGACATCCCAGGTTGGGGGTTGGCCTGCGTCACCTCACATGGAGCATGGAAATTGAGACCTTCCACCTCTGTCCTGGCGGTGGCTCTGGTCGGGCCTGCTGCCCCTCTGGATTGTCCCAGGCCGTTCCCCACTCCCCAACCTTCCTATTCTGTCCCCCCTCACACAGACATTCTGAGCAGGGCAGTCAGGTGGCTCCTGGGCCATGGTGCCAAGTGAAGAGCTCACAAGCTGCCCAGTGCAGGGCATGGGCATGGGGCTAGGAGCAGTGAACCTGGGAGTAAATCCCAGCCCTGCCATCATTAGCGTGTAGCCTCAGGTGAAGTGGGGGAACCCTACAGGACTGTTGCAAGGGTTAAATGAAGGAATTTAAGTCTGTGCATGTATCTGGCACATAGAAAATACAGTGTGGTGGGGAGAGAACAGATTCTAGAACCAGACTGCCTGAGTTCAAATCCCAGTTCTGCTGCTTCCTGGCTGTGTGACCCTGGGCAAGTCACTTAGCCTGTCTGGGCTTCAGATTTCTCATCTGTACAATGAAGATAATAAAATACCTACCTTTATGGTTGTAGGGAGGATTAAATGAATTGAAATAAAGCTTTTAGGTTAATACTTGGCATATAAGATATGCTGCATAGGTGTCAGCCATTGTTAATCGTTGTGATCACTGTAGTTATTATCAATATGATTATTTGCTGTAAGAGGAACCCAGGCATCTGCAGGGCATGGGAAACCCTGAGCTGGGTCTCTCCTCTTGGGTGTTGTGTCCCCATCATACCCTTAGGACAACCCAGGTTAGGTCAGGGGGATGTGCCCTCCTCTTCCAGCCACAGGCTGATCTGAGCCCCCAGGGTCTTCAGTCCCTATGAGATATTCTCAGCAGGCCATGGGCTGACAGGCCTGGGGTTGGCTGTTTCCTCCAGGGAGAAGCAGAATTTGCCCGCATCATGAGCATTGTGGACCCCAACCGCCTGGGGGTAGTGACATTCCAGGCCTTCATTGACTTCATGTCCCGTGAGACAGCCGATACAGATACAGCAGACCAAGTCATGGCTTCCTTCAAGATCCTGGCTGGGGACAAGGTGGGTGTTCTATGGCATGGGCATTGTGCTGGGGTGGCAGGCACTGGCTGGACTGTGATCTAGAGGGGTGAGAGCTCGAACCGCCCCTTCTTCCAGGGTCCTTTGGCCTCTCCTTGTTTGCCACTTCTACCCATTTCTGTAATGCCTTGGGCTCATGTCAGGACACAGGATTAGTATAAGTGACCCTCCCAGGATCACTGCTTGCCAGTGAGGGACTCCATAGCTGGGATGAAATGATGGGTGGCAGAGGGGAGTAGAGTGGTGTGGATGTGTGATTGGACTCTTGGAGTCCATCTGACAACCCCTGGGACTTCACCCTTGGTATCATCCTGTGCATTGGCACGGACTATAGTGGGAGCAGGAAGAGGGACTGTGGGACACAAGAAGGAAGCACGTCTCTCGTGTTTTCTACCTTGAGCAGTGATCCACTCTGGGTTTCCCAGTCTCCCAAGTACCCTGCAACAGTCCACCTGGCAGTGGAGGGATGCAGGGGATTGTCTCCATGGATGCCAGAGGCTCAGTCCAAGTCTCCACTGTTCTGAGATGGTCATTGGTAGACCTGGATGTCACCCAGAACCACAGCCATCTCCAGCCCAGGGACCTGAGGGGATCTATAGAAGCCACAGATCCCTCAAATATTATAGAAAAGACTCACAGAGCAGCCAGAAGAAATGGTGGGGGTGGGATGTGGGCCTAGGGTCTGTGTTCTGTTCTGTAAAGTCACAGTAAATCCTTATGCCATCCTTCCTTCAAAACTGAAAAGATTCAGGCCAGGCATGATGGCTCATGCCTGTAATTCCAGCCCTTTGGGAGGCCGAGGTGGGTGGATCACCTGAGGTCAGGAGTTCAAGACCAGCCTGGCCAACATGGCAAAACCCCATCTCTACTAAAAATACAAAAAATTAGCCGAGTGTGGTGGCATGCACCTGTCATTCCAACTACTCGGGAGGCTGAGACCTGAGAATTGCTTGAACCTGGGAGGCGGAGGTTGCGGTGAGCTGAGATCGCACCACTGCACTCCAGTTTGGGTGACAGAGTGAGACTCCATCTTAAACGGAAAAGATTCAGTTACCAAAAGCAAAAGCCAGTAGGGAGGGAGTATAATTTCTGAAATGTCTGTCTACAAGGGAATAAAGGCTGAACCTACAAAGAAGTCCCTAAAGGTCTGATTTAAGTACAAGAACAACCTTATTTGCATCATAGTACCTTGGAGCTGGAAGGATCCTCAAACCATTTAGTTTTAGTTGCTAATTTTGTAGAAGAGGAAAACTGGGGCCGAGATAGGGGCCTCGTCTCCCAACTTTGGGATTGACAGTGGCAGCTCCACCCTCCCTCAAACTGGTTCCCAGGGCGCTCTGGCAGAGGTAGGGCATGGTGCAGGGGGACTACCTTGTGGGTCAGAGCCCCCAGATGAGCTCTCCTGGATCTTGAAGCTCCTAAAAGACACAGCTTTCAAATAGACCTAGCATGGGCAAAACCTGGGAGAAGGCAGATACCCAGGCTGGAGCTGCTTGGATGGGGCAAGGCCCACCTTTCTGCAAAGGAGCTTAAGATAGCCTGACCATATTTGGGAAGCAATGATGCCCAAACGTGGATGGTGTTCTTAATCTGCTGGAGGGCTCATTAAAATTAGACTCTCTGTCCAAAGCCTCCAGAGAGCTCAGCTGAGTACGTGTGGGGTCCCCCCAGGAACCTATACGCTCCACCAGAGTATCTGCGGATACTGCTCCAGCACGCAATTATTGCAGACTAGTGTGATTCAGAAGATGGTTATAGGTCTAATTGGCACATGGAATTAGATTGGAAAGTGGCTTAAAAAGTAGGTACTGAAGTGGAAAACCTGAGACAGTTTTAAAAATACATGTGTATGCGGTATGTACATGTGTGGATATTTATGTCCATACATCCTCTAGTTCCAGGAGGGAGGCATAATGCAAACGGCACGCGCTGCCTTCACGCGGCCAGGCTTTGCGGCTGTGTTGGGCCACCCCGCTTTACGGCTGCTGGACTTTGCGGCCGCCCTGACCACTCTCTCCCCGCAGAACTACATTACCGTGGACGAGCTGCGCCGCGAGCTGCCGCCTGACCAGGCCGAGTACTGCATCGCGCGGATGGCCCCCTACACCGGCCCCGACTCCGTGCCAGGTGCTCTGGACTACATGTCCTTCTCCACGGCACTGTACGGCGAGAGTGACCTCTAATCCACCCTGCCCGGCCGCCCTCGTCCCGTGCGCCGTGCCCTGCCTTGCACCTCCGCCGTCGCCCATCTCCTGCCTAGGTTCGGTTTCAGCTCCCAGCCTCCACCGGGGCGAGCTGGGGCCCACGTGGCATCGAGCCTCCCTGCCCGCGAAGTGACAGTTTACAAAATTATTTTCTGCAAAAAAGAAAAAAAAAAGTTACGTTAAAAACCAAAAAACTACATATTTTATTATAGAAAAAGTATTTTTTTCTCCACCAAATGGAAAAAAAGAGGAAAGATTAACTATTTGCACCGAAATGTCTTGTTTTGTTGTGACATAGGAAAATAACCAAGCACAAAGTTATCTTCCATCCTTTTTACTGATTTTTTTTTCTTCTATCTGTTCCATCTGCTGTATTCATTTCTTCAATCTCATGTCCACTTTGGTGTGGGAGTCGGGGTAGGGGGTACTCTTGTCAAAAGGCACATTGGTGCATGTGTGTTTGCTAGCTCACTTGTCCATGAAAATATTTTATGATATTAAAGAAAATCTTTTGAAATGGCTGTTTTTTAAGGAAGAGAATTTATGTGGCTTCTCATTTTTAAATCCCCAGAGGTGTGACTAGTCTCTTTATCAGCACACACTTAAAAAATTTTAATATTGTCTATAAAAAATAGGACAAACTTGGAGAATATGGACAACTTTGATATTGCTTGGCAAGAACGGTATTAAAACAACCACACTCCTATGACAGCTCTTTGCCTGCTCCTTGCTTGATGTTTTCTGGAAGTGTGTGTGGGGTCAAGGATGGCGTGGGGCACCTGTATCTACCCCTAATGTTTTTGACCCTGCTGTGTTCAATCGTCTTACACTTCAGTTTCTTCATTTTAAAAAGGAAAAGGTAATTTCTCCAGTCTCCTATGAGTTGGACAGAAAGTCATGGATGCGTAAAGGACTTCTTGGTGATAAGCCCCACCTTCATTTTTCCACGGCATCAAACAGCTCTGTGACATCTGCATTCCCCCCACTCGTTTTATTTTTGCTGCAGGGAACAGCTTGAGTTGTCTCTTAAGAGTCATCTCATCCCTTGCTATTCAAGATGACCCACAGATGGCAGCTGTTCGGCATCACCTGGGAGCTCATTGGAAATACAGAATCTCAGGCCCCATCCCTGAATGCCGAATACTGTGTGTACTGCTCTAGTTTCTCCAGAGTAAAAGACAGTCTTTATAGGACGCCGTCTGCTCTGGCACCAGGGCCCCTTAGCCCATGCCTTTTATCTGACCTTTGTTTTGCAACCCGTTACATCACTTGCTCCCGGGCATCCTTTGAATTTCATCCTTGGCCAATTCTCATTGTACCCTGTTCCAGCTTGCTTTAAATGATCGGGTGGATGAAATTCTCCCCATTGACAACTGACAGGTAGCAATTAATTGTTCATGCGTCAGTGGGATGAACTCATTACATCTCTTTCCTGCCTATGTGGATGTGTAGCTCTTACATTTTTATCTACCTCTGAATTTTTTGTAGGGACTTTGTTGATAGCCTCATGAAGGCCCATCTCTCCTCTCTCTGGCCTGTCCATTCCTTAACAAAACCCTAATGACTGTTCTGGTACCAAATCTGTGGCAGGAGTGTGACCTAGCTTCTACCCACCTCTTCCATCACTGGACCAGCTCATAGTTTGTCCCTTGGACATGAGGTTAGTGCCCAACAAGTGTAGTCATTTGGTGAAGTAAGTTACTAGAAGAGAGAACAGATTCAATTTCCTGATGTGGTGAGGAGAGGCTGAAGCCTCTGCCAATTCCTTGGCCTATGCCAGGCTCTCTGGTACTTCTGCAGGTGGCATGAGCTGTGTGAAGCGCCTCTGAATTTAAGGCTCCAAAGTTCTCCAACAAAAACAAGACTTTAGACGAGGGTCTGCATTATGGGCGCCAAGGGAAGAAATACAACCTCAACATCAGTGCCTGTCAATGGAGGCAGATGTGAGCTCAAATCTGCCTGCCACCGGCCAGTTGGATTACCTTGGGCAAGTGACCTCCTTAAATGGGGCCAATAATGTTGCTTTCCTTCTCTCTCTGGCACACAGTAGGCATGTAATAAGTGGCAATGGGTATTGTCCCTAGAGTTGTATTAAAAAACTGCTGTAGCAGGGCATGGTGGTGCATGTCCGTAGTACTAGTACTTGGGAGGCTGAGGTGAGGATCGCTTGAGCCCAGGAGTTTTGAGTCCAGCCTGAACAACATAACAAGACCCTGTCTGTAAAAGGGGGGAAAAAGTCAGCTGTACTTTGTTATGCTGTTTAAAATATTCTTAAAGAAAAAGGCCTGATTACGGAAAAATACCATTAAGGGAAGCCGTCCTTCAGTCTCTGTGCTCTGTAGTAGGCTGAGTAATGGTCCCCCAAGATGTCCATGTCCTAGTCCCTGGAACCCATGATTGTTAATTTATATGACAAATAAGACTTTGCAGATGTGATTAAGAATCTTGAGGTGGGGAGATTGTTCTGGATTATCTGGGTGGGTGCTCAGGGAGCAGGCGTGTCAGCATCAGAGGAAATGTGACAACAGAAGCAGGGGTTGGAGTGATGTGAGGCCACAAGCCAATGAATGTGGACAGCCTCTAGAAGCTAGAAAAGCCAGGGAAACAGATTCTCCCTGAGAGCCTCCAGATAGAATGCAGGTCTACAGACCCATTTTGGGTCTCTGTTCTCCAGAACTGTGAGATAATATGGTGGTATTGTTTTAAGCCACTTCATTTGTGATAATTTGTTACAGCAACCATAGGAAGCTAATATGTGCTCCATCGTTCATGCCCTGGGGAGCTGGCTGCCTTCCTGATGTCAGTGACCCGTGGCATAGGCATGACCTGCTGGAGAAACTGCCCTATGTTCAAAGGCCTGAGTGTGCAACACTGGCCCTTGGGAGACTGCCTTAGCTGCTGGACTTGACTTCCTGAGCCCTAAAAGTGCCATCCATGGAGAGGGCAGAAGGAAGCTTCCAAGCTTTGAGAGCCCCAAAAGGCCAGAATAGCTGGGCCCAGCAGGAGATGGGGGGGCTGCTTAGCTCAACTGGTTAGTGGCAAAGGGCTAAGGCTGACAGCTGTGGGCTTAATCCAAGAATGGGGCAAGTCACCTCACTTGGAGGTCTCTAAGGTCACAGGCTGCCCCTCCCTCAGTGCCCCCTACAGATGAGGCCAGGCTTAGGGGGACAGAACATAGGTAACTGGGCAGTAGCTGGACCTGAGCTTTACAGGACACTCAAACACTGCCTTATAGGATCCTCATCTGAGCAGTAGCTCTAGAAGTTGCTTTGTGAGTTGTTTTGTGATCATCATGGCTTTCACAGCCCCAAAAGGGGTGGAGAAGCTGCTATCTGAAATGCAGTTGAGACCTGAGCAAGCACAGCGAAGGTGGTGACATTTGTCAGCGACATGGGCCAACTAGCCAGCTTAAAGACACAGGGGAAATTATTGTAAGGCTTCCTGTTGTCTCAGATGCAGGAGCCAGAGGGCAGTCCAGCTCCAGGTAGGCACCAGCCACAGAACTGGAAAGCCCTTGGGAGGCTGAGGTCCTGCCTTCTCTCTAGCTTTTCTTGGCCCCTCTGTGTGTCAGCCTCCCTCCTCTCCCTGCAGTCCAGCTTTGGGTGCACACCTCCCCATGGTGGCAGAGGCCAATTCCGCAGTGCCTAGTGTTGACATTTTCTTAACACAAGAGACTAGTTCCAATTCCAAATGTCCAGGACGCACTTGGCCCAGACTGACCTGGTCTGATAAAATGATGCCTGTCAGTGGCTGAAGCTGGGGCCATTGCTCATGGGCTAGATTGGGTATCACCTTTAGGATAACCCAAAAGGTAGTCTCATAAGAACTGTCTCAATTCATCAATTTTCACATTGTAGCATCTCTGATATTGAGATACAGCATACAATCGATCTCACTTTAGGATTAATGGTGTCTTACAATTGCTGTTGGCCAGACAGCAGTCATGACTTAGTGTCATTGCCTGCCTATTTGAGACAGGAATGTGAGTCCTGTCTGTTGTCTCAAAAACTTCCATTAATCTTATCTCCCGGTAAGATCAAGCTCCAGTATCAACACTTGCATAGTGGGTCCCCAGAAAGAAAATGCTGGTGATCATGGTGTAGTACTGGCTTAAGAAATGCTAGCCAGGGTGCAATGGCTTACACCTATAATCCCAGCACTTTGGCAGGCTGAGGTGGGCAGGTGTTTCAAGCCTAGAAGCTCAAGACCAGCCTGGGCAACATGGTGAAACCCCATCTCTACTAAAAATACAAAATTACCTGGGTGTGGTGGTGCGTGCCTGTAATCCCAGCTACTTGGGTGGCTGAGGCAGGAGAATCACTTGAACCTTGGAGATGGAGGTTGCAGTGAGCCGAGATTATCCTGAAGGAAGGAAGGGAGGAAGGGAAGGAGGGAGGGGAGAGAGAAAAAGAAAAAGAAATGCTGCATTTTCAGTTCTATTGATGGCACAGCAGGCAATGGTGTGTGAAAAACAGGCACTTAAAGACTCTGAGCCGGGTGCAGTGGCTCATGCCTGTAATCTCAGCACTTTGGGAGGCTGAGGCGGGCGAATCATGAGGTCAGGAGTTTGAGACCAGCCTGACCACATAGTGAAACCCTGTTTTTTTGTATTTGTAAAAATACACAAAATTAGCTGGGTGTGGTGGCGGGTGCCTATAATCCCAGCTACTTGGGAGGCTGAGGCAGGAGAATTGCTTGAACCCGGGAGGCAGAGATTGCAGTGAGCCGAGATCGCGCCACTACACTCCAGCCTGGGCGATAGAGTGAGACTTCATCTTAAAACAAAAAAAATAATAAAAAAAAAAAAAAAAAAAAAACACTGACAAGGGATTCAGAAGAGAGTTTTAGCAAATTTGCTTTCCTCATATTGTACATGATACATGTCTAAAAAAGTCTGAGCTCTTTCAATAAGTATATAATAATGTAAACATATATGAGTACGTAAAGAACATAATAAAATTCTAAAGAAAGCATTGTGTTAATGGTTTAATTGGTTACATTTTATAGCTCATAAAATAATGGAGCATCTATAAATCTGATCATATCTTAGTTGAGTATACTATGGCCTATGGGCCCTATTGCCTGTCAAATCCCCCAAATCTGGATTCTATTTTTGATGGAAGAGGAAAAGAAAGATCCATCCTAAACTTAATCCAAAGGCAATGGAAGGGATGTCTGGAGGGCCTGGGCGGGTCGGCTTCAGAATGGAAGAGGTCTGTGAGAAGTTAACCTGGCGATACCGATTCAAAGAGCCTGCCGAGTGAAGCCCCCTGAAATGGGGAGAATAAGAATCTTAGAGGTTGTTCAGTAGAAGTCTTGGAGTGCATTTTCAGTAGTTAAGGGGAAAAAAAAATGACTACTCTTAAAAGTTTAAAAACCAAAGTCACCCTTACTTCATCCCCAAACTGAGGAGCAGGAGATGGAATGGACACTGAGGAGCCTAAATCTGTTGAAGTTCCCTCTGGGGTCCAATCCAGAAGGCATCATAGCCTTTGGGGTCCATGGAAGAAAGCAGTTCCATCACAGAGAGCCCACGAGTTCAGCCAGGGAAAATGCTCACTGAAAAGCAGTAGAAGTGGAAGCTGTAAGAATATTAGGTCCCGCCGGGTGGGGTGGCTCACACCTGCAATCCCAGCACTTTGGTGAGGCTGAGGCGGGCGGATCACCTGAGGTTGGGAGTTTGAGACCAGCCTGACGAACATGGAGAAACCCAGTCTCTACTAAAAATACAAAATTAGCTGGGCGTGGTGGTGGGCACCTGTAATCCCAGCTACTTGGGAGGTTGAGGCAGGGGAATTGCTTGAACCTGGGAGGCAGCGGTTGCAGAGATCCGAGATCATGCCACTGCACTCCAGCCTGGGCAACAAGAGCGAAACTCTGTCTCAAAAAAAAAAAAAAAAAAAAAAAAAAAGAATATTAGGTCACAAAGTTGCTATAACTCATGATAGCTCCAACAAAAATACAATAACTCATGATAGCTCCAACAAAATTATGATGTCTCTGGGATATCATAAAGGAGAATTCCTTGGTCAGTCAGAAAGAGTTATAGAACCTAATAAGGAACTCTCAGAGTAAAGAATGTATTAATTAGAGACTGGGCATGGTGGCTCACGCCTGTAACCCCGGCACTTTGGGAGGCCAAGGCGGGCGGATCACAAGGTCAGGAGTTCGAGACCAGCCTGGCCAACATGGTGAAACTCCGTCTCTACTAAAATACAAAAAATAGCTGGGCATGGTGGTGTGTGCCTGTAGTCCCAGCTAATGGGGAGGCTGAGGCAGAAGAATCACTTGAACCCAGGAGGCGGAGGTTGCAGTGAGTCGAGATCATGCCATTACACTCCAGCGTAGGCAACAGAGCGAGACTCCATCAAAAAAAAAAAAAAAAAAAGGAAAAGCTCAAGAATTATGAAAGAAGGTTACTACAGGACAAAGAAGGTCTTTGAAACCAGCTCCGTATGCAGACGGAGGTAAGTCATGAGCTTAAAAAGTTGCTGGTGGCTTCTGTTGTGGATGATCTTCAGTATCACTTTGAATGTCTAGCCTGTGAGAAAAAATCAGCTTATTTTAGAAAATGAAGCCCTAGGTTGAAACACAGCTCAGCTTTCCAAACAGTTAGAATGTATGTTGTTAATACAGTGTGATGTATGGCGAAGTAAATTCCTTGCAAGCAGAGTAATGGCAGATGAGTTAACTAACTCAAGAGCATCAAGAGCAGTTTTGTTTTTCTGTTTTTTGAGATGGAGTCTCGTTTTGTTGCCCAGGCTGGAGTGCAGTGGTGCAATCTTGGCTCACTGCAACCTCTGCCTCCCGGGTTCAAGTGATTCTTGTGCCTCAGCCTCCCAAGTAGCTGGGATTACAGGCACCCATCACCACGCCTGGCTAATTTTTGTATTTTTAGTAGAGTTGGGGTTTTGCCATGTTGGCCAGGCTGGTCCTGAACTCCTGGCCTCAAGTGATCCTCCTGCTTCAGCCTCCCAAAGTACTGGGATGACAGGCATGAACCACCATGCCCCACCTCAAAAGCAATTTCACAGCGTCAAAAACGTGATGCACGTGGTTCCATACAGGATCTCCTAAGTGAACAGCAACAGTTTCATCAGGAAATGATAGCTACCCAGAAATTACTGGAGGAGCTCTTAATCTCTTTGCAGTAGGGAAGAGGGCAACCTTACTCTCCTAGCATACAACCCCACAGCACAGCAGAGCTGGCATTAACAAATCACAAGTTGGCAAAAGCAGTAAATTCTCATCTTCTGGGAAATGTTGGCATTAACAATCAAAAAAAGATTCCATCGACAGTTGAATTCTGCAGCACCCCAGTGGAGAAAATGGCTGAAATGGTTCTACAAATTTTAGCTCCAACTACCTAAGCAGAGAGCTCGCCTGATAATCCATGTTTTGAGTTTTCACTGACCACCTTACTTGCTACAAAGAAAAATTTTGGATGATTTCATCCCTATGCTAGATATGAAAATACAGCTTTCAATTGTTGCGATCACTGCCAGGGAGAACTTTCTGCCCTTTAACAGTCAATATATTGGAGGCATGCTACAGGTATTTGCTTATTATCCAAGAGTCATTATTATTTGGGAGCTGGGGTTCTTACAATGCTAGAAGTAATAGCACTTCCTATTTACAAAATGTATATACCCAAAGATGTTTTATGTACTAGACTCCAGATTACTCCTTCTTAATTAATATCTCAGCATAATAAAAGAATGAAACTGTATTTAAAATTTAAATGCAGTTGCATTTTTCTCTTTGAGCTTATACAATGTTTTAGAAACAGTCTACTTTTTATAAATATCAAGTTGGATATTCTTGTGTGTTAAACTGTATTTAATATTTAAAATAGAGAATACTTTCCAAGCAATACATGATGCTTTTCCTAAAGGACTCTAAAAGAAAAAGGTTCTATAACTTTTTTTTAAGCACTAAATTATTATTTATCTTACTGGATAGTTTATATGAACAGTGTTCATGTAGGTACACTAAAGCAAGGGTAGGCAAACTACAACCATGAGTCAAATATGGCCATACCCATTCATTCACTATTGTCTAGGTTGTTTTTGCACTGTAGCTGCAGAGTTGAGTAGATGCAGCAGGGCATGTATGGCTTGCAAAGCCTACGGTATTTACTGTTTGATCCATTACAGAAAAAGTTTTCTGACCCCCACTCTAAAGTAATTGTAGTAGAGGACCAGAGGATCTTTATGGTAATTTTTTGAGCTACAAAAGAGCCTTGGAGAAATGGATGAAGGGATTAATCTTTTTAAAATAAATGCTATAAATTAGAAAAAGAATAAATATTTTAGAGCCAAATTAACAAGTATGTCAGCAAAACGTGTTAGTTTTATGCAGGGGATTGTGTATTCTGAATGGACACAATCTGACATATATAAAAGAAACAGATTCTTAACTATTGACTCTTTTTAGCAAATGCAACACAGAAGAATATCCAACTTGATGTTTATAAAAAGTAGACTGTTTCTAAAACATTGTGTAAGCTCAAAGAAAAAAAATGCAACCCATCAATTAACGTATATTATGTAATATATACTATTGTATATTTATTATGAGCCATCATAAATGCCCATTGATTGGCCTTTAGGAATAATTACAAAATATTTATATCAAATTATGCAAATTTGTTGCAGAAGTGCCTATCAGTAGAGAAGTCTTCAAAGGACAAATCTCGTCAAATAATAATATATTTTAACGTCAACTTAAAAACAAAGGCAATATAAAACATCCCCTCTTATCACAGATTACCTTAAGATATACTTTCTGATTGCACTCTTTAGCATCTTCCATTTCTAATCATGCTTTCTTGTCTAGAAATCTCCTTAAGTCCTACTTTTCCAACCAACAATGCAAGAGAAATTTTGCAAACTCCAATACCTGGGGAAGCTGGCTTCTGGAAACAAGCTATTTAAAAGATGGCTTGTGAACACTTGTAAAAGGATACGGGGGGGCTGGGCACAGTGGCTCACGCCTGTAATCCCAGCGCTTTGGGAGGCTGAGGCAGGTGGATCACAAGGTCAGGAGTTCAAGACCAGCCTAGCCAACATGGTGAAACCCCATCTCTACTAAAAATACAAAAAATTAGCCGGGCGTGGTGGCAGGTACCTGTAATCCTAGCTGTAATCCTAGCTACTTGGGAGGTTAAGGCAGGAGAATTGCTTGAACCCAGGAGGCAGAGGTTGCAGTGAGCCAAGACCGTGCCACTGCACTCCAGCCTGGGCAACAGAGTGAGATTCTGTCCCCCACCAAAAAAAAAAAAAAAAAAAAAAAAAAAAAAAAGATACAGGGATCCCTGGGCCCAGCCTAGTTCCAGGTAGAAGAGGCTCTGCTTGATCAACTCTTCTTTTGGGGCTGGATACTGGGCTTTACAGAAGAGCAATATAAAGATGTCTCTGTCCTTGCTGAAATTCAGACAAGCAGCGTCTCCTCTAATCCTGGTGGGAATGATGGGGAAAGGGGAGTGGATGGAGAGTCCCACTAGAGGACTAAGTGCTGTGGAAACGAACATGCCAGAATGTGCTGGCTTATGCATCTGACAACTTGCAGGGACATTTCTGCATGCTGTGAGGACCAGTGATTATTCCCAGTCAGTCATTTTTCTTAATGACTTGGACTCATCAAACCCATGGGATTGGGTTTTATGGGATTGGCCATTATGAAGCCAATAAGGTAAATGGGAGATTTGGGGTTCAAAAAGACCTTAATAGGCAGTCATGATGTAATCTTACAAGGCTACATTTCATAGTCATAAAATAAAACCCTGAAATTGGGTCTAAAACACCAAAACCTGTCTCCAAGGTGGGAAGATTGGGATCACATGGAAAAGAGGCCGAGAAGACTCGAAATGTGAGTCAACAGCGTGGTGAAGCAGCTGAAAAGAGTTACTTCAATCTCGGGCTGGACAGATAACTTGGGAGCTCAGAAGCTGGTGGTGCCTACGTTTTCTGCCAACGTAGCTGTGAAGCACAGAAAGCTGGTCTCTGATGAGAGAAGAATGAAACAATGCTCCACAGTGGAGAAGAGACCCTGCCACGTGTCAGCCCGAGCCCATGGGTGAGTGACATGAATTGTATCCTGGTCCCTCATGACACATTTTCCTTTTCTTTCTTTCTTTTTTTAAGCAAGACTTAATTTTTTCTTTTTTTTTTTTTAAGAGATGGGATCTCACTCTGTCACCCAGGCTGAAGTGCAGTGGTGCAATCATAGCTCACTGCATCCTTGACCTCCTGGGCTCAAGCGATCTTCCTGGCTCAGCCTCCTGAATAGCTGGGATTACAGGTGCATTTATTTCCCTTCTCTAATTTGAGTTAGTGCAGGTGGATTTGGGATTGGATTTGTAATCCAAGTCCTACTCAAAGCAAATGTTATAAGGACTGTGAGAGATGGGCAGGACATGACCGCTAACACTGAGTGGTTTGGTAAGATCAGGTGGTTGAGGCTCATTTGGGACTTCAAGGATCAGAATGAATGGAGATCTCTGCTTACTCTTCCAGCATCTTCTGGTGGTGAGGGAGAGAGGAGGCTTCCTGGGCTGTACTCACTGCAGGAGTCTTTTTAGTTCCAAATTTGCACTCCATGGTGAAAGCAGCATTTAAAAAAGAGAGAAACCCATTCTTATTATATAGGTAATGGAAGTGGGGAATGCAGAAGGAATGGGTTAGAGATTTCCAAAGGAACTTCTGTGGTCCTCAGTGACTGGCTAAATGCAGTTGAAGAAGGAGAAGAATGTCCATAGAATGTTAGTGTTGGAAACACCTTTGAGGTCATGGAGTCCAACCTTCCCATTTATTGTAGGAGAAAACCAAGGCCTGGGAGCATGGATTGCCTTGCTGTAAGTCACAGGGGCTGAGGCAGAGCTAAGATGAGAACCCAGGTCTCCCGACTCGTATCCCAGTGCTCTGTACAGGACAGCAAAGTTTGGGGCCATGATGGTCAGGAGGAGAGAGAGAAATGGAGGTGGGAATAATTTGGTTTTATGTACAATCAGCATGAGATAATAAATTTAGTAAGTCATCAATGTACCCAGCCCAGTGTCATTTGTGGGTGACAGTAACCATTAGATTGTATAGTGGTTAGGACCCTTCTGGGTGCAGGAAACATAAAACCCAATCTAAGCTGGTAAAGACAGAAGGATAAGCCGGGTGTGATGGCTCATGCCTGTAATCCCAGCACTTTGGGAAGCCAAGGTGGGTGGATTGACTGAGCTCACGAGTTTGAGACCAGCCTGCGCAATATGGTGAAACCCCATCTCTACTAAAATACAAAAAATTAGCTGGGCATGTTGGCACATGCCTGTAGTCCCAGCTACTCAGGGAGGCTGAGGCACAAGAATTGATTGAGCCCAGGAGGTGGAGGTTGCAGTGAGCTGAGATCCCACCACTGCACTCCAGCCTGGGCAACAGCAGAGTAAGACTCTGTCTTGGAAAAAAAAAAGGATAAGTTACTGGCTCAAATAACCAAAATGTCCAGAGGTAATGCTGACTTTCCAGGTGGCTGAGGCAGAGACTGAAATGCCAGCAGGGCCTGGATTCTCTGGCTGGACCCTATTCTCAAAAGCGTCTCTCTCTGAGGTGGCAAAATGACTTCCAGCAGCTCCAGTTTTCCCACCTTGTGATTGCAAGTCTGGCAGAGAGACACTCTTGAAAAAGGAGCAGCCCCAGCTAGAGGCAGGCAACATGGTGGCCCCAGCCAGGACACTAGGTTTTGCTTATTGTTATATGTAAAATGTTTATTCAGAAATAGAATGCTTGTTTCTCAGCACCACAAGGAAAAATTAGCATTCAGACAAAAAGTTTTCTCAGCAAGGCAATTTTACTTTCTGCAGAAAGGGTGCTCCTTGAAGATGGAACAATGGTGAAAACACACCTGAACAAAGGAGGGAAACAATTTTTATCCTTTACATAGCTTGTCCCTGCTACTGTGCCCTGTCTCCATTGGCTGGAGCCAGACCTCACAATCTAAACTAAAACCTGACTGGCTAATAATTTAAAACTTTTCTAAACAGGTGAAGGCAAGGGAGAACAAAGGAAAAGAGGAAGTTGCTTATGCCTAATAGGGAAGGTGCATAGGCTGCAAGCTGGGGCATGCCTGTGAGCACGTCCAGCACAATTATCTTGGTTAAAGTACAAGAACATAGAATGTACTACGTGTTTGTGAGCATGTCTAGCACAAGTATTTTCGTTAAAGTGTAAGGACATAGAATGCACTTATTCCTATGTATCTAACAGCTACATAGGATAGGGCTTAGTAAAGAGTTAATAGCACAAAGCAAGGAGGCTTGAAGGAAGTTGGTCTTTAAAAGAAACTATTATTTCTAACACTTACAACTTATTCTTTAACAAGAAGGGAAGCTTTGAAGAGGAAAATTTTATCAGGGGAACCCACCCCCGATAGTCAACATGGGTTCTTTTCTATTTCCCTAAGCATCGGCTGGTCTGAGAAATAAAGGGAAAGAGTACAAAAGAGGAAAATTTTAAAGCTGGGTGTCCAAGGGAGACATCACATGTTGGCAGGTTCCATGATGCCCCCTGAGCCGTAAAACCAGCAAGTTTTTATTAGCGATTTTCAAAAGGGGAGGGAGTGCACAAATAGGGTTTGGGTCACAGAGATCACATGCTTCACAAGGTAATAAAATATTACAAAGCAAATGGAGGCAGGGCGAGATCACAGGACCACAGGACGGGGTGAAATTAAAATTGCTAATGAAGTTTCGGGCACGCATTGTCATTGATAACATCTTATCAGGAGACAGGGCTTGAGAGCAGACAACTGGTCTGACCAAAATTTATTAGGTGGGAATTTCCTCGTCCTAATAAGCCTGGGAGTGCTACAGGAGACTGGGACTTATTTCATTCCTTTGTCTTCGACCGTAAAAGACAGCCATCCCTAAAGTGGCCACTTTAGAGGCCTACCCTCAGGGGCACATTCTCTTTCTCAGGATGTTCCTTGCTGAGAAAAATAATTCAGCGATAGTTCTCCTATTTGCTTTTGAAAGAAGAGAAATATGGCTCTGTTCCATCCAGCTCACTGGCAGTCAGAGTTTAAGGTTATCTCGCTTGTTATCCCTTGAACATTGCTGTTATCCTGTTCTTTTTTTTCAAGGTGCCCAGATTTCATATTGTTCAAGCACACATGCTCTACAAACAATTTCTGCAGTTAAAACGCAATCATCACAGGGTCCTAAGGCGACATACATCATTCTCAGTTTACAAAGATGATGGGATTAAGAGATTAAAGTAAAGACAGGCATAGGAAATCACAAGGGTATTGATTGAGAAAGTGATAAGTGTCCATGAAATCTTCACAATTTTTGTTCAGAGATTGCAGTAAAGACAGACGTAAGAAATTATGAAAGTATTAATTTGGGGAACTAATAAATGTCCATGAAATCTTCACTATTTATATTCTTCTGCCATGGCTTCAGCTGGTCCCTCCGTTTGGGGTCCCTGACTTCCTGCAACAAACTTTTTACTTTCTACACTTACTGTTTGAGGCCTAACTTGGGTCGTGCTTACCCTAGGGTGGACAGTGCAACCCCACGCAGGCCACCTGAATTCAGAATGCGTGTCAGGGATCCTTATCACAAGCAACAGAAACCCATTCTGCCTGCCCCCAAAACTCATATAGGGCATGGGCTTCTCCAGAGGCGGATGCTGGTCAATAGGCAGCACAGATATCCATGAGCATGGGGAGGAGTGGGCTCCCAGCCCAGATCCAGGAGAAGCGCTGTTGGGACAATGGGCAGCCGGCACCTGAGTCAGAGGTGAAGGCAGCCTCTAGAGGCAGCTGTCACCACTCTGCCCGTGCCCATCCCACCCTTCAGTTTGCTCCAGCAAACTTCTATCTCTGTGTACCTGCATCTGGGTGCCTGGGCCTTTCCTCCCAGAACTGCAGAAGACCGCTCTGTGGATGGAGCAGGCTACTGAGGAAGCAGCCACCAAGAGCAGCCCTCAGCCCTCAGAGTGGGTGTCTGAGGCCCTCAGCTCCCTCACCACTTGGATGGGATGATTCTGAGGCACGCGTTTTAGGCTGTTTCTCGGCGCTGCTTTCTCCCACGATTCAGCGCAGATGACCATGCGGTGCTGAGCTCATAGCACAGCCTCACTGGCAGCCCCCCTTCCCTGAGCCTCTTCCTCATTTCCATCCCCTGCACCTCCCACGTAAACCACTGGTGCTAGAACCCTCATCTAGTGAATGCTTTGGGGTGTCCCAAACTAGGACCCAGCCCACTCTCTGGGACCTACTTGGGGACAGCGACTTCACCTGGAAGTCTCGCTCTAGACCCTTGAGATGGGCTGGGAAGGAGCCCCACACCAGGTCCTCAGATGGCACTGGAACACTTAGACCCACAGGTGGAGAAACCATGCCTGCTGCTGTAAGGAGGCGGCACCAAGGGCTTGGGAAGGGCTTGCCACCGCTCCTTCAGCTGCCCCCCTGTTCTTCATGGGCAGCCCCCACAACAGGGCAGGAGAATAGGAAGCTCCTGTGTGCCTGCAGGAGTGGGGGTCCAGGCATGCAGGCATGTGGCACAGCAGGGGTCACCTGTGGAGACCTCGGTGCCTGTAGGAGACCCCAGGTTTAGAAACAAAATTCTCATTTTATGATTCAAGACAATGAGAAAACAGTTCTTTAAGGAAAACATCTCTCTATAGGTTATATAGGTTATGTTTTATAGGTTGTACTAATTTTTGTAGAACTTAGGCTGGGTGCAGTGGCTCATGCCTGTAATCTCAGCACTGCGGGAGACTGAAGCGGGTCGGTTGCCTGAGGTCAGGAGTTCGAGACCAGGCTGACCAATATGGTGAAACCCCACCTCTACTAAAAATACAAAAATTAGCTGGGCGTGGTTGCATGCGCCTGTAGTCCCAGCTACTCAGGAGGCTGAGGCAGGAGAGAACTGCTTGAAGCCAGGAGGCAGAGGGTGTAGTGAGCTGAGATTGTACCACTGAACTCCAGCCTGGGCAACAGAGCAGCACTCTGTCTCAAAAAAAAAAAAAAAAAAAAAAGAAAAGAAAAAATTATAGAACCTATTTTGTGTATTCTGTGATAGGCTATATCTGTTTACTAAGGGCTGCCTGGAATAGGATGCATAAAATGAACCACTAGGATAAAACAACTAACCCAGTGTCCAGTAAGCCCCCATGAAGGCTTCTTTCCATCTTCTGCACCTCTGCAGCTGGAAAATCCTTTTTTAGAATGTCCTTCCTAAAAACGAGCGAGTGGATGCTGCCCTCCAGTGGCCAAGTGTGTCCTTAAAGCATGTCAGAAGCAAAATCAAACCCTTCCCCCTGCTTCCTCCTAGGGCTCCACAGACTGCTCCTAGTGGGAATACCACTGGGGTATTCCTGGAGTGCTGACGGGGCTTGGATCTGTGCCACAAAGGGACAGCAGAAGCAACAAGGTGCATTTAGCAGGAGAAAAATAATACCTAACATTTGCTGAGCACTTACTTTGCATTGGCCTAAATCTGAAATGATTGACATGCCTTTAGTCATCACACATACCATTATTATCTCAACTGAAAAAACAAGGCCAAGCTATGTGGCTAATGCCTGTAATCCTAGCACTTTCGGAGGCTGAGGTGGGCAGACTGCTTGAGGCTGGGAGTTCAAGACCAGCCTGGGCAACATAGTGAGACCCTGTCTCCACAAAAAAAACACAAAAAGTGGCCAGGCATGGTGGCACGTGTCTGTAGTCCCAGCTGCTACTTGGAAGGCTGAAAGGGGAGATCCCTTGAGCCCAGGAGGTCGAGGCTGCAGTGAGCTATGATCACACCACTGTACTCCTGCCTGGGTCACAGAGAGAGACCCTGTCTGGTTTTTTTTTTTTTTTTTTTTTTTCAGGATTTGGTATGTTTTATTTGAGCGAATTTTTAACAAAAGGTGGCTTTTATTTACAGAATTTAAAGTATGTGGGAACTGTCCAACCCACATAGACTGAAGTAAGGATAACCATTAAGCCTGCTAATGTATTTTCTTATTTTCAGTTTACATACAATTTTTTTGTTTGCTTTACATTTATTAAAAAACCAATATTATAAATGACAAATAACCCCTCCCATCCCTTAATTAAATATACAAACAGCTTGAAAAACGTACAATTTAAATTGGTTTAATCTTGAAGTGTAATCCAGTGAGACTGAAAACTAAACATTTCAAGTCTTGTACCAAATGGTAAAATACTCGAAGGCCTTCAGGATCCTTTGACTGATTTATGTCAATAAGAGAACCTATTTTTGATGTGGCAAAAGATATGTGGACCAGGCGTGGTGGCTCACGCCTGTAATCCCAGCACTTTGGGAGGCCGAGGCGGGTGGATCATGAGGTCAGGAGTTTGAGACCAGCCTGGCCAACATGGAGAAACCCCATCTCTACTAAAAATACAAAATTAGTCGGGTGCTGTGGTGTGTGCCTGTAATCCCAGCTACTCGGGCGGCTGAGGCAGGAGAATCACTTGAACCCAGGAGGCTGAGGATGCAGTGTGCTGAGATTGTGCCATTGTGCTTCAGCCTGGGTGCCAGGGCAAGACTCTGTCTCAAAAAAGAAAAAAAAAAAAAAGATATGCGCTTATCTCCAAGCTCATATTGGCCAGCCCTGTCAGGGGGAGGCCACAAAGCATCGTCTTCTTTTGTGATTTCACTGTCATCAATAATTCTCTTCAGTTCTTCCATTAAACTCTTGTGCATATAAACCTCTTTTCTGATCATGACATCATTTTTGTAGTTGTTGTTGGCATATCTAAGCTTTCCATCTGGCTGAAATTCAGACTCCAGAAGCTCGTGCCCAAACTTGCCCTTGTGTTCTACGTAGTAGCGCAGGTATAAATCACTAGCCATAGCCATTTTTGTCCCCGGGAAGCCCGCTGAAAACCCAGACAACCAAGAGACCTTGCCTTAAAAAACAAACAAAAACAGGAGGCCACGGCCTGAGATCTCCAGTGAGTGACAGAGCTGGGACTTGAAACTATGTTTCTCTCATCCCCAGAAGCAATGTTTTATCCACTTCACCAGTGGTTCTCCAAATTTGCTATGCCCAAGAATTGTTTAGGGAGATTGGTAAAGAGGCAGCATGTAGGACTCTGTCACTAGAGATTCTGATTATTTCTAAGAGGAGCAAAGACAACTGGGAATTTGTCCCTAGGACATTCTGGGTGGGGTCCAGTAACGGAAACAAGTTCATGGACCACCTTTGAGAAGTGCTAGATTAAAACGTCATCATTACCAAGAGGGAGATTTTGTATGGATAGAAGAGAGAACTTTCTAATAGTCATATCTATATTCTGATCCAACAAATGCTGCATGCCAGCATTGGGATCGTGCTTTCATATACACAATCTCATCTCCTCTTGGTGGCTCTTTGAGTAGGTGCCTGCAGTTTACAGATGAGGATACCAGGCTCTGATACCTTCAAGACAGAACTAATCTCTCCCTTCTTTCTTCTAATTTGGGACCCTGCACCTGCTTCATCTGGCACTCCATTATGTGCTTATGGTGGGTCTCCCTATGGAAATTGTGCACCTTGATGTTGTTGAGGGCCTTTGAATGTTGTCTGGCGAAGGTCACAGATCGTATCTGTTGAGCTGAAATGTCCCATCTGCTGTGAACAGCTTTGTGCGATGAGGAACTGGGGGACCTATGGAGCAACTGCCCCAGGTGTCACTAAAGTGACATCAATCTTGGTGTCTGGAGCCGCTAATCCCTGGGGGAAGGTCCTGTGGAAGAGAGACAGAGCTATAACTGGACATTTGGGAGCCAAGTCCTGGTCACCTTTGGGGCTGCTTCTCAGGGGAACCCGCCAAGTGCTGTCAAATCAGAACACGTCCTCCGCAAGGAAAAGATCCCATGAAGGCAAGCCCAGGGTTGTGATAGGGTCCCAGGAACCAGGGCAGTATGAAAGCTCTGAGGAAGGCTGGGAGCATGGTGAGGCCAGCTGTTTCACAGTCTGGTCCCTGTCACTCCCAGCTCCTCCCCAGGATTGGTAGGACGCCCCTCACTTCCACCCATGAAGGTACTCCTCTCCTTACATTCTGCTCCTCACACTTCCCTCTTTTTTTTTTTTTTTTTTTGAGACAGAGTCTTGTTCTGTTACCCAGGCTGGAGTGGAGTGGTGTGATCTTGGCTCACTGCAACCTCTGCCTCCTGGGTTCAAGCAATTCTCCTGCCTCAGCCTCCTGAGTAGCCGGGATTACAGGCATGTGCCACCATGCCCGGATAATTGTGTTTTGTATTTTTAGTAGAGATGGGATTTCACCATATTGGCCAGGCCAGTCTTGAACTCTTGACCTCGTGACCCACCCCTGCTTCAGCCTCCCAAAGTGCTGGGATTACAGGCGCACACCACCATGCCTGGCTAATTTTTTTTGTATTTTTAGTAGAGATGGGGGTTTCTCCATGTTGGCCAGGCTGGTCTTGAACTCCCAACCTCAGGTGATCCTCCTGCCTTGGCCTCCCAAAGTGCTGGGATAACACGCGTGAACCACAGCACTCAGCCAAAACTGTCCATCCTTCATCAAACCTAAGCATAAAAATACTGTTTTCCCTGGGTCTTTGGGTCTTTATTTCTGAAGGCTCCCATGTGACATAAAACTTTGGTTAAACAAATGTGTTAAGCTTTCCTCTTGTTAATCTGTCTTTTGTTACAGGGGTGTCAACCATGAACCTCTCCGTGGGTGAAGGAAAGATCTTAGTTTTTCTCCCCTACACCCTGCTTTCCTGGAGATGATTCCATTTGTAGTTTTCTCCAAATCATTATAAAAGTGACACTTGATTCATGCAAAAAAGAAAAAATCAGCGAATACAACATGGTATAAAGAGGAAAGTGTGGCTGGGCCTCCAGGTATGGGACAGGACACCCGTGGCAGAAAGGTCTTCAGGGGAAAAGGGAGGAGGTCAAAGAGTGACCTTGTTAAGGTCACTTAACCTAAGTTTTATGGCTTCCTAAGTTTTATGGCTTGCTTTCGGGGAGAGGAATTCTAGTTTCCATGATCTGCGTTGGAGGAGAAAAGGTCACAGAGACCTTTCTGCGTCTGTGGCCCTCCCAATCCCCTGCAGCTCAAAATCCTCAGCTGGTGGGGAGTGGTGGCTCATGCCTGTAATCCCAGCAACTCAGTAGGCTGAGGTGGGAGGATCGCTTGAGCCCAGGAGTTAGAGGCTGCAGTGAGCTAGGATCGCACCACTGCACCCCAGACTGAGCAACAGAGTGAGACCCCGTCTCAAAAAAAAAAAAAAAAAAAAATCCTGCGATGTCAAGGCGCTCTTTTGGAGTATCGCAGGGGAAAAATAATAGCTCCCATGGGTTTGTAGTTAGAAAAGCGCCCCTGTTATGAAAGACACATGAACAAGAGAAAAACAAACAGAAGTTTATTAACATGTATATTTTATGTATACATGGGAGACACTCAGAGAATGAATAGTTCTCAAAGAGGTAGCTTTGGATTCTAGCTTACATAGCATCTTCAACAAAGAACAAAGAACAATCCATTTTTAGAGCAGTGACAAGACAAAGGAAAAGGGCTTTGAGTCTCTAGGGGCAGCAGCTTGTGGGGAAGGCAAATAAATGGCAGACAAAGGCTAGTTAGTAAAGCTTATTAATGTGGATTCCTCTGGTACCATCTCCAGGCTGATAGGGTCTAAGTCGGTCTTCAGTAGTTAACCTTTGTTCTCCCTGGTTAGAAAGAGGGTTGGGGCTGGGTAAAGTGGCTCACGCCTGTAATCCCAGCACTTTGGGAGGCCAAGGCAGGCAGATCACCTGAGGTCAGGAGTTCAAGACCAGCCTGACCAACATGGTGAAACTCTATCTCTACTAAAAATACAAAAATTAGCTGGGCATGGTGGCAGAGGCATGTAATCCTAGCTACTCGGGGGACTGAAGCAGGAGAATCACTTGAACCCGGGAGGCCGAGGTTGCAGTGAGCTGAGATTGCACCACTGCACTCCAGCCTGGGCGACAAAAGCAAAACTCCACCTCAAAAAAAAGAAGCGGGGAGTTGGGACATCTTTTGTTGTTGCAAGTCTATGTCCTACATTTAGGCAAATAGAGGGAGAGCAGGGAACTTTCCTGCATCTGCTCAAGGATCCTTCATATTTTGGGGCGGCACATTCTGGACTCCTGCAGTATTGTGTTCTTAACCCCGGCAAGGCTAAGAGGGATCATTTTATTTCAAAGAAAACGTCTCAGGACCCAGTCTGGAAAATTCTTACTTGGAAATTTAAGGTCTTATTCTATTAAAATGTCTTTCAGTTGTGAAATATTAATATAAAAACGTCATCCTTAAAAACTTGCCAAAAAACCCCTTAAGATTATTTATTAAAAAACACAATACTTAAAAATTCTCATAGAATTTTAGTTCCTGAACATGGGTAGGTCTAAGTGCTCCCATTTGAGATACACTTACATATGATACATACGGATGTCAAGTTGATGCTAAGAAGCCCCCGTGGCCCCCAGGTATGACCATGCAGGTGCAGATGAAGACTGTATGATGGTGTGGAGGAATGCTTCGAACTGAAGTAGTAGGAGATA
Source organism: Macaca thibetana thibetana (assembly GCF_024542745.1). Classification (NCBI taxonomy): domain Eukaryota; kingdom Metazoa; phylum Chordata; class Mammalia; order Primates; family Cercopithecidae; genus Macaca; species Macaca thibetana. Next base: position 38,820,278 of record NC_065584.1, read on the forward strand.
AAGGAAATTGTAGGCTTGAAGGTTCCGGCCCCAGGGTCCGATTGCTTGTGCTCAAATCCTAGCTCTGTCCCTTGCCAACTTTGTGTCCTTAAGCAGCTTGAATTCTCTAAACCTTGATTTCCTCATGGAGTTAAAAATGACTTCTGTTTTAAGTCTCTTTGGAGGGCTGAATGAGGGGGGAAGAAAAGGCAAAGCATTTTTCTAGAATACTGGCACCTGGCACCTGTAGCAAGCCTTCTGTATGAGGAAAAGGTGTTGCAAGGCCCACCCCATACCCTTATTACAAAAGACAGATTAACCAGAGAGAGACATAACAAAGGTATTCAGTGTAAGTTTTACATGATGAAGATACAAAGACCCGGGGGTATGACTCAATGGTAATGAACTGGGGGGATCTTGGCAAAGCCTGTTTGTTCAGATTCTTTCTGGCTTCTCTATGAGGCATGTCCTTGCCCCAGGTATGGGGTGGGACCCTTTTGCGATGAGGGTCCTGTGGCCACCTCGAGGGTAAGGTGGGTCAGAAGTGTCTAGGTTTTATGGCTTGTTTTGGGGGAGAGGAGTTCTAGTTTTTATGACACGCCTTGGGGAAGAGAAATTCTAGTTTCTATGACCTGCTTCGGGGAGAAATGGGGAAAGGAGAAATGAGGGCAGGAGAAGGTCAGAGAGAAACTTGGCTTCTGAGGCCTTCTATCTCCTTTAGTTCAAAGTACTCAGCCTGCCCAAGCTCCAGACTTGAGGACATCGTTTTCTGAGCCCCAACACCATCACTGTTTACCATGTGAGAAATGAAAATTGCTGGGCGTGGTGGCTCAAGCCTGTAATCCCAGCACTTTGAGAGGCCGAGACGGGCGAATCACAAGGTCTGGAGATCGAGACCATCCTGGCTAACACGGTGAAACCCCGTCTCTACTAAAAACTACAAAAAACTAGCTGGGTGAGGTGGCGGGCGCCTGTAGTCCCAGCTACTCGGGAGGCTGAGGCAGGAGAATGGCGTAAACTCGGGAGGCGGAGCTTGCAGTGAGCTGAGATCCGGCCACTGCACTCCAGCCTGGGCAACAGAGTGAGACTCCGACTCAAAAAAAAAAAAAAGAGAAATGAAAATTAAGCAGAAGTTAAAGTAGTATTTATTAATTAAAAATAATGAATGTAAATATTGTTATATTTATAATAAAATGTTTTTTAAAAATTTTATCTTCCAAAACAAAAAAGTGAGAAAATCAGTATGATTTTAGAAATGCTGTTAAGTTTTGTGGGTACACAGCTGGTGTATGCATTTATGGGGAACATGGGATGTTTTGGTAAGGCATGCGATGCATAATAATCATATCATATAGAACGCGGCACCCATCCCCTCAAGCATTTATCCTTTGTCTTACGAAGAATCTAATTCTACTCTTTTAATTACTTTAAAATGTACAATTAAGTTATTATTGACTATAGTCACCCTGTGGTGCTATCAGATACTAGGTCTTATCCATTCTTTCTATTTTTTTTTGTACCCATTGACTGTCCCCACCTCCTCCCCACCCTCTTACTACCCTTCCCATCCTCTGGGAACCATCCCAGATTTTTGGGTTTTTTTTTTGGTGCCACCACACCTGGCTAATTTTTGTATTTTTAGTAGAGACGGGATTTTACCATGTTGGCCAAGCTAATCTCCAACTCCTGACCTCAGGTGATCCATCCGCCTCAGCTTCCCAAAGTGCTGGGATTACAGGCATGAGCCACCATGCCTGGCCCCAAATCAGTCTTTTTAATACATTTTTTTCAAATCTTTTTAATGTCTGGCTTAATAGAAACCAGCTGGACACTCATATTTGCTTCTGCCTTCAATCTACTGCAATATCACATACCATGCAGCCTCTGGAAAATTCTGTACACACAAGAGAATGAGAGGGCACAAGAGAATGAGAGGGCAAAATACTAATGTCTTAGTGTTGTTATAAAAATAGTTTTGATCTTGTGGGGGAGAAAAAGTAATATCTTTTCCTCACCCGTCGCAATAATAGTGACTGAAACCCCTATAACAAAAGACAGATTAATAAGAGGAAAGCATAACAAATGTATTCAATATCAGTTTTACATGACTTGGGAACCTTCAGAAAATGAAGACTCACAGCCCTCGGGTAACCTGTGTTTTTATGGACAGTGGTGCAGAAGTAGGCTCGGAGCACAGGGAGGGAGGATCTAAAATTTAAAAACCAGGGGAAGTCAGCAAGTCCTGTTTGCTCAGATTCTTAATGGCATTCCCGTGTGACATTTCTTTTCTCTGTATGGTGCAGGACACCTCTCACATGAGGGTCTTCACGGAGAAGGGAGGGAGAAGGTCAGAGAATGACCTTTCTAGGTTTTGCTGTTTTCTCAAATGTCTGAGTGCCATATTTTTCTTTCTTTCCTTCCTTCCTCCTTCCCTCCCTCCCTCCCTCCTCTCCCCTTCCTTCCTTCCTCCCTCCCTCCCTCCCTCCCTCTTTCTTTCTTTCTTTCTTTCTTTCTTTCTTTCTTTCTTTCTTTCTTTCTTTCTTTCTTTCTTTCTTTCTTTCTTTCTTTCCTTCCTTTCTTCCTTTCTTCCTTTCTTCCTTTCTTCCTTTCTTTCTTCCTTTCTCCGAGATGGAGTCTCGCTCTGTGGCCCAGGCTACAGTGTGATAGCACAATCTCAGCTCACTGAAACCTCTGCCTCCGGGGTTCAAGCAATTCTCCCGCCTCAGCCTCCCAAGTAGCTGGGATTACAACAGCGCACCACTACACCCAGCTAATTTTTTTATTTTTGTATTTTTAGTAGAGATGGGGTTTCACCATATTGGCCAGGCTGGTCTCGAACTCCTGACCTCAGGTGATACACCTGCCTTGGCCTCCCAAAGTGCTGAGATTACAGGTGTGAGCCATCACACCGGCTTGGGGTAGGATTTCTAAGCCACAACAATCTTATGACTTTATTGACAGGTCTCAAGGACGCCCAGGGGCAGAACAGCAGAGTCTCTGCAGGCAGGACAGGTATAGTCCGGGGGTGCTGAGCCTCCAGCCTGGGTGGACTCCCTTACCAGATACGGTGGTGTCCTACCCGGGTCACCTCTATTTGAGGATGACTGCCTGCACTGAGCGCCTCAGGTGCAGCGTTTTTCCTGGAAACAGGAGCAAGCTGGGTCTAAGCACAGAGCCCGCTGGAAGCGCCCGGGTCAAACGGTGACAGTGACGGGGTTGGTGAGTAAATACTGGCTTGCTCACAGCTCCGTGTGACCGCTGAGGTCTGCTGTACCTCTACCAGGCCCGGTAGGATGGAGTTCCGACTGGCCATGCTGGCAAAATGGCTTGATAATCCCTGTCTAAACAAGCCCTTTCCCTCCCCTGCCTCACTGTTGCTCTCTATGATCACTGACAGGGCTCAGACACCCCAAGATAAGGCACCTTGACATAGTGAGTATTTGAAGATGCAGGAAACTGAGAAAACCACAGAAGCAAAAGGGTCACTTTGTGATCTCATTCCCTTCTACCCTGAAGTAGGTCATCTGCATTAACATCCTTATCTCAGAAGACACAGAGAGAGGCCAAGAAGAACCTGAACAAGCAGGACTTTTGTTTGTTCTGTTTGTTGTTCTGTTTGCTAAGTTTCCCCAGATTTCTACCATTGGACTGTACAGCCCTGGTCCAACATACTTTTTCATGACTGTCCTTAAGAATGTACAAATTTCCCTGTTTCTTTGGGTCTGTATTTTCTAAAGACTCCCATGTCATGTAAAACTTACATGAATTAAATGTGTGTGCTTTTCTTTTGTAAATCTGTCTTTTGTTGTAGGGGTTCATGGCTGGCAACCCATGAGCCTTGTGATGGGTGAGGAAAAGACAAGACTTTTTCTCCTCTATGTCACCTTCCAAAAAACCTACTTTCAAGTGCTCGTCTCAGGATCTGTTTTTAGGGAGAACTCAAATGAAGCTAGCAGTCTTTTCGGGGCTCACAGTCCCCTGTAATGCTGCCTCTGCAGTGGGGTGCTAGGAAACATTTAACAACTCGCTGAATGGGGAAAAAAGCCCTGGTTTGCAGTTTGCTGCTTTCCGCGGTGTAAATACTGCCCCCGTGGCTGGTTTCCATCTATGGAGTTGACGTCACTGACCACAGAGTTGAGGAGAGGTGCACGCTGTTGGCTGTCACGAAGTGGTTTGGGCTGGCTGCAGCCTGGGTCACTGCTGTAACCCTCACCACCCTGTAATGTCATTATCTCTCTGTGTCCCCTCTACAAGGAGACCTTAGCACTGTCGCAGTGTCCACTCATCATGGGTACTAATACTCATGGAGCCATGAGTAAGTAAAAGCCACAGTGGTGTTGGAGAGCTGCTGTCAGGGAAGCGGGTCCTGGGCTAGGGGAGAGGTGAAGAGGCTGTACAGAGGCCACCTCCCAGCTGAGACTGGAAGCATCAACTTGGGGGTCCCCCAGCCCTGGCAGGGAGAGACTGAACATGCAGGGGTCTGCAAGGGCAAAGCCAGAGCCAGGGAGGGCGTGTGTGGAGAATATTTGGTCCTGGAGGTTTCGAGGGCTGCAGCATAGAGGAAGAGAAAGGTGACCTTCTGCCTCTGTGGGGGACAGTGACCCTGGTTTGGCCTGCTGTCCCCTGGTACCCCTGAGACCAGAACCCAGGCAGGCCTTCCCAGTGGCCCCTTCCGTCAGTGCTGACATGAAAACAGGAGCCCTGGCCTGGCCACAGAGCCTGCCAGTTCCAGCCTGATTGGAGAACTTGCAATTAGTGTCCTTCCCAAAGCTGCCACCTGGAGGAGAAACTTCGACCTCTTTACCCAGGGCCTGGTGTGGGTGGAGGAGTCGGTTCAGCCAGTAAGGAGCCCAGTGGGCCTGGGAAGATCACAGGAAACCCACAGCTAGAACCGGGCAAGGTGCGGGGTGGAGTCAGGCACGGGAGGCCGGATTTACAGAGCTGCTCCAGATCCAGGTGACATGTAAGCACAGAGCCAGGGCTCCCTAGAAGTTTCTCAGTTTGGAGCTGAATATAAGCGCCTCAGACTGTTTAGGCTACTGCAACAGAACACTGTAGACCGCGTGGCTTAAACAACACAAACTTATTTCTCCCAGTGCCAGAGGCTGGAAAGGTAAAGATCAGGGCACTGGCACATGCGGTATGATGAAGTCTCACTTCCTATTCCATAGATGGCTGTTTTCTCACTGTGCCCTCACAGGGCAGAAGGGGTAAGAGGGTTCTCTAAGCTCTCTCTCTCTCTTTTTTTAAAGATAGAGTTTTGCTCTTGTTGCCCAGGCTGGAGTGCAATGGCGCGATCTCGGCTCACTGCAACCACCACCTCCCAGGTTCAAGTGATTCTCCTGCCTCAGCCTCCCAAGTAGCTGAGATGACAGGCATGCGCCACCATGCTCGGCTAATTTTTTGTATTTTTAGTAGAGATGGGGTTTCTCAATATTGGTCAGGCTGGTCTCGAACTCCTGACCTCAGGTGATTTGCCTGCCTCGGCCTCCCAAAGTGCTGGGATTCTAAGCTGTCTTTTATTTATTTATTCATTTATTTATTTATTTATTAGACAGAGTCTTGCTCTTGTTGCCTAGGCTGAAGTGCAATGGCATGATCTCAGCTCACCACAACTTCCACCTCCCTGGGTTCAAGCGATTCTCCTGCATCAGCCTCCTGAGTAGCTGGGATTACAGGCATGTGCCACCACGCCCAGCTAATTTTTTATTTTTAGTAGAGATGGGGTTTCTCCATGTTGGTCAGGCTCGTCTCAATTCCCGACCTCAGGTGATCCACCCACCTTAGCCTCCCAAAGTGCTGGGATTACAGGTGTGAGCCACTGCGCCCGGCCTAAACTCTCTTCTAAAAGGACACTTGGGCAGGGCACAGTGACTTGTGCTTGTAATCCCAGAATTTGGGGAGGCCAAGAGAGGTGGAAGGCTTGAGCCCAGGAGTTTGAGACTGTTATATGTAAAAATGTTTATTTAGAAACAGAATGCTTGTTCCCCGGTGCTGCAAAGAAACAGCACTCAAACATAAATTTAATTCTCTCAGCAAGGCCATTTTTACTTTCTGCAGAAAGGGTGCTCATCGCAGATGGAACAATGGCGAGAGCACACCTGAGCAAAGGAAGGGAAGCAATTTTTATCCCTCCATTACGCAGTTTGTCCCTGCTACTGTGTCTTGTCTCCATTGGCTGGAGCCAGATGTCACAATCTAAACTAAAACCTGATTGGCTAACAGTTGAAAACTTTTCTAAATAGGTAATGGCAATAGAAAGACAAAGGAAAAGAGGAAGTTGCTTATGAAAGGACTTAGAAAGTGATAACATTCCTAAATAAGGAAGGGGCATAGGCTGCGAGCTGGGACATGCCTGTGAGCATGTCTAGCACAGAGACCCTGGTTAAAGTACAAGGACATAGAATGTACCATGTACCTGTATGTCTAGCATAAAGTTAGTTTTTAAAAGAAACTATTATTTCTAACACTTATGATTTATTCTTTAATAAGAAGGGAAACTTTGAAGAGAAACTTTTTACTTTCTACAGAGACCAACCCCATCGCTACAAAAAATACAAAAATTAGCCGGATGTGGTGGCATGTGCCTATAGTCCCCGGCAACTCGGAAGGCTGAGATGGGAGGATCACTTGAGCCTGGGAGGCAGAGGCTGCAGTGAGCCGAGATCACGCCACTGCCCTCCAGCCTGGGCGACAGAGTGAAATCCTATCTCAAAAAATATATATGTATAAATTAATAATAAATAAATAAAAGGACATGAATCCCATCACCTAATCACCCCCAAAGGCCCCATCTCCAAATACCATCACACTGGGGGTTACGTTTCAACATATGAGTTTTGTGGGGGGACACAAACATTCAGTCTATTGCAATAAGGGCCCAAATAGAGGTGCCAGAGGAGTGCCTGGAGAATTATCCAGGATCCACAGACCTGAGGACCGAAATGACAAACTGACTTTGGCCTTGTCCCCATCACTTCACCTAGAAGGAAAGGAGACTAGGACAACATAGTGAGAAGGATAGACGCATTGGGCCCCAGCACACTTGGGTTTGAATGCTGCTCTTGCTGTTTACTAGCTGTGTGACTTTGGGAAATTTTCTGAATCCCTCTGAGCCACTTTCCTAGTTTGTAATGCAGGTCTCTTGGAGGCATGTGATGGTGTGTGCTAACTGGCCAAAATGATGCCTGCAGCATAATTAGGGCTCCATAAGTCATCCTATATTTCATTGAATCTGACATGCCACTCATTTGAAGAGGCACCTTTACTTTAGCTCCTCTAAGAAAGGAAAACAGTTGCCAAATAAACTGACCTGCCATCCGTTGTAAGATGCACCCAGATTTCAGAGATAACAAAATGTAATACCAAAAAATGTGCATCTTACAATCGATGAAATGCAGTAGTTCTTTTTCTTCTGATCCGTGGTTTTTGTGCTTCTGGGGCTTCTGTCTCTGGAAGATAGCAGGGTATAATGATTGACTGAGGCAGCCCCACTCCGGAAGTCGCCTCTGCCCAGGCACTGCCGATTGCTCCTTTTCCTGTGCTGCTGCCCCTGGGTGGCTTGCGCGTGAGGGTCTGAGCTTTGCCTGTGGTTTCTGGCTTCTGTCAAGGCCTGTTTGAGTCCATGAGGCTGCTCAGCCTTTCTGAGGCCAGGGAAGCCATTTTCTTTTTCCTCTCCTCCCCTCCCCTCCCCTCCCCTCCCTTTCTTCTTTTCTTTTCTTTCTTGTTTTTTTTTTTGAGACAGAGCCTCGCTCTGTTGCCCAGGCTGGAGTAAAGTGGCAATCTCAGCTCACTGCAACCTCGGCCTCCCGGGTTCAAGCAATTCTCCTGCCTCAGCCTCCTGAGTAGCTGGGATTACAGGTGCCCACCACCATGCCTGGCTAATTTTTGTATTTTTAATTTTTGTATTTTTAATAGGGTTTCACCATGTTGCCCAGACTGGTCTTGAATTCCTGACCTCAAGTGATCCGCCTGCCTCAGCCTCCCAAAGTGCTGGGATTACAGGCCTGAGCCACTGCACCTGGCCCAGGGAAGCCATTTTTGATCTCTCCGCAGTTCCTGGGGGCAGAGCTGAGCTACAGTAGATGCGCAGAGCCTGCCACTAGCCCTCTGTTCTTAGAAGGTGGGAGGTGAAAGTGGACAGGCCATGCATGAGGACAAATGTGCCCATTCCTCACCTTGCCACGAGGCCTGTTACATGCTGGCAGCTTTCCAAGTGAATTCTCTCCACCCCAGGACCTGGGAGGGAAGCAGGGCAACCCTTGGGCTCCCTGTGCTGCAGATGAGGAAATGGAGTTAGTATAGGTTAAGTGATTTGAGAGCATTACCTGCCTAATAAGTGCCTGACTAGATCCCAGGTCTATCTTAGGGGCTGCTTCTCCTGGTTAATGAGCAGTCGCTGGGTGTAAGAAAGACACAATGATGCTGTGCAGGTGAGGCAGGGACCAGAACACAGTGCTGAGCATGTTCTAGGGATGCTGACAGGTTGGGAAAGCCTAGACCTGCACTAGTGTATATATTTAAATATTCTGTGGAAAGTAATTTAAAAATACTTCGTGAAAAAAATAATAAAAATTTTATATATTGGGTTAAATAACATATTTCAAACTTAATTTCACCTGGCTGGATGTGGTGGCTTATGCCTGCAATCCCAGCACTTTGGGAGGCCAAGGCAGGTAGATCACTTGAGGTCAGGAGTTTGAGACCAGACTGGCCAACATGGCAAAACCTCCATCTCTACTAAAAATACAAAAATTAGCTGGGCATGGTGGCATATGCCTGTAATCCCAGCTACTCGGAAGGCTGAGTCAGGAGAATCCCTTGAACCTGGGAGGTGGAGGTTGTAGTGAGCCACGATGGCACCACTGCACTCCAGCCCTCTGTCTGCACTCCAGACAGAGCAAGACCCTGTCTCAAAAAAAAATACAAATAAAAATAATTTCACCTGTTTCTTTTACCTTGTTTGATGTTACTGCTAGAAAATTTCAAATTATATGCATGCCTTGTAGTATATACATTTCAGCCCCCACAGTGTCCCCCACCATCCCATCCCCTGCTTTTCTCCAGCCCAGTCTCTGAGACTTCCCTGTCCCTAAACAGTGGAGTGATGGCCTGTTGGTTGCTTTCCACTATCACAGTGAGGCCCTGGGAAAGTCTGGGTCTGCAGTGGCTCGGGTGTCCGAGGGCTTCTGGGAGCTCTGAGCCATGGCTGTTGGCCTTCCTGGTCTCCCAGCTCTCCAGAGGCCTGCGGGCCTATTTCACCTTACCTGGCTACTGCCTGTAGAGGTTCAGGATAGAGCGAAGCAGGCTCCCTCCGCCGTGGTTGAGCTGCAGTCCTGACCATGTGTGCCCTAGGCACTAGTTAAGGCACGTGGGGGTCTCCGACCTTTTTGCCCACCCAGCTATGGCCTGCGTTAGGGCTTTCTCATCAGTTTTGTCCTATCCTGTGTTGCCCAGGCTAGAGTGCAATGGTGATCACTCTGAGTGTAATGGTGATCAGAGCTTACTGCAGCCTTAACTTCTTGGGCTCAAGAGAGCCTCCTGTCTCAGCCTCTCCAGTAGCTGGGACTGTAGATGCAGGCCACCACTACAAAAAAAGTTTTGTAGAGATGGGCATCTTGCTATGTTTCCCAAGCTGGTCTCAAACTCCTGGCATAAAGTGGCCCTCCCACCTCAGTTTCCCAAAGTGCTGGGATTATAGGCATGAGCCACCATGCCTGGCTGTGTTTTCCTTCAATATACAACACACATATGTGCTTGCTTTTGGCCACACTTTTAAAGTAAGGCTGATAGCTATGAATCCGAAATCTGTTTCCAAAAAGTTGTTGTTGCTGTCGCTGTCGTTTTGAGATATTCTGGTTAAATGGTTGATAGCTGTGTTTTTTTTTTTTTTTTTTTTTTCTGTATGGAAGCTATGTTTACATTTCAGATTGGGTGCAGTGGCTCATGCCTGCAATCTCAGCACTTTGGGAGGCTGAAGTGAGAGAATTGTTTGAGGCCAGGAGTTTAGGACCAGCCTGGTCAACATAGTGAGACCCTGTCTCTACTAAAAATAAAAATTAGCTGGGTGTGGTGGCAGCACCTGCCGTCCTAGCTACTTGAGAGGCTGAGGTGAGAGGATCCCTTGAACCTAGGAGGTCAAGACTGCAGTGAGCCATAACTGCGCCACTGCACTCTAGCCTGAGTGACAGAGTGAGATCCTGTCTCTAAAAAATAAAAAAATTAAAAAGTTATATTTGCATTTCAAAACCTATTGATCCATTCAAGGACTCTCAGTTTATTCTGAAACCCTGACTGTGGGCTGTGGCCCTTGGCACTTGGACAACTAGAAAAGTGGTTTTCTTTGGCAAATGTACCGCAGCCCTTCTTTTCTCCTTGTTAATGGAAGAGTGTGGGTTTTTGGAATCAGACAGACCTGATTTTCAGCTCTTGCTTTGGCACGAACTCTCTGGGAGACAGTTGATGAGCAAGGGTCCTAACTTCAGCTTCCTAGAGGTAAAATAGAAAGAATACCTGTCTCGTTGTGAAAAATAAGTGAAATATTATGTATAAAGTGCCTAGTAGAGTGCTTTGTGCTTAGCAGGTAGTGCATTCAATAAATATGACTACAGGCTGAGCGCGGTGCCTTACACCTGTAATCCCAGCACTTTGGGAGGCCCAGGCGGGCAGATCACCTGAGGTCAGGAGTTCGAGATCAGCCTGGCCAATGTGGCGAAACCCCTTCTCTACTAAAAATACAAAAATTAGCCAGGTGTGGTGGCGGGTGACTGTAACCCCAGCTACTCAGGAGGCTGAGGCAGGAGAATAGCTTGAACCCAGGAGACGGAGGTTGCAATGAGCCGAGATTACGCCATTGCACTCCAGCCTAGGTGACAGGCTCAATAAATAAATAAATAAATAAACCATAGGATGTACTATCATGTTCTTGAATAATATTTTAAGAACATGGGAAAATTTGCATGATATGGGAATTGATGGGAAAAAAAGAGAATACGTAATTATTTGTAGTGGGTTCATGACATTGTAAAACAGAAAACTATGTACACATAAGAATTGGCTAAGGCCGGGCGCGGTGGCTCAAGCCTGTAATCCCAGCACTTTGGGAGGCCGAGGCGGGCGGATCACAAGGTCAGGAGATCGAGACCACAGTGAAACCCCGTCTCTACTAAAAAATACAAAAAAAATTAGCCGGGCGCCGTGGCGGGCGCCTGTAGTCCCAGCTACTCAGGAGGCTGAGGCAGGAGAATGGCGGGAACCCAGGAGGCGGAGCTTGCAGTGAGCCGAGATCGCGCCACTGCACTCCAGCCTGGGCAACAGCGTGAGACTCCGTCTCAAAAAAAAAAAAAAAAAAAAAAAAAAAAAAAGAATTGGCTGAAAATACACCAACATGTTCACAGTTGCTATAATTGGGTGGGGTTATAGGTGACTGTTGTTTTCTTCTTTTTATACTTTTCTCTATTTTAAAATTTCCATAACAAACAGTTATTATTTTTATCAGCAGTAAAACCCCCCACCGTTTGTGTGTTTATTCCAGGTCTTAGCATCGTGGAAGAAATGTTTTCTTTAAATTATATTTTTAAAGACGTAAGTTCCTTGTGTGTAAAACCTATGCCTTTTGGTGAAGAAAAAATTCCTCGTTTCTTCAAGTTGTTAAAATGTTAAAGGCATTTCTTATTCTATTTAAACCTCTGGGTCAATTGCTGCTGTGGAAACTATTGTAATGGATATTTTACAAAAGGATAAATGCAACTATTAAAAATTATTGAAATAGTGTACCTGCTATGGTAAAAAAACTATATTGTACAGTATATGTAATAAACCTTTCCCCTCCCCAACAAATAATCACTATACATTTTTCCAGAATGTTACCATGCATATACCAACCTATATGAGTATTTTTATTTAGTTTTATAGAAGGGAATAAGTTATATACTTTTTTGTGATCTTTAAAAAACATTTTATTAATGTATAATTCACATAATATAAAATCCCCTCATCTAAAGAGCATAGTTCAGTGATTTTTGTTTTTCTTTTTTTGTGTGTGAGATGGGGTCTCACTCTGTTGCCCAGGCTCAAATGCAGTGGCACGACCTCAGGTCACTGCAGCCTCGACCTCCTGGGTTCAAGCAATCCTCCCACCTCAGCCTCCCTAGTACCTGGGACTACAGCTATGTGCCACCACGCCTGGCTAACCTTTGTAATTTTTGTAGAGACGGGGTTTCACTATGTTTCCCAGACTGGTCTCAAACTCCTGGCCTCAAGTGATCTGCTTGCCTCAGCCTCCCAAAGTGCTGAGATTACAGATGTGAGTTGCCTTACCCAATTCAGTTCAGTGATTTTCAAGGTAACTTTATAGAGTTGTGCAACCATCACCACAGTCCAGACACTCACCATGGTGCTTTCTCACTCAACACTGCCTCTTGGAGATGGCTTCGCATAAGTGAGTATGGATCTCTCTCACTGTTTTCAGTGGTTTGCTGGTTTTCCATCACATGGATGCACCATTGTTTATTTAACCAGTGCCCCACTGGTGAGTCCCAGATTTTTTGCTGCTATTAACTGCGCTTCAGAGGAAATCCCTGTACATACATCTTTACACCCATGAACATGAATGTACCTGTAGGGTTCATTACCAGTGAAGGAATTGCTGCATTAATGAATATGTGCTTTTATAATTTAAGAGACCGAAAATTACTTCTAATTAACATTCCTACATTAGTATTTGAAAAAGGCCATTTGTTCAACTAGGACTTTAAAACAATCTAATAAGATAAAAACTGCATAACCTAATTTGATATAAGAAGTGACAGTGAGGCCAGGCATGGTGGCTCATGCCTGTAATCCCACCACTTTGGGAGGCTAAGGTGGGAGGATTGCTTGAGGTCAAGAGTTCAAGACCAGCCTGGGCAACATAGTGAGACCCCCCCATCTCTAAAAAAATTTTCTTAAAAGTTAGCCGGATGTCATGGCACACACCTGTAGTTCCAGCTACTCAAGAGGCTGAGGCAGGAGAATTCCTTGAGCCCAGGAGGTCAAGGCTCCAGTGAACCAAGATTGTATCACTGCATTCCACCCTGGGTGGCAGAATGAGACCCTGTCTTAAAAAAAAAAAAGCTGAATAATAATGATAAGAGAAGAAGTGGTAGAGATACCTTTGTGCATTTGTATGTATGTATGTGTATGTATACAAACACAAAAGTTTTTCCTAATGTTTATAAAGTATATGTCTGTGGTTTTTTTTTTTTTTTTTTTTCAGATGGAGTTTTGTTCTTGCCACCCAGCTGGAGTGCAATGGCGTGATCTTGGCTCACTGCAACCTCCGCCTCCTGGGTTCAAGCAATTCTCCTGCCTCAGCCTCCTGAATTGCTGGAATTACAGGTGCCTGCCACCATGCCCAGCTAATTTTTGTATTTTTAGTAGAGACGGGGTTTCACTGTGTTGGTCAGGCTGTTCTCAAACTCCTGACCTCAGGTGGATCCACCCGCCTCGGCTTCTTCAAGTGCTGGGATTACAGGCGTGAACCACCGCGCCCGGCCGTGTCTGCTATTTGTTAAGCCTCTATGTCCCTGGAAGCCACACAATTTACATATGTGGGAGTTAATACATTAGACATCACTATTTCTATGGAGCTTTTAAAATGAGAAAAACCTGCTAGATACACACACACACACACACACACACGTATATCCAAAACAATGGAAATAAGCCTATTGAAGAGATGTTTGCCCTCCTGTTTACCGCAGCACTATTCGTGATGGCCAAGATACAGAATCAACATCAGTGTCCACTGATAGATGAAGAAAGAAAATGTGACACGTATACACAATGGAATATTATTCAGCTATAAAAAATGATAAAATCCTGTCATTTACAACAACATGGATGGAATGGAGGTCATCATGTTACGTGAAATAAGCCAGGCACAGAAAGACAAATGCCACATATTTTCATTCATGTGGAAGCTAAAAACAAAGGTGGATCTCATGGAGCTAGAGGGTAGAATGATAGTTAACGGAGGCTGGGAAGGGGGCTGGGGAAGATGAAGAGAGGTTTACTAATGGGTAGAAACATACAGCTAGACAGAAGGAATAAGATCTAGTAGTTGATAGTACTGAAGGGGAATTATAGTTAACAATACTTTATTGTATATTTCAAAATAGCTAGAAGACTTATAATGTTCCTAACACAAAGTAGAGATAAATGTTTGAGGTGATGGGTGTTCTGATGGCCCTGATTTTCTCTTTACATGTTGTATACATGTAATAAAAATATCACCTGAGGCTGGGCATGGAGCTCACGCCTGTGACCCCAGCACTTTAGGAGGCTGAGGTGGGACGATAGCTTGAGGCTGGGAGTTTGAGACCAGCTTGGGCCACAGATGGAGATCCTGTCCCAAAAGAAGAGGGGTAGGAGGGAAGAAAGAGAATAAGAAATAAATTAAATTTAAAAAATCACATGTACCCCCAAAATATGTACAACTATGATGTATCAATAAAAAAAAAACTCCAACAATGAGAAAAACCAAAGAAAAATGGAGGACGGGACACTTGATTGACGGCGACCGGGGACTGTGTGTCTTGAGCAGGTTGTGCTCAGGTCTCTTCCTCTCTTGGAATCTCGCTGTGGGCCAGCAGGTGGCGCTTGTGCTCCCCGTGACCGCGATCCGTGAAACTGGATTTAATATAGTAACCCGATGTTGCCCTGAACATATAATTTTCAAACCTTCCAGTCCACCACAAGGAAAACCTCTGAGGATTTTCTTCTGGGAAGAGCAATTAGCCTAACCTCTTAGGAGGAGAAATTGCATCTCTGAGCTTGTCTGGGAAAGTAACATACCCTCCCAAGAGCAGTCTTGGGGAGGGCGCAGAGAAACCGCCAAGCAGCCTGTGGGAAGAGGGAGGGGTGCTGGAGAAGGGCTGGGAACTGCAGGGTAGGATTTGGGGCTTGGAGTGGGAAGTATCCTAGGTCTGAGGACAGCAAGTCCCAGGCCTGTGGGCTTCTGGGCTTAGGCTGGAGGGTAACAGAGAGACCCAATGGGTGCAAGATTACTTGGGTGGGCTGAAGATGCTCTGCCCAACTCGCTGGGCTGGGAGACCCCCTCCTTCGCCTACCTACTGTGACTAAATGCCAGGCACTGGTGACACAACCATGAAAAGACAGGCCTGGTCCCTGCCCTCACAGAGCCTGCAGGGCGTGGGGGAGCGGGAAAGGGAAATAGCAGCCACCAGGATCTAAGGGGGTTGTTGAGGTGTGTTTGGGGAGGAAGTAGGGCAACTTTGCTTTCTCAGGGGTGTCAGGCCACTGCCCAGACTCCAGACTCCCTGGGATGGGGAGACTAGACTGGAAGGAGCCATTGGGGAATGGGGATCTGCTGAACCAGGGCAAGGGGAGAGAGCAGCTACTGGGGGTCACAGGGCAAGAGCAGGGAGCTTCGAGCTGGGGGATGCCCAGCCTAAGCCTGTGGGAGGGGAGAGTGGTGCCCTGTGCCCTGGTCACAGATGAGGCTGGGAGGGGTGTGTCCTATTTTGAAGAAGAGGCCTTGCTTGGCAAAGGCTGTGGTTGGGAAGAGTGAGAGAGAGAGAGAAAGAGGCAGGGAAATAAAGACAAAGGGAAGAGAGACAAAGAGAGAATTATTTTGTCTCTACCCTCAGGGACAGCGTAATTTCAGTGGAAAGTGAAAATGTGCCAGTGTACAAGTGTGTGTGCGCGCGCGCACACACACACACACACACACAAAGACTGTTATAAGATTGTCAGCAACTGGAGCCAAGTGAAGCATCCAGATGACCAAGCCTATATGACCTTGGGCAAATACTTAACTTCCCTATACCTCAGTTTCTTCATCTGTAAACTGGGAGCAATATTAGTATTGACCTCATAGGGCTGTTAAGAGGATTAAACACAATAATGCTTGTGAAGCATGGAGCATAGTCCCTGGCAGCTAGTAAGGTCTCACAAGTGACTGTTGTTGCTGTCATTCATCATGATCATTCATATCAGTTGTCATCTGCTGGAAAAGGAGGGACAAGAAAAGGTGGGATATGGATGGGAACAGCCAAGACAAATGCGCAGGATGGGGAAGGCAATTCAAGCTGGAAAGGAAAGAACTCGTGGGAACAAAGGTGAAGAGGTAGGAGGGTGAGATTCTAAGTCCTCGCTACTCAAAGTGTGGTCTGAGGACTCATCAGCAGCAGTTGCACCTGGGTGCTTGTGAGCCGTGCAGAATCTCGGACCCCAGCCCAGGTCTACTCACCCATAATCTGCATCTTTTCAAGCTGTTCAGGTGATTTGTTCGCGTGGGGGAGTTTGAGAAGTACAGCTCTCAGCCATAACTCATGGGAGTGAACCATGCTGGTGCCACAGTGGGAGCAGCAGAGAGAAGGCTGCAGGGGGATGGGGGCTAATCAGTACCTGTCCCTGAAATAGTTCCACATGCAAGTTACTGCCCAGGATTCAATATTTGTTACAATTTTTTCCCTTTGAGGCAAAACCTACATACAATGAAATATATATATGAACTGTACGTCTGAGTTTTAACAAATGCACATCTACCAATGTAAACTTGGACTCCAGTCAAGATATAAAACCTGACCAGCCACCCAGAAAGTTCCCTCATTCCTCTTCCTAATCGATCCCTACACCAGTCCCTAGAGGCAGCAGTTGTTTTGACTTATTTTCTGCAACATAAATTACTTTGCCAGTTTTAGAACTCCATATCCATGGGATCACATGATAGGTGCTGTTGCGTAACCCTTCATTTATGCAGCATAATGTTTTTAGACACATCTGTGTCACTGTGTCAGTCATCTGTCCCTTTGTATTGCTGGGTGGTATTCCGTCGTATAGGTACGTCACAGTTTGTTTATCACTATGCTGTTTCCGATTTTTGGTTCTTGTAAATTAGGCTGCTAGGAAAATTTCTGTATGTCTTTTTGTGAACATACATTTCTATTTCTCTTGGACAAATACCTAGAAGTGGAAGTGCTAGGTCATAGGGTAGGTTATGTTTAGTTTTATAAGAAACCACTAGCCCTATTCCAGAGTGGCTGTACTATTTTATGCTTTTACCAACTGTATTAATCAGCTCAAGCTGCCATAACAAAATACCGTAGGCAGGATGGCTTAAACAACAGACATTTGCTTTCTCACAGTTCCGGAAGCAGGAAGCCCCAGGTCAGGGTGCCAGGGTGAGGGTTTTCTTCTAGCCAAGAAGGCCGCTGCCATCTTGCTGTGTGCTTACATGACCTTTTTGTAAGTGTGAGTGGAGAGAGAGAAAGAGAGAGAGAGAGAGAGCTCTTTAGTGTCTTTTCTTATAAGGACATTAATCCTATTGAATCAGGGCCCAGCCTTTATGACTTTATTTGACCTGAATCTTAACCTTAATGGTCCTATCACCAAATACTGTCACACGGGGGGTTTCAAGATAAGAATTTTGGAGGAACACAAACCATCAGTCTGTAACACCAACAATGTGTGAAAGTTCCAGTTTTGTCAGGTATTTTAATTTTAGCCACTCCTGTGGGTGTACAGGATATTTCATTGTGGTTTTATTTCCCTGATGACTAATGATGCTGATGATCTTATTTTTTCCATTTTAAAAATTGTGGTACTATACACATAACATAAAATGTACCAACTTAACCAATTTTTTTTTTTTTTTTTTGAACAGGATCTCACTCTGTTGCCCAGGCTGGAGTGCAGTGGTACGATCATGGCTCACTGCAGCCTTGACCTCCAGGACTCAAGCAGTCCTCCTGCCCAGCCTCCCAAGTAGCTGAGCAGCTGCGACACAGGTGTGCACTACCATACCTGGCTAATTATCTTTATTTTTTTTTGTAGAGGCAGGGTCTCCTTATGTTGCCCAGGCTGGTCTTGAACTCCCAGCTCAACTTATCCTCTTGCCTCAGCCTCTCAAAGTGTTGGGATCACAGGTTAAGAGGAGGCCACCATGCCTCGCTTCATCTTAATCATTTTTAAGTGTACAGTTTAGTGGTATTAAGTGCATTCATAATGTTGTGCAATCAATCACCACCATCTATCTCTAGAACACTTTTTGTCTTATAAAACTGAAACTCTGGCCAGGCGCGGTGGCTCAAGCCTGTAATCCCAGCACTTTGGGAGGCCGAGACGGGTGAATCACGAGATCAGGAGATCGAGACCATCCTGGCTAACACGGTGAAACCCCATCTCTACTAAAAAAATACAAAAAAACTAGCCGGGCAAGGTGGCGGGCGCCTGTAGTCCCAGCTACTTGGGAGGCTGAGGCAGGAGAATGGCGTGAACCCAGGAGGCGGAGCTTGCAGTGAGCCGAGATCCGGCCACTGCACTCCGGCCTGGGCGAAAGAGTGAGACTCCGTCTCAAAAAACAAACAAACAAACAAACAAACAAACCTGAAACTCTATACTCACTAACCAATAATTCCCCATACCTCCATGTCCTAGCCCTGGAAACCAACATTCTACTTTCTGTTTCCATGGTTTTGACTACTCTAGGTACTTCATAGACTTATACATTATTTGTCCTTCTGTGACTGGCCAATTTCATGTAGCAAAATGTCCTCAAGGCTCATTCATGTTGTGGCATGTCAGAGGGTTTTTTTTTCTTTTTTAAATTTTCAAGGCTAAATAATAAATAATATTCCTTTTTTTCTTTTCTTTTTTCTTTTCTTTTTTTTCTCGAGATGGAGTTTTGCTCCTGTTGCCCAGGCTGGAGTGCAATGGCACAATCTTGGCTCACTGCAACTTCCACCTCCTGGGTTCAAGCGATTCTCCTGCCTCAGCTCCCGAGTAGCTGGGATTATAGGCATGTGCCACCACGCCCGGCTAATTTTGTATTTTTAGTAGAGACGGGGTTTCTCTATGTTGGTCAGGCTGGTCTCAAACTCCTGACATCAAATGATCCATCTGCCTTGGCCTCCCAAAGTGCTGGAATTACAGGTGTGAGCTGCCACTCCCGGCCAAGGCTAAATACTATTCTATTACGTGTATATACCACATTATGCTTACCCACTCATCCAGTGATGGACATTTGGGTTACCTCCACATTTTAGCTATTGTGAATAACGATGCTATAAACATGGTATTGTTTATCTGAGACCCTTCTTTCAATTCTTTTGGGTATATACCCAGAAATGAAATTGCTGGATCGTATAGTAATTCTATTTTTAATTTTTTCAGAAACAGTAGATGCATCATTTTGCATTTCCACCAACATTGAACAAAGGTTCCAGTTTCTCCACATTTTCAGCAACACTTGTTATTTTCTGTTTTGTTGTTTTGTTTTGTTTGTTTAATAGTGACCATCCTAATGTGTGTGAGTATTATCTCATTATAGTTTTAATTTGTATGTCCCTAATTAGTGTGTTCATCCGTTCCTGCATTGTTATAAAGAAATACCTGAGCCTGGGCAATTTATAAAGGAAAGAGGTTGATTTGGCTCACTGTTCTGCAGGCTGTACAGGAAGCATGGCATGGGCATCTGCTCAGTTTCTAGTGAGGCCTCAGGAAGCTTTCAACCATGGTGAAGGTAAAGGGGGAGCAGGCATGTTCCATGATGAAAGTGAAGCAAGAGAGAGAGGGTGGAGGTGTCACACACTTTCAAACAACCAGATTTCACAGGAACTCAGAGCAAGAACTCACTTATCACCAAGGAGATGGCACTAAGCCACTTATGAGGGATCCACCCCAACACAGTGGTGGGGCCACCCACCAGGCCCCACCTTCAACACTGGGGGTTACATTTCAACATGAGATTTGGAGGAGATAGACATCCAAACCATATTATTCCATCCTTACCAGTAATCTTCAAAAGTCTTAACTCATTCCAGCATCAAGTCCAAAGTCCTGTCTTATCTGAGTCTCATCTCCTTCCATCTCATTGGCTGTGCAATCAAATCAAGTTATTTACTCCCAAGATAAAATGGCAGTACAGGCATTGGGTAAGCATTGTCATTCCAAAAGGGAGAAATTGGCCAAAAGAAAGAGGCTGAAGGCTCCATGCATGTCTGAAACTCAGCAGGGCAGACATTAAACCTCAAAGATCCCAAATGATCCTTGACTCCATATCCTGTATCCAGAACACACTGGTACAAGGGGTGGGCTCCCAAGGCCTCAAGCACCCTTGCTTCTGTGGCTTT